>NC_092230.1:10673295-10818097 GCF_036320965.1 Panulirus ornatus | reverse complement strand
AGTGCTACCTAATGTTCCTACCCTCTAGTGCTACCTAATGTTCCTACCCTCTAGTGCTACCTAATGTTCCTACCCTCTAGTGCTACCTAATGTTCCTACCCTCTAGTGCTACCTAATGTTCCTACCCTCTAGTGCTACCTAATGTTCCTACCCTCTAGTGCTACCTAATGTTCCTACCCTCTAGTGCTACCTAATGTTCCTACCCTAATGTTCCTACCCTCTAGTGCTACCTAATGTTCCTACCCTCTAGTGCTACCTAATGTTCCTACCCTCTAGTGCTACCTAATGTTCCTACCCTCTAGTGCTACCTAATGTTCCTACCCTCTAGTGCTACCTAATGTTCCTACCCTCTAGTGCTACCTAATGTTCCTACCCTCTAGTGCTACCTAATGTTCCTACCCTCTAGTGCTACCTAATGTTCCTACCCTCTAGTGCTACCTAATGTTCCTACCCTCTAGTGCTACCTAATGTTCCTACCCTCTAGTGCTACCTAATGTTCCTACCCTCTAGTGCTACCTAATGTTCCTACCCTCTAGTGCTACCTAATGTTCCTACCCTCTAGTGCTACCTAATGTTCCTACCTAATGTTCCTACCCTCTAGTGCTACCTAATGTTCCTACCCTCTAGTGCTACCTAATGTTCCTACCCTCTAGTGCTACCTAATGTTCCTACCCTCTAGTGCTACCTAATGTTCCTACCCTCTAGTGCTACCTAATGTTCCTACCCTCTAGTGCTACCTAATGTTCCTACCCTCTAGTGCTACCTAATGTTCCTACCCTCTAGTGCTACCTAATGTTCCTACCCTCTAGTGCTACCTAATGTTCCTACCCTCTAGTGCTACCTAATGTTCCTACCCTCTAGTGCTACCTAATGTTCCTACCTAATGTTCCTACCCTCTAGTGCTACCTAATGTTCCTACCCTCTAGTGCTACCTAATGTTCCTACCCTCTAGTGCTACCTAATGTTCCTACCCTCTAGTGCTACCTAATGTTCCTACCCTCTAGTGCTACCTAATGTTCCTACCCTCTAGTGCTACCTAATGTTCCTACCCTCTAGTGCTACCTAATGTTCCTACCCTCTAGTGCTACCTAATGTTCCTACCTAATGTTCCTACCCTCTAGTGCTACCTAATGTTCCTACCCTCTAGTGCTACCTAATGTTCCTACCCTCTAGTGCTACCTAATGTTCCTACCTAATGTTCCTACCCTCTAGTGCTACCTAATGTTCCTACCCTCTAGTGCTACCTAATGTTCCTACCCTCTAGTGCTACCTAATGTTCCTACCCTCTAGTGCTACCTAATGTTCCTACCCTCTAGTGCTACCTAATGTTCCTACCCTCTAGTGCTACCTAATGTTCCTACCTAATGTTCCTACCCTCTAGTGCTACCTAATGTTCCTACCCTCTAGTGCTACCTAATGTTCCTACCTAATGTTCCTACCCTCTAGTGCTACCTAATGTTCCTACCCTCTAGTGCTACCTAATGTTCCTACCCTCTAGTGCTACCTAATGTTCCTACCCTCTAGTGCTACCTAATGTTCCTACCTAATGTTCCTACCCTCTAGTGCTACCTAATGTTCCTACCCTCTAGTGCTACCTAATGTTCCTACCCTCTAGTGCTACCTAATGTTCCTACCCTCTAGTGCTACCTAATGTTCCTACCCTCTAGTGCTACCTAATGTTCCTACCCTCTAGTGCTACCTAATGTTCCTACCCTCTAGTGCTACCTAATGTTCCTACCCTCTAGTGCTACCTAATGTTCCTACCCTCTAGTGCTACCTAATGTTCCTACCTAATGTTCCTACCCTCTAGTGCTACCTAATGTTCCTACCCTCTAGTGCTACCTAATGTTCCTACCCTCTAGTGCTACCTATTGTTTCTGCCTATCATTTCTATTTACTGCTCTTACCTTTTTGCCTATAGGCGGGAATAGTACATTGCACTCACTACAGGAAAATATAGAATTCTGAAGAATGAGTTATGTGAGTTATATGTTGGCAAGTGTCATGTGTGACGGACGAGAACAGATTGTATGTTTGTGGGCAGAATGCCAGCAACCCATGTGTGAGTGAGACAGAATGAAAAGGCAGCTATTTGGGTCAAAGGAGTGCAGCTTGACAACCGCTGAAGTGCTGGGTCATTTTGCAGCTGTCACTAACCCTTCCGATACCAAGGCACTGTAATATACGTCTCTGGTCGGTGGCTGCCTACCAGTCATTACCTACCCTCCTTTTGTGATTTTTTTTCTTCATACATGTTTGCTGTTCCCTGTGTTAGTGAGGTAGCAACAGGAACAAACAAAAATGGCATTATTCACTCACATCCATTCTTTAGCTGTCACATGCAATACACTGCAACTACATACTCCTGTCCACAACCTGGCCCCACACACCTCTCCAAGGTTTTCTTGGCTACTTCATATCCCCTGATTCAGTCTACTGACAGCATGTTGAACCTCGCAAACCACATCACTCCATTTCACTTTATTCTGTGCATGCCTTGAGCTTTCTTAACCAGGCTCATCTTATTACCATATCCCTCTCTTCCAATTACCGTATCCCTCTCTTCCAATTACCATATCCCTCTCTTCCAATTACCATATCCCTCTCTTCCAATTACCATATCCCTCTCTTACCATATAATTACATACTCGATTAACTCTCGTCACAACAAATATCCTCAAACATTTCATTTCCAACACATTCACCTTTTCCATACATTCTCATCTATAGCTCATGTTGTACATCCATACATCGTTGGAACTACGATAACTTCATTAAATATATCCATTTTCACCTTTCTTTTTTTACATATTCCTCAATGTTTGTATAGGCTGAACCTCTTTAGCCTAGCAACCTTGGGACCTGGCCATTGCCAGACCACAAAAAATGCCAGAAATTGACCCCTAAGGGAATCGCCTATGTAAACATATTGCCGACCCTTAGTCTTGCCAACTCATTCTGCATATACGTTGCTGTGTTATTTAAGGTAGAACAAAATTTAGAATAAGAAATAATGCAAAAATCAAATCATTCAAACAATTTTCTTATTGTTACATCAGTTTACAACAGAAGTCTCCTCAGAAGGAGACCCCGCAATATCTTGGGCAAGGGTTTTTCGTGGAATGCGGCACTAATACAACACAGATTCATTAGCTTTATACATTTGCTCTGGGGCTAAGTTTTCTGCTGCCACTAACTGTGCGAATTCATCCACAAACTTTGTCGCAGCTTTGTGATGAGTAGTTAATGTAACGAACGACCATAGGCTGGTCGTTGGCTTTGGTCGACTCTTGTTACCATTTTGCTGTGTTATTGTTATCATCATCATTCAGCTAGCCCACCCTGCGTCAGTCTGAATCACACACGCGTACCAGCTACTGACCTGTACGGAGGTGTTAACGTTCTTTCAGAGCAAGGTTGTAGCTATTCCTCCCTGCGTTATCGCTACCCTCGCTTTGTTTTGAAGGTTTGTTGAAAGTTTTTGTTCATCAATATATTTTCCTAAGGTTGTTTTGTTCAGAACAGATATTTCATTAACGGATGTCCGCAGGAGAACCCCGCCTGGTCTTTGTGCGGTCGGCTCCGCCCTGAAACCTGATTTGTGTAAAACATTTGCCTGATTCTTTTTTTTTTTGAGTAGCTGGTTCATTTTCCACTATCTGGGGTGGTTTGCCACCCCAGATTTTGGGACTAGGCCCCTATAGGATGGACCCAGGTAAGCCATCCACTGCCCCCGTAGCGGGTATTTTCATTAAGAATAAAAATGCTGATTTTGTTTGGTTCATGCGACCGGAGCAACGACTCTTGCCTCCCTCAATCCCTTCCTGTTCAGGAAGATCATTGATGGATGGTCTGAGTCTGTTGAAACGGTAAGGAAACTGGCTGGTGGTGACTTGCTGATCAAAGTAAAATCGACGAATCAGTTGGCGGAACTGCTAAAGTTGACGAAGTTCCATACTCATGATGTTGTGGTCTATATAGCAGTTTCCATGGATTCCTGCAGGGGAGTTATCTACTGCACTGATGCCATGGATATGTCTGAGGACGACATTGTGAAGGAACTCGGCAAATGAGGACGCTAGTCGCTGCCAGGGTCATCAGCAAATTTGTCAATGGCAAACGCCATAGAACTCCCCTGATTAATCTAACATTCGGAAAATCTCGGCTACCGGACAACATCTCGATTGGTTACATGCGATGTCAAGTTCGTCTCTACATTCCGAATCCCTTTCTTTGCTTTAAATCCCAGAAATTTGGTCATCTTATAAAGTCTTGCACACTCTCTGCAAAATGCGGGAGGGAAGTGTGTTGCGGAGGGTCATACAACGAAGCATTGTACGGCTAATAGTATGTTGTGTGTTAACTGTGGTGGCACCCTCCCAAGCTCGGATCAGGGACCTGTCCCCGGTTCCAGTTTGAGAAAGAAGTGTGCACAGTTAAGACACAAAATAGCATCTCATAAGGCGAGGCTAGGAGGAGGGTTAAGGAGTCTCGAGAAACTTCTAAACCTAATGAATCCTACGCGTCGGCTTTGAAATGTAAGCCTGTTATGCGAGCAATCTCGACGCAGACTCCTTGTGACACGCCGACCCTCAGTACCAAGAACCCAGCTCCATCTAACCCTACACCTAATTCTCCGACCAAAGTCCATGACAAATCCTATGCCAACACCACATCCTCTCCCCATCCTAAAGATAAGAAAGTGAACAAAACTAACGTATCTTTAAACTTGACTAAACTTGTGAAAACTACGTCGCACGTCATCGTTCCAGTATCTCCACCAAGGAGGTCTGTGGTTCACAGGTCCACTACGTTGGAGGACAGAATTGATGGAAGCCAGAACATCCACTTCCAGGGACCGATCATGTTCTCCTGGGGACTCGCCCAAGTCCCGACATAAACGAGCTATGGAAACTGGTCGGTTAAATAACTCTTAAACTAACACGTTCAATATCATCCAGTGGAATTGTAGATGCCTTAGGCATAAGCAAGCACAACTACAACTGTTGCTTACACAGTATAGGCCAGCCGTGATCTGTTTACAAAAGACCCTTCTATACGGCACAGTTGAAGACTATTTCGTTTTAGATAACTATCACTCGTAAAGAAGAGACGAGAATCGTGGGGTAGCTATTATGTACACCTCGCATAGGAGTGACTTTAAATTCTACTCTAGACGCTGTCGCATGTAGAATAAAATTTGATAAGACATACCTGGCCATCTGTTCAATATATTGTTCCGGTTCCAATGCACTTGATATTGATGAGTTACACTTTCTTGTTGATCAATTACCTCTCCGTACCGTAAAGTAGTTTTAGGAGACTTCAATGCTCATCATTATCAGTGGGGAAGTATCCGGGCAGACGTCAGGGGGGAACAAATGATTAATTTTATGATCAATGCCAACCTCTCTCTTCTGGCAATATCTCAGCAATTGATTTATACTTGTCATCGCCGGATAAACTTAACGACATCACTTGGGTTATTCATGACGACTCCCTGGGAAGTGACCATTTCCCGATGTTTTTTTCTTTATTCATGCGACATTATTACCAATTCGTCTCCGCCTAAATTCAACTATAAGAAAGCAGACTGGGTGTCATTCACAAAGCAAAGCCGCTCTTGATACATCTGGTGGTGACATTGATGCAAAAGTCCTCAAGGTTACCTCCACCATACTGAGGGCTGCTGAGAACTCTATACCTAAGGTTTCTACAATTTCCACAAAGCATAGAGTTCCTTGGTGAACACCACATTACCGGAATGCACTACGTGAGCGCAATAGGAGATACAGGATTTTCGACAACGAGCCTTCAGATGATAACTTTATCGCATACAAACGTGCGAGGGCTCAGGCGAGAAGAACTATCAAACAAGCCAAACGAGACTCCTGGCGCGGCTTTGTCTATACCGTGAACAAGGACACACCAGTAAGTCAGGTCTGGTCCATAATCAATGAAATCAAAAGAAAATACAAGCCGCCACTTCCTCCGCAAATCCAACACCAAGGTCAAGTCTTCGACGACCCGGTGGACATGGCCAGAAACGAGCAGCTCGGCCAGTTACGACCCGCGCTTCCTACACCACAAGCAAGCGCCAGGCCAAGCTGCAAATACCAGACTTTGTCACGAAAGATACTTTGGAGTATAACAAAATATTTACAATGAAAAAACTGCTTCTTGCCCTGAAATCCTGTAAAGGTTCGAGTCCGGGACCCAACGGGATCACTTACGGGATGATCCAGCACCTTAGGCTCACCTGACTAAGTTGTTAGCATTGTACAATGAGATTTGGACGTCTCGAACGTTTCCAAACTCATGGCACTGCACACGTCATCCCCATCCCAAAAGGCTCCAGACGCCTTACGAATACAAATTCGTTTCGACCTATTGCGCTCACGAGCTGCATTTGTAAGGTCATGGAGAGAATGGTCAACATAGGGGCTACTATTTTGTTAGAATCGAAGGGTTTATTAAATGATCAACAGTGTGCTTTCCGTCGTAAGAGAGGCGCATTGGATCATTTAATACACCTAGAACATTCTACCTTAGAGTCATTTAGTAAAGTGCGTTTTTTGATTGCGGTATTTTTAGAATTAGAAAAAGCCTTCGACATGACATAGTGAAACGGAATTCTAAACAAACTTTATGCTTTTTGTTTAAGAGGTTATCTACCTATATCTATTAGAATTTTTTTAAACGATGGAACTTTTGCTGTAAAACTTGCAGCACTCAATGCACTTCGGACACATTTGTCCAAGAGAATGGTGTGCCGCAAGGCAGCGTTCTTAGCCCAACATTAATTTGATATTATACTTAATGATATTCTGTCTCTAGCTTCCATCCTGCGAGGTCTTAAACACTCGCTTTATGCTGATGATTGTGCGCTATGGCACTCCTCGCCTAGTGCACAATTTTCGGCTGAGCGGGTTCAAGCTGCGCTTGAGTCCGTTCATCGTTGGGCGCTACAGTGGGGATTTAGGTTCTCACCCAACAAAATTGACGAATGTTTTTACCCGAAAAATTAATATCCCGAATTTGCTTTTGACGTTAGACAACAACCCGATCCCATTTCGAAATACAGTTAAATTCCTCGGCTTAAATTTTGATAAAAGACTTAATTGGAAAAGTCATGTTAATTATCTGGTAACAAATTGCAATAAAAGATTATTCTTCAATGTCTTTCGAGTTCCTTCTGGGGAGCCGACAGAAAATCTTTACGAATGATTTATAAGTCCCTGATTAGATCTAAATTAGACTATGGTTCTCAGGTGTATGCTGAGGAGGAGGTTGGAGGTGATACAGAACAATTGTTTGTGACTGTGTTTTGGAGCCGTAACCTGTACCAGAGTTCCACGATTGGAAGTCGAGGCCCATGTACCTCCTCTCCGGCTAAGACATGAGATCCTGTCGTGGCAAAGCGGTATCCTGATGGTCGGGAGGAACAATACAACTGTCTGTCGCCTCATTATGGAATGTTCACAGTTCGTCAACAGAGGTGTCAGACCCCTGGCCGTCAGAATACACTTCCTCAGTGAGAACTCCGGTATTAAAGTGAATGAAGTGGACTCGCTGGTCAAGAATTCCTTACCCCCCTGGGAGGGTTCCAAAATTAACATCAAGACGAGCTGGCTTCCAGCCACCACACACACATCGGAGGGCGAGGTACACCAGTGTTTTCGTCAGGTCATCATCGATCACTTATCTAATGTTCACTTCTACACTGATGGCTTCAAGACGGATGAATGTGTGGGTGTAAGTGTATGGTTGATGGAGTTTGCCCTCAGATACCGCTTGCCGAACCATACATCTGTATTTTGACCTGAATTGTTTGCCATTGATCGAGCCATAGACTAGATAATTAATTCAAATCACAATAAAGCGATATTTTTTTTCTGATTCTCTTTCTGCTCTTAAAACAATAGGCTCTGAATAAACAGAGTCCTATAAATCACAGGGCAATATTATCACTAAACTTAATTCATGTGGAAAAGATATCATCTTGATCTGGGTGCCTGGCTGGTCATTGCAATATATACGGCAAAGAACAGGCAGACAGCTTGGCTAGGTCGACCTCAGAACTCTCACGGGGCAGCTACGCCATGGGGCTGAGCCGGAGGACCTCCGAACGAACTATTTATTCTATGTGCATGTCGTGTCGTGGCGGAGGACTAGTCTGTCCCATCTTCTCGCACTCTTGGTCGTGTCGTGGTGGAGGACTAGTCTGTCCCATCTTCTCGCACTCTTGGTCGTGTCGTGGTGGAGGACTAGTCTGTCCCATCTTCTCGCACTCTTGGTCGTGTCGTGGTGGAGGACTAGTCTGTCCCATCTTCTCGCACTCTTGGGTAAAATGCCACAGTGGCTGCTGTGACGATTGGGTGGTATTTGCCGCCACGTTGGCTTAATACCCGCAAGATCTTTTCTTTCCATCATAGATTTCAAATATTATTATCTTCATCATTATCATATCAATTATACTTATCAATATCTTTTCAAATTTATCTGTTTATCTATTTTTTTAGGATAGATATTTAGGAATGATGACTTCAGTCATACATTAAATAGAGTTGCAGGTCAAATGACCTTCCTCATAGGTCGATGGTCGTCAAACCCAAGAAAAAACAGCTCAACCAGGCAACCTGCTCGTCCACTCACCCTCTCCCTGCACATATCACTGTTGGTTGTTTATTAGAGAATTGCGAGTTTTTATCGGTTCTTTTAATACGATCTTGGCAGGGAATGGAAAGGGAATGAATTTTGGAGTGGTAGATGGGGCGAAACAATATTTTGATGAGATTTGGGCAGGTGGAAAGAATACAAGATGGGGAGTTTATGAAAATACTTTAAGGAAGTTAGTGTGAGAGGAATTCCATCTTTGACATGGAAAAATAGTGTGGAAGAGTACTGGAGAAAGAGATATGATGGAAAAATGTGTAGAATGGTTTACGTGAAGGAAGCATGAAAGGACATGGATAAGTGGAGAATCATTTGCTGTAACCACTCTCTTGATGGGAATTTCTGGAGGGAGTGAGCATCTCCCGCGTCGGCGAGGTAGCGCAAGGAAACAGACGAAAGAATGGCCCAACCAACCCACATACACATGTATATACATACACGTCCACACACGCACATACACATACCTATACATTTCAACGTATACATATATATATACATACACAGACATATACATATGTACACATGTACATAATTTATACTTGCTGCCTTTATTCAGTCCCGTCGCCACCCCGCCACACACGAAATGACAACACCCTCCCCGGCATGCGCGCGAAGTACCACTAGGAAAAGACAACAAAGGCCACATTCGTTCAAACTCAGTCTCTAGCTGTCACGTATAATGCACCGAAACCACAGCTCCCTTTCCACATCCAGGCCCCACAAAACTTTCCATGCTTTATCCCAGACGCTTCACATGCCCTGGTTCAATCCATTGACAGCACGTCGACCCCGGTATACCACATCGTTCCAATTCATTCTATTCCTTGCACGCCTTTCACCCTCCTGCATGTTCAGGCCCCGATCGCTCAAAATCTTTTTCACGCCATCTTTCCACCGTCAATTTGGTCTTCCACTTCTCCTCGTTCCCTCCACCTCTGACACATATATCCTCTAGGTCAATCTTTCCTCATTCATTCTCTCCATGTGACCAAACCATTTCAAAACACCCTTTTCTGCTCTCTCAACCACACTCTTTTTATTACCACATTATTACTTACTCGATCAAACCACCTCGCACCACATATTGTCCCCAAACATCTCATTTCCAACACATCCACCCTTCTCCGCAAAAGTCTGTCTATAGCCCACGCCTCGCAACCGTACAACACTGTTGGAACCACTGTTTCTTGTAACATATCAAATTTTGCTCTCCGATATAACGTTCTCGACTTCCACACATTCTTCGACGCTCCCAGAACCCTCGCCCCTTCCCCCACCCTGCGACGCACTTCCGCTTCCATGGTTCCATCAGCTGCCAAATCCACTCCCAGATATCTAAAACACTTCACTTCCTCCAGTTTTTCTCCATTCAAACTTACCTCCCACTTGACTTGTCCCTCAACCCTATTGTACCTAATAACCTTGCTCTTATTCACATTTACTCTCAGCTTTCTTCTTTCACACACTTTACCAAACTCTATCACCAACTTCTGCAGTTTCTCACATGAATCAGCCACCAGCGCTGTATCATCAGTGAACAACAACTGACTCACTTCCCAAGCTCTCTCATCCACAACATATTGCATACTTGCCCCTCTTTCCAAACTCTTGCATTCACCTCCCTAACAACTCCATCCATAAACAAATTAAACAACCATGGAGACATTACGCACCCCTGCCGTAAACCAACGTTCACTGAGAACCAATCACTTTACTCTCTTCCTACACGTACACATGCCTTATATCCTCGATAAATACTTTTCACTGCTTCTAACAACTTACCTCCCACACCATATACTCTTAATACCTTCCACAGAGCATCTTTATTAACTCCATCATATGCCTTGTCCAGATCCATAAATGCTACATACAAATCCATTTGCTTTTCTAAGTATCACATATATTTTTCAAAGCAAACACCTGATCCAAACATCCTCTACCACTTCTGAAACCACACTGCTCTTCCCCAATCTGATGCTCTGTACATGCCTTCATCCTCTCAATCAATACCCTCCCATATAGTTTCCCAGGAATACTCAACAAACTTATACCTCACTCTTATCCCCTTTTCCTTTGTACAATGGCACTATACAAGCATTCCGCCAGTTCTCAGGCACCTCACCATGAGTCGTACATACATTGAATAGCCTTACCGACCAGTCAACAATACAGTCACCCCCTTTTTTCATAAATTCCACTGCAATACCATCCGAACCCGCTGCCTTGTCGGCTTTCATCTTCCGCAAAACTTTTACTACCTCTTCTCTGTTTACCAAATCATTCTCCCTAACACTCTCACTTTGCACACCACCTCGAACAAAACACCCTATATCTGCCACTCTATCATGAAACACATTCAACAAGCCTTCATAATATTCACTCCATTTCCTTCCCACATCACCACTACTTGTTATCACCTCCCCATTTGCCCCCTTCACTGATGTCCTCATTTGTTCCCTTGTGTTACGCACTTTATTTACCTCCTTCGAAAACATCTTTTATTTCTCAACAAGATTTAATGATACTCTCATCCCAGCTCTCATTTGCCCTCTTTTTCACCTCTTGCACCTTTCTCTTGACCTCCTGCCTCTTTCTTTTATACATCTACCAGTCATTTGCATTATTTTCCTGCAAAAGTCGCCCAAATGCCTGTCTCTTCTCATTCACTAATAATCTTACTTCTTCATTCCGTCACTCACTACCCTTTCTAATCTGCCCACCTCCCACGCTTCTCATGCCACAAGCATCTTTTGCACAAGCCATCACTGTTTCCCTAAATGCATCCCATTCCTCCCCCACTCCCCTTACGTCCTTTGTTCTCACCTTTTTCCATTCTGTACTGTCTCTCCTGGTACTTCTTCCCAAGCTCACTTACTCCCACCACTCTCTTCACCCCAACATTCTCTCTTCTTTTCTGAAAACCTCTACAAATCTTCACCTTCGCCTCCACAAGATAATGATCAGACAGCACTCCAATTGCACCTCTCAGCACATTAACATCCAAAAGTCTCTCTTTCGCCCGCCTATCAATTAACAACATTGATAGCTTTCACCTAATTCTCATACACAACCTTCTGCTACCTTGCTAGATAACAAGTCAAGTGCATCTACTCTGTCACACTTTCTTCTCCGTACTTCAACATTTTAGCTGTATTCCCATCCAGTCTAGGTGCCTTTCTTAATTTTAATTTCATCATTGCCCCTTTTCGCCTTCCTTCTTGCTAAAAGCCCCTGCACATGTATTCTTTTCTTTCCATCCTCCATACCAAAGCATATAACAACTGCTGTCTCATCTTCTACCACATTCACCTGTTCTTCAAAATGATCTTTCCATCTTTCTTCCACTTCCTCTTTTTGATTCAGCAACTCCCCTTCTTTACTTCTCACAATTACATTTCCACTCTTACATCCACCTCTTTCATTCTTACCTCCTTCCAGCACATTTCCTATTTTTCTTAAACCTTTCACACTACTTTCTTCCAAAATCCTCTTCCACTCTTCCTTTGTTCACTTCTTTCAGCTTCATAACATTCTACTTACACATTTTATATTCTTTTCTTTTTCATGCTAAGCTTTCGAGCAATCTACCATATGCCTTTTTCTTCTCTTCCACAGCATTTCTATTGTCACTCGTCCATTATGCACTTCCACTTTTATGCTTATATCTAACAGCTTTTTATCAAACTACTAATACTACAACCGTAAACACTCTATCTCAGAACATTTTAAACACCTCATTCTCACATGACTGCACCACTACATTTTCTGTACTTTCATCTAACCTCCTTTCACACTCCCCCTTGCAATTTTTTTTTGTTCATCTTGCTTACCAAGACTTTTAACTCTCCATTCTTCCTTATGCCATACTTCCATTTCTCCCTGATCATCACCTTCACAAGAACTGCAAAATGGTTAGACTCCCTAAAGAATCCTCTCACTACTCTAGTATCTAGCTTATTCTTTCTTAACCTTTCATCCACTGCCACATAATCAATATAATTCTTTTGTTCTTCTTTTACATCATTTCTTATTCATGTTTATATGTAAAAAATCTTATGTTAAGAAAAGGTGTTTGCAAAGAATAAACTCCTCTCACAGCACAGACATACACAAGATAACTTTAGTTTATTTTACTTCAAGTACTCCCCATTTACAAACTGTCTCACCAGTTTCATTACATCCTACCTTCACATCCATATTGCCCATTACAATCAACTTCCTCTCTCCCTCAAACATATCTTTGTGGTCATTCAAATTTCTTAGCACTTCATTTTGTCCTTACCTTGCACAGTCTTCATATTCATTGGTGCACATACACATACCCATGCATGCTTTACAATTACAGTCCTTCCTCTCACCCACACTATTCTTGATCTATTCCATCCATGCTTGATAACACCCTCCCATACTCTTCGTGGTAGCATGATTGCAGATCCTTCATTCCTTCTTCCCTGATAATTTTCATGAATTCCCTTCCTTACCACTCCTCCTTCAATGCCTTTACAACTTACATTCATCTATTCCATTCTCACTCCATATACCCTGTCCAAGGGTATAGGTTTCCCCAATCCCTAGTATATCCGAACCATAACTTTTAAAGTTCTCCACAAGCTCCCTTCCTTTACTCTCACCAATCATCCTATTAACATTCAGTGCCATCATCACCCCTCAGTTGCTCGTCCCTTTTATACTCCCTGGCATGAATGTTGGGCTCCAGTGCCGCTTCTTCGCCCTTTATGCTGCACCTTTGACAAGCCACTGGCAGAGGGCATCTCTAGTGGGGTATTTCCCAGAGGCAAACATGTACAGAATTTGATCAGTATAAACAATATCAGTTCTAAATAACTATGATTTTACAAAACTAACTACTGAAACTGTTGCTATAGATAGAAATCAGTTTTGTAGCAATAAAAGTACAACATTCATTATGAATTTTTGCTTAATGGCTGTACCACACTCATAAGCTATGAAATCCAACAATAATACACACACCTAACTATAGCTTTAAACATCAGAAAATAACTGGAATATTTTCTTTAGTTTTAAACATCATAGATTAACTGGAAGTTTTTAGCTGTTAATGATTGATGTACTCACACAGTGCGTTGGCATATATGAGACAGATATTGAGTACATCATGCACATATTTAAGAAATTAACCTCTCCTTCACCGTTAAGCTCTCTCACTTTTTATCAGACATTCTGTTAAATTCTGTCTTAATTTGAAGATGTCTCCTCTGAATTTGGTGAGGAAATTTCACGAGTATGCTTAATGAAATGAATGTCTTTTGTTCATAGTGATTCCTCTTATGGCTCTTATGGTAGGTTAGACTTGCAAGAAAATGAGTTATGATGAAATTCAAATCGTAAGGCATTATACCAGAGTAAGAGTAGGGATATGTAACACTGCAATGTATTTTACAGTGACCTTTGAGTTTTTGTGTTGCCTGTTTCACACTGCAGTGCACTTCAACTCAGTACCATAAAACAAGGTTCTCAAATGGTAACACAAAAAAATCACAAGTCAGTGTAAAATACATTAGTTCGCTAACTCAGTAGTTAGTGCACTAATGTGTGTTACATTGACTTGTGTTTTTTTTTGTGTGACTATTTGAGAAACTTGTTTTATGGTGCTGAGTTAAATTGTGCTGCATTGTGAAACTGAGAAAACCATAGCAAAGTGAACGAGGTATGATGCAAAAAATTTGTTAAGGTCATCCTCATGAAATGGAAAGTTTTTCACTTATTCTATCTGAACTTATCACTAGGTGCTATTCTTTTTAATCTTAATTAGAAAATACATAAAGGATGACTATTGAATTATAGTTACTACAAGACATAAGAACACTTGCCAACTATGTCATCACCATGAACTTACCAATTCTGAAGTCAGCTCTCATGGTCATCATATCAACGAGGGAAGATTGACCAGGGGAAGAATAAAATATCTCCTCTCTGGTCGCGTTTGGAAAGAAAGGGTTGAGCCACAGACCCTTGAAGTAGGCAGCATTAACAAGGACCATTGGTGCCCCCTGCACAGCATCGGGTGTCACCAACTTTGGAATTTTGCCTCGCGTGGTATCGCTCACAAAAGCATTGATCGTTTCTGCTGCCACATCTCCCTGAAGGGTATACATTAGTAGATTTGAATATAGAGAAATGGAGAGAGCAAACACAGTGATCTAACAAATGATTTATTGTCTCCTGATGGGACTGTCTGTTGAAAGGATTAAAGATTTATTCTATTTCTACCTCGTTAACGATAGATTATGGATTGGGTGTAATTTTTTCTTGAACAAGTCTATTTTTGTACTTATGACATCAACAGGCACATATTCCAGTATTCAAAGTCTCTATTTTTACATAAGTACTTTCTAGTAGAGATGAGAGTACCTTTATACTTTCTAGTAGAGATGAGAGTACCTTTATACTTTCTAGTAGAGATGAGAGTACCTTTATACTTTCTAGTAGAGATGAGAGTACCTTTATACTTTCTAGTAGAGATGAGAGTACCTTTATACTTTCTAGTAGAGATGAGAGTACCTTTATACTTTCTAGTAGAGATGAGAGTACCTTTATACTTTCTAGTAGAGATGCGAGTACCTTTATACTTTCTAGTAGAGATGAGAGTACCTTTATACTTTCTAGTAGAGATGCGAGTACCTTTATACTTTCTAGTAGAGATGAGAGTACCTTTATACTTTCTAGTAGAGATGCGAGTACCTTTATACTTTCTTTCAACTTTAGCCTATTGTTTGTGGTTACCAGAACCATTTGTACTTAGAGCAGTGCAACTTTTTTAATTGAACGAAATTTCTTGAATATTTCTAATATCTTTCTCAGATGACCATACAGCCTCTTTAATGCATAGAGGTTTGTCTATTTTTTTTTGTCCTTCATATGGTTTCTTTCTTAGTCCTGGTATTAATGTTATCATATTCAGGAATATCTTAAGCTTTTATGTATTGGTCCTTTTCATGAATTTGAGACCAGCACTGCTCCCTATATGTGAAATATACTCATAGTAGAAATTGATAGATGGCAAAATTGATTTCAGATGATATATAAGGAAAGATTGTTGCTGAAAACAAATGCAATGTTATTTGATGTTACATATCAATCTATAAAGAAATGCAGTGATATAAGACAAATATATATAGTAAAAACAATTACTTTAGAGATGGCAGAGTATTGATAATGGGGGATTTCATTTGTAGAAAGATTAGCTGGTAGAATTTAGATTCTCCTGGTGGCTTGGAGCAATGTGGACACAGATTTTAAGAGTGTGTCCAAGAAAATTTCCTATATCAACATGTCAGTAGACGTACAAGGATGAAAGGAACATTTTATTCTTATTTGTTTTTGTCAATTGAAATGGCATAGGGATCCGAATGCCCTGAAGGCCTTTTCATTAATGCTATATATATCTGTATTTTTCTTATAATTTTTCATTATTATCATTAGACTTAATCGCTGTTTCCCGCGTCAGCGAGGTAGCGCAAGGAAACAGACGAAGAATAGCCCAACCACTCATATACACACATATGTGTATATATATATATATATATATATATATATATATATATATATATATATATATATATATATATATATATATATATATATATATATATATATATATATATATCGAACCTGGGACCCCTTGTGCAAAAGGCAGGTATGCTAACCGCTAGGCTAAGGGACTGTATAATAGGAAACAACTATTCGAAATACTAAGTACTCGAATACCCTTCGTCTCACAATGGTGAGCAACGGGGTCTATCAGGTTGCTTCCGAACAGAACACATAGCCAGCTGATAGCGTTTTACCGAACCTGACTGTACAACGCGGAGTTATATGAATACGAATAAAGTGTATATGAGCGCGCACCTTCATAGAACATACAAAGCTCCAACAGCCAGGATCGAACCTGGGACCCCTTGTGCAAGAGGCAGGCATATACACTTTATTCGTATTCATATAACTCCGCGTTGTACAGTCAGGTTCGGGACTGTATACCTCTGTGATTGGAGCACTCACTCTTATCCCCTTTGCCTTTGTACAATGGCACACTATGCAAGCATTCCGCCAATCCTCAGGCACCTCACTATGAATCATACATACATACATTAAATAACCTTACCAACCAGTCAACAATACAGTCATCCCCTTTTTTAACATATATATATATCTTTTCTTCTTTCAAACTATTCGCCATTTCCCGCATTAGCGAGTTAGCGTTAAGAACAGAGGACTTGGCCTTTGAGGGAATACCCTCACCTGGCCCAATTCTCTGTTCCTTCTTTTGGAAAATTAAAAAAAAAAAACGAGAGGGGAGGATTTCCAGCCCCCCGCTCCCTCCCCTTTTAGTCGCCTTCTACGACACGCAGGGAATACGTGGGAAGTATTCTTTCTCCCCTATCCCCAGGGAACATAGGACGCCATTTGGTAAACATGTGATTGTCCACAATCACATGTTTACCAAATGGCGTCCTAGCTTCGTCTCTTCGATGTATATCAAGTGACTGTTATATTCATTCCTCTCTTGTGTCTCCCCTGATGATGTGATTATTACACGAAAGTGCACTTGGGAACTTTTCGTGTTTCATTTTCCCCGTGGACTCATAGGAATATATATATATATATATATATATATATATATATATATATATATATATATATATATATATATATATATATATATATATATATATATATATTATATATATAATTTTCCAGAGGAAGGAACAGAGAAGGGGGCCGGGTAAGGATGTTTCCTCAGAGGCCCAGTCCTCTGTTCTTAACGCTACCTCGCTGAGGCGGGAAATGGCGAATAGTATGAAAGAAAGAAGAAAATATATATATATATATATATATATATATATATATATATATATATATATATATATATATATATATATATATATATATATATATATATATCTTTTTTTTTTTTTTTTTGCTTTGTCGCTGTCTCCCGCGTTTGCGAGGTAGCGCAAGGAAACAGACGAAAGATATGGCCCAACCCACCCCCATACACATGTATATACATACGTCTACACACGCAAATATACATACCTACACAGCTTTCCATGGTTTACCCCAGACGCTTCACATGCCTTGATTCAATCCACTGACAGCACGTCAACCCCGGTATACCACATCGCTCCAATTCACTCTATTCCTTGCCCTCCTTTCACCCTCCTGCATGTTCAGGCCCCGATCACACAAAATCTTTTTCACTCCATCTTTCCACCTCCAATTTGGTCTCCCTCTTCTCCTCGTTCCCTCCACCTCCGACACATATATCCTCTTGGTCAATCTTTCCTCACTCATTCTCTCCATGTGCCCAAACCATTTCAAAACACCCTCTTCTGCTCTCTCAACCACGCTCTTTTTATTTCCACACATCTCTCTTACCCTTACGTTACTTACTCGATCAAACCACCTCACACCACACATTGTCCTCAAACATCTCATTTCCAGCACATCCATCCTCCTGCGCAAAACTCTATCCATAGTCCACGCCTCGCAACCATACAACATTGTTGGAACCACTATTCCTTCAAACATACCCATTTTTGCTTTCCAAGATAATGTTCTCGACTTCCACACATTCTTCAAGGCTCCCAGAATTTTCGCCCCCTCCCCCACCCTATGATCCACTTCCGCTTCCATGGTTCCATCCGCTGCCAGATCCACTCCCAGATATCTAAAACACTTCACTTCCTCCAGTTTTTCTCCATTCAAACTCACCTCCCAATTAACTTGACCCTCAACCCTACTGTACCTAATTCACATTACCTTATTCACATTTACTCTTAACTTTCTTCTTTCACACACTTTACCAAACTCAGTCACCAGCTTCTGCAGTTTCTCACAAGAATCAGCCACCAGCGCTGTATCATCAGCGAACAACAACTGACTCACTTCCCAAGCTCTCTCATCCCCAACAGACTTCATACTTGCCCCTCTTTCCAAAACTCTTGCATTTACCTCCCTAACAACCCCATCCATAAACAAATTAAACAACCATGGAGACATCACACACCCCTGCCGCAAACCTACATTCACTGAGAACCAATCACTTTCCTCTCTTCCTACACGTACACATGCCTTACATCCTCGATAAAAACTTTTCACTGCTTCTAACAACTTGCCTCCCACACCATATATTCTTAATACCTTCCACAGAGCATCTCTATCAACTCTATCATATGCCTTCTCCAGATCCATAAATGCTACATACAAATCCATTTGCTTTTCTAAGTATTTCTCACATACATTCTTCAAAGCAAACACCTGATCCACACATCCTCTACCACTTCTGAAACCACACTGCTCTTCCCCAATCTGATGCTCTGTACATGCCTTCACCCTCTCAATCAATACCCTCCCATATAATTTAACAGGAATACTCAACAAACTTATACCTCTGTAATTTGAGCACTCACTCTTATCCCCTTTGCCTTTGTACAATGGCACTATGCACGCATTCCGCCAATCCTCAGGCACCTCACCATGAGTCATACATACATTAAATAACCTTACCAACCAGTCAATAATACAGTCACCCCCTTTTTTAATAAATTCCACTGCAATACCATCCAAACCTGCTGCCTTGCCTGCTTTCATCTTCCGCAAAGCTTTTACTACCTCTTCTCTGTTTACCAAATAATTTTCCCTAACCCTCTCACTTTGCACACCACCTCGACCAAAACACCCTATATCTGCCACTCTATCATCAAACACATTCAACAAACCTTCAAAATACTCACTCCATCTCCCCATGTATACACCCCATGTATACCAATTATTCCCTTAACTGCCACATTACTCACCTTTGCATTCAAATCACCCATCACTATAACCCGGTCTCGTGCATCAAAACCACTAACACACTCATTCAGCTGCTCCCAAAACACTTGCCTCTCATGATCTTTCTTCTCATGCCCAGGTGCATATTCACCAATAATCACCCATCTCTCTCCATCAACTTTCCGTTTATATATATATATATATATATATATATATATATATATATATATTTTTTTTTTTTTTTTTTTTTATACTTTGTCGCTGTCTCCCGCGTTTGCGAGATAGCGCAAGGAAACAGACGAAAGAAATGGCCCAACCCCCCCCCCCATACACATGTACATACACACGTCCACACACGCAAATATACATACCTACACCGCTTTCCATGGTTTACCCCAGACGCTTCACATGCCTTGGTTCAATCCACTGACAGCACGTCAACCCCGGTATACCACATCGCTCCAATTCACTCTATTCCTTGCCCTCCTTTCACCCTCCTGCATGTTCAGGCCCCGATCACACAAAATCTTTTTCACTCCATCTTTCCACCTCCAATTTGGTCTCCCTCTTCTCCTCGTTCCCTCCACCTCCGACACATATATCCTCTTGGTCAATCTTTCCTCACTCATTCTCTCCATGTGCCCAAACCATTTCAAAACACCCTCTTCTGCTCTCTCAACCACGCTCTTTTTATTTCCACACATCTCTCTTACCCTTACGTTACTTACTCGATCAAACCACCTCACACCACACATTGTCCTCAAACATCTCATTTCCAGCACATCCATCCTCCTGCGCACAACTCTATCCATAGCCCACGCCTCACAACCATACAGCATTGTTGGAACCACTATTCCTTCAAACATACCCATTTTTGCTTTCCGAGATAATGTTCTCGACTTCCACACATTTTTCAAGGCTCCCAAAATTTTCGCCCCCTCCCCCACCCTATGATCCACTTCCGCTTCCATGGTTCCATCCGCTGACAGATCCACTCCCAGATATCTAAAACACTGGGTGTGTGATGTCTCCATGGTTGTTTAATTTGTTTATGGATGGGGTTGTTAGGGAGGTAAATGCTTGTGGCATGAGAAGAGTGGGAGGTGGGCTGTTTAGAAAGGGGAGTGAGTGGTGGGATGAAGAAGTAAGAGTATTAGTGAAAGAGAAGAGAGAGGCATTTGGACGATTTGTGCAGGGAAAAAATGCAATTGAGTGGGAGAAGTATAAAAGAAAGAGACAGGAGGTCAAGAGAAAGGTGCAAGAGGTGAAAAAAAGGGCAAATGAGAGTTGGGGTGAGAGACTATCAGTAAATTTTAGGGAGAATAAAAAGATGTTCTGGAAGGAGGTAAATAGGGTGCGTAAGACAAGGGAGCAAATGGGAACTTCAGTGAAGGGCGTAAATGGGGAGGTGATAACAAGTAGTGGTGATGTGAGAAGGAGATGGAATGAGTATTTTGAAGGTTTGTTGAATGTGTCTGATGACAGAGTGGCAGATATAGGGTGTTTTGGTCGAGGTGGTGTGCAAAGTGAGAGGGTTAGGGAAAATGATTTGGTAAACAGAGAAGAGGTAGTAAAAGCTTTGCGGAAGATGAAAGCCGGCAAGGCAGCAGGATTGGATGGTATTGCAGTGGAATTTATTAAAAAAGGGGGTGACTGTATTGTTGACTGGTTGGTAAGGTTATTGAATGTATGTATGACTCATGGTGAGGTGCCTGAGGATTGGCGGAATGCGTGCATAGTGCCATTGTACAAAGGCAAAGGGGATAAGAGTGAGTGCTCAAATTACAGAGGTATAAGTTTGTTGAGTATTCCTGGTAAATTATATGGGAGGGTATTGATTGAGAGGGTGAAGGCATGTACAGAGCATCAGATTGGGGAAGAGCAGTGCGGTTTCAGAAGTGGTAGAGGATGTGTGGATCAGGTGTTTGCTTTGAAGAATGTATGTGAGAAATACTTAGAAAAGCAAATGGATTTGTATGTAGCATTTATGGATCTGGAGAAGGCATATGATAGAGTTGATAGAGATGCTCTGTGGAAGGTATTAAGAATATATGGTGTGGGAGGCAAGTTGTTAGAAGCAGTGAAAAGTTTTTATCGAGGATGTAAGGCATGTGTACGTGTAGGAAGAGAGGAAAGTGATTGGTTCTCAGTGAATGTAGGTTTGCGGCAGGGGTGTGTGATGTCTCCATGGTTGTTTAATTTGTTTATGGATGGGGTTGTTAGGGAGGTAAATGCAAGAGTCCTGGAAAGAGGGGCAAGTATGAAGTCTGTGGGGGATGAGAGAGCTTGGGAAGTGAGTCAGTTGTTGTTCGCTGATGATACAGCGCTGGTGGCTGATTCATGTGAGAAACTGCAGAAGCTGGTGACTGAGTTTGGTAAAGTGTGTGGAAGAAGAAAGTTAAGAGTAAATGTGAATAAGAGCAAGGTTATTAGGTACAGTAGGGTTGAGGGTCAAGTCAATTGGGAGGTGAGTTTGAATATATATATATATATATATATATATATATATATATATATATATATATATATATATATATATATATATATATATATATATATATATATATATATATCCCTGGGGATAGGGGATTAAGAATCCTTCCCACGTATTCCCTGCGTGTCGTAGAGGGCGACTAAAAGGGGAGGGAGATGGGGGCTGGAAATCCTCCCCTCTCGTCTTTTTTTTTTTTTAAATTTTCCAAAAGAAGGAACAGAGGGGGCCAGGTGAGGATATTCCAAAAAAGGCGAATAGTTTAAAAGAAAACGAAAGAATATATATATATATATATATATATATATATATATATATATATATATATATATATATATATATATATATATATATGGATGGGGTTGTTAGGGAGGTGAATGCAAGAGTTTAGGAAAGAGGGGCAAGTATGAAGTCTGTTGGGGATGAGAGAGCTTGGGAAGTGAGTCAGTTGTTGTTCGCTGATGATACAGCGCTGGTGGCTGATTCTTGTGAGAAACTGCAGAAGCTGGTGACTGAGTTTGGTAAAGTGTGTGAAAGAAGAAAGTTAAGAGTAAATGTGAATAAGAGCAAGGTTATTAGGTACAGTAGGGTTGAGGGTCAAGTCAATTGGAAGGTGAGTTTGAATGGAGAAAAACTGGAGGATGTGAAGTGTTTTAGATATCTGGGAGTGGATCTGGCACCGGATGGAACCATGGAAGCGGAAGTGGATCATAGGGTGGGGGAGGGGGCGAAAATTCTGGGAGCCTTGAAGAATGTGTGGAAGTCGAGAACATTATCTCGGAGAGCAAAAATGGGTATGTTTGAAGGAATATTGGTTCCAACAATGTTGTATGGTTGCGAGGCGTGGACTATGGATAGAGTTTTGCGCAGGAGGATGGATGTGCTGGAAATGAGATGTTTGAGGACAATGTGTGGTGTGAGGTGGTTTGATCGAGTAAGTAACGTAAGGGTAAGAGAGATGTGTGGAAATAAAAAGAGCGTGGTTGAGAGAGCAGAAGAGGGTGTTTTGAAATGGTTTGGGCACATGGAGAGAATGAGTGAGGAAAGATTGACCAAGAGGATATATGTGTCGGAGGTGGAGGGAACGAGGAGAAGAGGGAGACCAAATTGGAGGTGGAAAGATGGAGTGAAAAAGATTTTGTGTGATCGGGGCCTGAACATGCAGGAGGGTGAAAGGAGGGCAAGGAATAGAGTGAATTGGAGCGATGTGGTATACCGGGGTTGACGTGCTGTCAGTGGATTGAATCAAGGCATGTGAAGCGTCTGGGGTAAACCATGGAAAGCTGTGTAGGTATGTATATTTGCGTGTGTGGATGTATGTATATACATGTGTATGGGGGTGGGTTGGGCCATTTCTTTCGTCTGTTTCCTTGCGCTACCTCGCAAACGCGGGAGACAGCGACAAAGCAAAAAAAAAAAAAAAAAAATATATATATATATATATATATATATATATATATATATATATATATATATATATATATAATCATATATATGCTACCTCGCATATGCGAGGTAGCGGAAGAAAACACACGAGGAATGGCCCAACCCACGCACATATGCATGTATATATATAAACGCCCACACACACACACATACATACATATACATTTCAACGTATACATACATATACATACAGAGACATATACAAATATATACATGTACATATTCATACTTGCTGCCTTCTTTCATTTCCATCGCTACCCAGCCACACACGAAATAGCATCCCCCCATCCCCCACCCCTCCCCATCTTCTCCATCGAGGCAGCGCCAGGAATAGACAAAAAAGGATACATTCCTTCACACTCAGTCTCTAGCTGTCATGTGTAATGCACCGAAGCCACAGCTTTTCCACATTCAGGCCAAACAGACCTTTCCATGGTTTACCCAAGACGCTTCACATGCCCTGGTTGAATCCATTAAAAGCACGTCGACCCCGGTATACCACATCATTCCAATCCACTCTGTTTCTTGCACACCTTTCACCCTCCTGTATGTTCAGGCCACGATAACTCAAAATCTCTTTCACTCCATCCTTCCTCCTCCAATTTGGTCTCCCGCTTCTCCTTCTTCCCTCCACCTCTAACACATATATCCTCTTTGTCAATCTTTCCTTACTCGTTATCTCCATATGTCCAAATCATTCCAACACACCCTTTTCTACTCTCTCAACCACACTCTTTTTATCATTACACATCTCTCTTACCCTTTCATTACTTACTCTATCAAACCACCTCACACCACATATTGTCCTCAAACATCTCATCTCCTGCACATCCACCTTCCTTCGCACAGCTCCATCTATGGCCCACGCCTTGCAACCATATAACATTGTTAACTACTGCTCCTTCAAACATACCCATTTTTGCTCTCACAGATAACATTCTTGCCTTCCACACATTCTTCAACGCTCCCAGAACCTTCGCTCTCTCTCCCACCCTGTGACTCACTTCCGCTTCCATGGTTCCATCCGCTACTACATCCACTCCCAGATATCTAAAACACTTCACTTCCTCCATTTTTCCTCCATTCAAACTTACCTCCCAATCAACTTGTCCTTCAACGCTATTGAACCTAATAGCCTTTCTCTTATTCCCATTTACTCTCAACTTCCTTCTTTTACACACTTTACTAAACTCAGGTCACCAACTTCTGCAGTTTCTCACCCGAATCAGCACTAGCGGTGTATCATTAGCGAACAACAACTGACTTACTTCCCTAGCCATTATGACAACTGCCCACAAGGAAAATAAACGTAGCACCTGTGCAACACTCCCAGCACTTAGGATTATGTGTGCTTCCCAGGAAAGAGTATAAGATCTGGCTATGTCCAACATGTTTACATTATCGTGGGGTTATATTGTTGTATTTTGAAACTGAACTCAGAGAAACAAAATATTCCTAGAAAGAGTAACATATAGAGAGAAACTGTGTTTTAGCAGTATTAGATATTACAAGGATACTGATTCCCAAGTCTGAAATACGATCAGTATGAGACAGAGAAAGACTATTGAAGGAGGTGACGAAAAGTGAGTTGAAGTATCTAACTTGGAATCATCAGCATAAGAATGAACATGGTTCAAAATAGGTGGAAGAAGATCAATTATTCATACAAGAAAGAGAGTAGGTGATAGGAGAGAACTCAGAGGTAAATCACCATTGACAGGATATGAAGGGATCTTGCTCCGTCGATGACTATTGCTTGGGAATGACCTGAGAGGAAACCATGCATTAGCGAAGCTGAGAGAGAAGCAGAGAGCAGCAGTGAGACTAAGGAAGGGAGTTTAGGAATAAAAGACTAATACCACACTCTGTCAAATGCTATGGAGATGTCAAGGACTGCAATAAAAGTTTCGCCAAAACCGCTGATGGAGGAGGACCAGAGGCGAGTGAGTCGAATAGATCACCAGTAAATATGGGAGAAGAGAAGAGGATTTTAGGTGTTTTGAGAAAGTGAGAGGTTAGGAGAGCTCTTCAGATATGGTAGAAGTGAGAGCAATGAGACAATAGTTGGAGGGTTTAAAGGGAGTCTCCTTTTTTAAGGATGGGTTGTACAAAGGTGTGGTTCCAAACTGAAGGGAAAGTTGGGGCCTTAGTCAGAAGTGAGATGGGCAAGCAAGGATTAGCGCTACCTCTTGCGAATACTCCCACAGAACAACAGGGTTATGTGGGAGAGTACACGGAGGATCCTGTGCCAGAAGAGTCCAAAAGATGGCATAGGTTTAAAGGGAGAGAACTGGGGCAGAGAATTAGAATCTGAAAAAGTCCAAAAAGAGCAGCTTTATCAGTTTGTTATGGTCCAAAAAGATAAGTCAGTACAAGTCAGGTCAGCACACTTTCGTTGATGAAAGTGAGCTTAGTTCCTCGAAGAACAGCTTTACAATGATTCTGACCAGAAGTGAAAGTATAGTGGGTTTCTGGGAAAAGGAAGAGTTTCATTGTCTGGTACACACTGTCCCTGATGCAACAAGCATCAGTGCAGGGGCGATCAAACCATGATTGTGGAGAAAAGGACCGAGAGGATGATGGGATGTAAGACATCTACTTTGTGCATAGCACATCAAGAGCCATCCCGACCAGAGAAAACCTCTACTTTGTGCATAGCACATCAAGAGCCATCCCGACCAGAGAAGCAGTGCCTATCCCAAGGGAGACCAATGAAAAAACAAATGTACAGAGATAACCACTGAACGCTAACAGGTTGCCACAGTTGGCATCTTGAGGTTGGGTATAGAGGTGAGGCATGCTCAAGTTAGAAATAAATGGCATAACATTGTAGTCAGAGGACACCTTAGTGGACAGAAACGGTGGGAGTCACATTACTCCAGGATCCCTTTCCTAGGAGCTCCTGCAGCTACAAGGATGTGCTACTTCCACCAACTAAGAAATGAAGAAC
The DNA here is from genome assembly GCF_036320965.1 of Panulirus ornatus. Lineage (NCBI taxonomy): Eukaryota > Metazoa > Arthropoda > Malacostraca > Decapoda > Palinuridae > Panulirus > Panulirus ornatus. Next base: position 10,791,716 of record NC_092230.1, on the reverse strand, counting down.
TGGAGCGAGAAGTTCTCTGATGAGACTTTACTCCCTATCTTTAACGGAGGGTAATACAGTCTCACCGAAGGTGACTTTGCATTTGTTATTTATGCTGCTTTTATCTTCCTCTGTGTATTTCTGTTGTACAAGCCATATTATGAGAGAGAGAGAGAGAGAGAGAGAGAGAGAGAGAGAGAGAGAGAGAGAGAGAGAGAGAGAGAGAGAGAGAGAGAGAGAGAGAGAGAGAGAGAGAGAGAGAGAGAGAGAGAGAGAGAGAGAGAATGAAAATCACATTAATGTGCTTCCAGGTGGTTGGCCAAGTTGGATATATAGTTCTTATACCTATCATCTTCGATATTCTGCATGAGTGATATAACAAATTCATGGATGTGGATGGGACTAGCTTTCTATACATTAAATGAAAAGGCAGAAAGCAAGGTCATAATTCAGTTCAAAAAACTATTGTCTCGTGTGGTAGTAGGACGCTAGAGTGAGGAGTTATACTAACCTGTCAAAGTCAACGCTTTCCACCTCCTTGTTGAGCTCCCTCTGGACGCATTCAGGGAGCGGGAACCGTAAGTCCACATACACCCGGTTGGCCAAGTCTATCGTGTAGTCATTGCTTGTAGCTTGTATGTTCTTGTAACTGTGTGGATATATAAGTTCTCATAGTGGTATGTAAGAAAGAACTGAATTTATATATAAATGAAACCTCTCTCTCTCTCTCTCTCTCTCTCTCTCTCTCTCTCTCTCTCTCTCTCTCTCTCTATATATATATATATATATATATATATATATATATATATATATTTATTATACTTGATGCAGTTTCCCGCGTCAGAGAGGTAGCGCCAAGAAACAGACAAAGAATGGCCCATCCACCCATATACACAAATATGTACATAAAAGCCCATACACGCACATACACATATCACTATATACACATATACAAACATATACATACACATACACAGACATATACATATATGCACATATATACACATATACATATACTCGCTTGCCTTCATCCTTTCCTGGCGCTGCCCCACCCCACAGAAAAAAGTATCGCCACCCCCTGCTTCAGCTAGGTAGCACCAGGAAAGCAGGCAAAAAAGGCCACATTCGTTCACACTCAGTCTCTGCCGTCATGTGTAATGCACCAAAACCACAGCTCCCTATCCACATCCGGGCTCCATAGACCTTTCCGTGGTTTATCCCAGACGTTTCACATGCCCTGTCTCATTTCCTTGGCAGAATGTCGACCCCGGTATACCATATCGTTCCAATTCACTCTATTCCTTGCACACTTCTCATTCTCCTGTATCATCTGACCCCGATTGCTCAAAATCTTTTTCACGCCATCCTTACACATCCAATTTGGTCTCCCGCTTCTCCTTGTTCCCTCCACCTCTGACATATATCCTCTTTGTCAGTCTTTCGTCACTCATTTTCTCCATATGTCCAAACCATTTCAACACACCCGCTTCTGCTCCATCAACCACACTCTTTTTCTTTCCACACATCTCTCTTACCCTTTCATTACTTAATCGATCAAATTACCTCACACCACATATTATCCTCAAACGTTTCATTTTCAACACATCCACCCTCTTTCGTACAAGCCCATGCCTCGCAACCATGTAATATTGTTGGAACTATTATTACTTCAAAAATATCAATTTTTGCTCTCCGAGATGACGTTCTCTCCTTTCACACATTCCTCATTGATCCCAGAACCTTCGGGCCCTCCCCCACACTGTGACTCGCTTCCGCTTCCATGGTTCCATTTGCTGCTACGTCCACTCCCAGGTACCTAGAACACTTCACTTCCTCCAATTTTTCTCCATTCAAACTTACATCCCAATTTACTTGTTCCTCAACCCTACTGAACCTGATAACCTTGCTCTTATTCACATTTACTCTTAACTTTCTCCTTCTACAACACTTTTCCAAACTGTCACCAGCATCTGCAGTTTTTCACTCGAATCAGTCACCAGAGCTATATCATCGGGGAACAACAACTGACTCACTTCCCAGGCCCTCTCATCCCCAACAGACTCCCCCATCTCTCCAAAACTTTTGCATTTACTTTCCTAACCACCACATCCATAAAGAAATTAAGCAATCATGGAGAGATCACACACCCCTGCCGCAAACCGACCTTCACTGGGAACCAATGACGTGAGGGGAGTTGGTGAGAATGGCATGTATTTAAGGAAGCAGTGATGGCATGTTTAAAAGATGTATGTGGCATGAAAAAAGGACGTGGGCAGATTAAAGAAGGTAGTGAGTATTGTGATGAAAAAGAGAAAATTTTAGTGAAAGAGAAAAGAGAGGCGTTTGGACGACACTTTACTAAGAAGGAGTTCAAATGACTGGGATATATATAAAAGAAAGCGGCAAGAGGTCAAGAGGAAGGTGAAAGGGTTGAAAAAGAGGGCAAACGAGAGTTGGGAGAGAGAATATCATTTAACTTTAGGGCGAACAATAGATGCTTTGGAAGTGAAAAGGAGATGGAGTGAGTATTTTGAAGGCTTGTTGAATGTGCTTGATGATAGGGTAGGAGATGTAGGGTGCTTTGTTCGGGGTGGTGTGCGAAGTGAGAGGGTAGGGAGAATGGTTTAGTTGAGAGAGAAGAGGTAGTGAAAGCTTTGCGGAAGACGAAATCTGGCAAGGCGGGGGATTTGGGTGGTTTTGCGGTAGAATTTATTAAGAAAGAGGGTGACTGTGTTATCAATTGGTTGGTAAGGATATTCACTGTATGTATAGATCATAGTGAAGTGCCTGAGGATTGGCGGAATGCAAGCATAGTGCCATAACACAAAGGCATAGGGAATAGAGGTGTGTTCAAACTACAGAGGTATAAGTTTGTTGATTATTCCAGGGAAATTGTATGGGACGGTATTGATTGAAAGGGTGAAGGTAGGTACAGAGCATCAGACTGGGGAAGAGCAGTGTGGTTTCAGAAGTGGTAGAGAATGTGAGGATCAGGTGTTTGCTTTGAAGAACGTGTGTGAGAAATATTTAGAAAAGCAGATGGATTTGTATGTAGTATTTATGAATCTGGAGAAGGAATATGATAGGGTTGATAGAGATGCTTTGTAGAAGATCTTACGATTGTATGGTGTGGGATGTAAGCTGCTAGGAGCACCGAAAAGTTTAAACCAAGGATGTAAGGCATGTTTATGGGTAGGAAGAGAGAAGATATATATATATATATATATATATATATATATATATATATATATATATATATATATATATATATATATATTTATATATATATTATTTTTTAATTTTTCTTAGTCGCTGCCTCCTGCGTTAGCGAGGTAGCGCAAGAAAACAGATGAAAGAATGGCCCAACCCACCCACGTACATATGTATGTACATAAACGCCCACACACGTCCCCTTATCCACAAGAGAAAAAGTAACTGCCCCTCTCTTCAAAACTCTTGCATTTACCTCCCTAGCAATCCCATCCATAAACAAATTGGGACATCACGCACCCCTGCCGCAAACCGACATTCATTGGGAACCAATCACTTTCCTCTCTTCCTACTCGTACACATGACTTATATCCTTGATAAAAAGTTTTTACTGCTTCTCGTAACTTACCTCCCACACCATATATTCTTAATATCTTCCATAGAGCAACTCTATCAACTTTATCATATGCCTTCTTCAGATTCATAAGTGCTACATACAAATCCATCTGTCTTTTAAGTATTTCTCTCATGCATTCTCCAAAGCAAACACTTGATCCACACATCCTCTTCCACTTCTGAAACCACACTGCTCTTCCCCAATCTGATGCTCTTCACATGCCTTTACAATCTCAATCAATACCCTCCCATATGTTTTACTAGGAATACTCAACAAACATACCTCTGTAATTTGAACACTCACCTTTATCCTATGGGTCCACGGGGAAAATGAAACACGATAAGTTCCCAAGTGCGCTTTCGTATAATAATCACATCATCAGGGGAGACACAAGAGAGAAATAACAGTCAGTTGATATACATCGAAGAGACGAAGCAAGGACGCCGTTTGGTAAACATGCGATTGTCCAAGACAGACAACGAGCGTTCATAAACTTATCATTTTACAAATTCTATCAACAATAAAGCTATCTAATTTGTATAGACCATCACTAATATCAAGATTATGATTCTTTGTGTATCTGATGATAGAAGATTCAATGATGTTTCTCGTGGTAATAGAGTGAGAGTTGATAATTGAGATGGCATTACTCCAGTCAGTACAATGATCATAATCTTTAACGTGATCAAATAAGGCATTTGATTCATGTTCTGTTCTTATACTATATTTATGTTGCTTAAGTCTAACAGAAAGATCCTTACCAGTCTGCCCAACATAAGATTTATTACAATTTCTACATGGCACTTTATAGATGCCTCCAAGAGAATTTTCTGGAGAATTCCTGATTAAGATATTCTTTATAGTGTTATTGTTGCTGAAGGCAACATTTACATTAAAGGATTTAAGTAGCATGGGAAGTAAAGTGAAATTATTATTAAAAATGAGAACTATAAGATTCTTGGTGTCAATGGGAGGTTTGAGCTCAACTCTATAAAATGATTTCTTTGCTAACTTAAGGGATTTGTCAATGAAAGATCTAGGGTACTTTAACTTAGATCCAATAAAATATATCTTCTCAAACTCATCATCAATAAACTCTGGACTGGAAATACGTAATGCCATAAGGAACATCGATTGAAATGATGATAATTTAACTCTGTCATGTTGAGATGAGTAATAATGGATATATGAGCATACATTGGTGGGTTTTCTGTATATGCTAAACTTAAACTTGTTTCCTTGCCTATGGATTATGCAATCTAAAATTGGTAGCATACCATCATTTTCATTTTCTATAGTAAATTTGATGGAAGGTATTAAGTTGTTAAGGAAGGGGAGAAATATTTGTAAGTTTTCATTTCTTGGCCAAACACAAAGAACATCATCTACATACCTAAACCAAATTGCATTAGAAGGTAAGATATCCTTTAGTGATTTTGTTTCAAAAAATTCCATATAAAGATTACTTAGTACATGTGAAAGAGGGTTACCTATTGCCATACCAAATTTTTGAGCATAATAATCTCCATTGAATTGAAATACACAGCCTTTTATAAACAATTTAATCAATTCAATCAAAACAGACTTTGAAACAGGTAAATGAATATCATCCAAGACATCACACAAATATTCTAAAAGATCATCAACTGGAACTTTTGTGAAAAGTGAGGAAAATCAAAGCTAACTAGTTTGAAATCAAAATTAACATTGATATTGTTATGCTTGTTGACTAAATCTACATTGTTCATGATATTAGAATTTGATACCTTACCCACGAAAGGGCTTAATAAAAAAACTAACCATTTTGACAATTTATATGTGATGGAGCCCACTAAACTCACTATAGGTCTTGCTGGAAAATATTGTTTATGTGTTTTGATAAGTCTATACATATATGGCAATGAAGGGGACAAAGATGACAAACTTTTGATAAGAGAACCATTACCTTTCAAGAACAACTTCATTTCTATAATTAAAATGGGAATTAACTGCTTCTAGGAGATTTTGCTGAGTTTAGAATATGTTGTGTCATCATTTGAAAGATCATTCACTTTAGATAGATAGTTACTTTTGTCTTCAATCACAACAGTGTTAGCCTTATCTGCTTTAGTAATATGTATATCCTTGTCTTTTTTGAGGTGTTAATAGCTCTTATAAATCTTTTAGGGCAATTAGGTTCTTCTGGTTTTGACAAGCTGGCATACAGTAAACCCTTACAGATATTAATTTCATCATTAGTTAAATTATTGTATTTCTCTAAATTACAAAAAGACTTTGTGACATCAACACAGCTAGCTTCCCTGTTAGAGCACACAAAACTTAAACCGTAGCCTAATGCACACAAGGAATCCTTATATTTTTGTTTATTAGACAGGTTTATCAGAAAAGAAGGGTTTGTGTTCTTAGTCCAGTCGCTGTTTTTAATAAGATGGTCCAAATTACAACTTAGTTTCATTTGTAGCCTATTGCGTTCATTCCTTAATCTATCATAGCAATCGTCCAATATCCGGTTCGTCCAATAAGTCGGTATTGCCATATGAAAGTCACGTTTCTTCTCACTTGTAATAAGAAAAACCTACTCCATTTCAATCTTCCTTAATTCAACGTGTTTCTTTAAAATGATGTTTTGGAATTGGTCAAATGGTCGACCAGACAGCTGCAACAATCGCTGGGGTAGGACAGATCTTGGCATCACTTGTTCATCAAGGCCATTCCTTAGGAATTCAAATCGTAACTTCAGTTGGTGGGCCATTGTTGCAGCTGTCTGGTCGAACATTTGACCAATTCCAAAACATCATTTTAAAGAAACACGTTGAATTAAAGGATATTGAAATGGAGGAGGCTTTTCGTAGTACAAGAGAGAAGAAATTGCCTTTCATATGACAATACCGACTTATTGGAAGAACCGATGTTGGACTGTTGCTATGACAGATTAATTAATGAACGCAATAGGCTACAAATGAAACTAAATTGTAATTTGGACCATCTTATCAAAAACAGCGACTGGACTAAGAACACAAACCCTTCTTTTCTGATAAACCTGTCTAATAAACAAAAAGATAAGGATTCCTTGTGTGCATTAGGCTATGGATTAAGTTTTGTGTGCTCTAACAGGGAAGCTAGCTGTGTTGATGTCACAAAGTCTTTTTGTAATTTAGAGAAATACAATAATTTAACTAATGATGAAATTGATATCTGTAAGGGTTTAGCGTATGCCTGTTTGTCAAAACCAGAAGAACATAATTGCCCTAAAAGATTTATAAGAGCTATTAACACCTTAAAAAAAAGACAAGGATATACATATTACTAAAGCAGATAAGGCTAACACTGTTGTGATTTTAGATAAAAGTAACTATTTATCTAAAATGAATGATCTTTTAAATGACTGCACAACATATTCCAAACTCAGTAAAAGACCCCTAGAAGCAGTTAATTCCCATTTCAATAAAGAAATGAAGTTGTTGTTGAAAGGTGATGGATCTCTTATCAAAGATTTGTCATCTTTGTCCCCTTCATTGCCATATATGCATGAACTTATCAAAATACATAAACAAAATTTTCCAGCAAGACCTATAGTGAGTTCAGTAGACTCCATCACATATAAATTGTCAAAATGGTTAGTTTTTTTTATTAAGCCCTTTAGTGGATAAGGTATCAAATTCTAATATCATGAACAATGTAGATTTAGTCAACAAGCTTAACAATATCAATGTTAATTATGATTTCAAACTAGATAGCTTTGATGTTTCCTCACTCTTCACAAAAGTTTCAGTTGATGACCTCTTACAATTTTTGTTTGATGTTTGGGATGATATTCATTTACCTGTTTCAAAGTCTGTTTTCATTGAACTGATTAAATTGTGTATAAAAGACTGTGTTTTTCAATTCAATGGAATTATTAGGCTCAAAAATTTGGTATGGCAATGGGTAACCATCTTTCACATATACTAGATGTACTAAATAATCTTTGTATGGAATTTTTTGAAACAAAATCACTAAAGGATATCTTACCTTCTAATGCAATTTGGTTTAGGTATGTAGATATTGTTCTTTGTGTTGGCCAACAAATGAAAATTTACAAATATTTCTCCCCTTACTTAACAATTTAGTACCTTCCATCAAATTTACTGTAGAAAATGAAAAAAATGGTATGTTACCACTTTTAGATTGCATGATCCAGAGGCAAGGAAACAAGTTTAAGTTTAGCATATACAGAAAACCTACCAAAGTATGCTCATATATCCATTATCACTCATCTCAACATGACAGAGTTAAATCATCATCATTTCAATCGATGTTCCTTATGGCATTACTTATTTGCAGTCCAGAGTTTAATGGTGATGAGTTTGAGAAGATATATAGTATTGGGTCTAAGTTCAAGTACCCTAGATCTTTCATTGACAAATCCCTTGAGTCAGCAAAGAAATCATTTTATAGAGTTGAGCCCAAACCTCCCATTGACACCAAGAATCTTTTAGTTCTCCCTTTTAATAATAATTTTTACTTTCCTTCCCAAGTTGCTTAAATCCTTTACTGTATATGTTGCCTTCAGCAACAATAATACTATAAAGAATATCTTAATCAGGAATTCACTAGAAAATTCTCTTGGATGCATCTATAAAATGCCATGTAGAAATGGTGATAACTTTTAATTTGGGCAGATTGGTAAGGATCTTTCTGTTAGACTTGAGCAACATAAATATTGTATAAGAACGGGACAAGATTCAAATACCTTGTTTAATCTCGTTAAAACTATGATCATTGTATTGACTAGAGTAATGCCATCTCAGTTATTAACTCTAACTCTATTACCAAGTGAAATATCATTAAATCTTCTATCATTAGATAAACAAAGAATTATAATCTTAACATTAGTGATGGTCTATACAAATCAGAGAACTTTATTGTTGATAGAATTTGTAAAATGATAAGTTTATGAACGCTCATTGTCTGTTTTGGACAATCACATGGTTACCAAATGGTGTCCTAGCTTTGTCGCTTCGATGTATATCAACTGACTGTTATTTCTGTCTTGTGTCTCCACTGATGATGTGATTATTACATGAAAGTACACTTGGGAACTTATCGTGTTTCATTTTCCCCGTGGACTTATAGGAATATCTTGACCACGGGCAAAATTGTGATCCTTTCCTATATATATATATATATATATATATATATATATATATATATATATATATATATATATATTTATTTATTATTTTGCTTTGTCGCTGTCTCCCGCGTTAGCGAGGTAGCGCAAGGAAAAAGACGAGATAATGGCCCAACCCACTCACATACACATGTATATACATACACGTCCACACAGACAAATATACATACCTATATATCTCAACGTATACATATATATACACACACAGACATATACATATATACACATGTACATAATTCATACTGTCTGCCTTTATTCATTCCCATCGCCACCCCGCCACACATGAAATAACAACTCCCTCCCCCCTCATGTGCGCTCGGTAGCGCTAGGAAGACAACAAAGGCCCCATTCGTTCACACTCAGTCTCTAGCTGTCATGTAATAATGCACCGAAACCACAGCTCCCTTTCCACATCCAGGCCCCACAGAACTTTCCATGGTTTACCCCAGGCGCCTCACATACCCTTGTTCAATCCAGTGACAGCACGTCGACCCTGGTACACCACATCGTCCTAATCCACTCTATTCCTTGCACTCCTTTCACCTTCCTGCATGTTTTACTCCCAGACCACTCAAATTTTTTTTTCACTCCATCTTTCCACCTCCAATTTGGTCTCCCACTTCTCCTCGTTCCCTCCATCTCTGACACATATATCCTCTTGGTCAATCTCTCCTCACTCATTCTCTCCATGTGACCAAAGCATTTCAAAACACCCTCTTCTGCTCTCTCATCCACACTCTTTTTATTACCACACATCTCTCTTACCCAATTATTACTTACTCGATCAAACCACCTCACACCACATATTATCCTCAAACATCTCATTTCCAGCACATCCACCCTCCTGCGCACAACTCTATCCATAGCCCACGCCTCGCAACCATACAACATTGTTGGAACCACTATTCCTTCAAACATACCTATTTTTGCTTTCCGAGATAATGTTCTCGACTTCCACACATTCTTCAAAGCTCCCAGAATTTTCGCCCCCTCCCCCACCCTATGATTCACTTCCGCTTCCATGGTTCCATCCGCTGCCAAATCCACTCCCAGATATCTAAAACACTTCACTTCCTCCAGTTTTTCTCCATTCAAACTTACCTCCCATTTGACTTGACCCTCAACCCTACTGTACCTAATAACCTTGCTCTTATTCACATGTACTCTCAGCTTTCTTCTCTCACACACTTTAACAAACTCAGTCACCAGCTTCTGCAGTTTCTCTCCCGAATCAGCCACCAGCGATGTATCATCAGCGAACAACAACTGACTCATTTCCCAAGCTCTCCCATCCACAACAGACTGCATACTTGCCCCTCTTTCCAAAACTCTTGCATTCACCTCCCTAACAACCCCATCCATAAACAAATTAAAAAACCATGGAGACATAACGCACCCTTGCCGCAAACCAACATTCACTGAGAACCAATCACTTTCATCTCTTCCTACACGTACACATGCCTTACATCCTCGATAAAAACTTTTTACTGCTTCTAACAACTTGCCCCCACACCATATATTCTTAACACATTTCACAGAGTATATCTATCAACTCTATCATATGCCTTCTCCAGATCCATAGTTGCTGCATACAAATCCATTTGCTTTTCTAAGTATTTCTCACATACATTCTTCAAAGGATACACCTGATCCACATATCCTCTACCACTTCTGAAACCTCACTGCTCTTCTCCAATCTGATGCCCTGTGCATGCCTTCACCCTCTCAAACAATACCCTCCCATATAATTTACCAGGAATACTCAACAAACTTAAACCTCTGTAATTTGCGCACTCACTCTTATCTCCCCTATGCCTTTGTACAATGGCACTATGCACGCTTTCCGCCAATCCTCAGGCACTTCACCATGAGTCATACATACATAAAATAACCTTACCAACCAGTCAACAATACAGTCACCCCCTTATATAATGAATTCCACTGCAATACCACCCAAACCCAATGCCTTGCCGGCTTCATCTTCCGCAAAGCTTTTACTACCTCTTCTCTGTTTACCAAATTATTCTCCCTAACCCTCTCACTTTGCACACCACTTCGACCAAAACATTCTACATCTGCCACTCTATCATCAAACACATTCAACAAACCTTCAAAATACTCACTCCATCTCCTTCTCACATCACCACTACTTGTTATCACCTCCCCATTAGCCCCCTCCACTGATGTTCCCATTTGTTCCCTTGTCTTACGCTCTTTATTTACCTCCTTCCAAAACATCTTTTTATTCTCCCTAAAATGTAATGATACTCTCTCACCCCAACTCTCATTTGCCCTCTTTTTGCCTCTTGCACCTTTTTCTTGACCTCCTGTCTCTTTCTTTTGTACATCTCCCAGTCATTTGCATTATTTCCCTGCAAAAATCGTCGAAATGCCTCTCTCTCCTCTTTCATTAATAATCTTACTTCTTCATTCCACCACTCACTACCTTTTCTAATCTACCCACCTCCCACGCTTCTCATGCCACAAACATCTTTTGCACAAGCCATCACTGCTTCTCTAAATACATCGCATTCCTCCCCCACTCTCCTTACGTCCTTTGTTCTCACCTTTTTCCATTCTGTACTCAATCACTGCTGGTACTTCCTCACACAAGTCTCCTTACCAAGCTCACTTACTCTCACCACTCTCGTCACCCCAACATTCTCTCTTCTTTTCTGAAAACCTCTACAAATCTTCACCGTCGCCTGCACAAGATAATGATCAGACATCCTTCCAGTTGCACCTCTCAGCACATTAACGTCCAAAAGTGTCTCTTTCACGCGCGTATCAATTAACACGTAATCCAATAACGCTCTTTGGCGATCTCTCCTACTTACATACATATACTTATGTATATCTCTCTTTTTAAACTAGGTATTCCCAATCACCACTCCTTTTTCAGCTCATGAATCTACAAGCTCTTCACCATTTCCATTTACAACACTGAACATCCCATGTACTCCAATTATTCCCTCAACTGCCACATTCCTCTCGTTTGCGTTCAAATCAACTATCACTATAACCCGGTCTTGTGCATCAAAACTACTAACACACTCATTTAGCTGTTCCCAAAACATTTGCATCTCATGATCTTTATTCTCATGCCCAGGTGGATATGCACCAATAGTCACCCATCTCTCTCCATCGGCTTTCAGTTTTACCCATATCAGTCTAGAGTTTAGTTTCTCACACTCTATCACATACTCCCACAACTCCTGTTTCAGGAGTAGTGCTACTCCTTCCCTTGCTCTTGTCCTCTCACTTACCCCTAACTTTACTCCCAAGACATTCCCAAACCACTCTTCCCCTTTACCCTTGAGCTTTGTTTCACTCAGAACCGAAACACCCAGGTTCTTTTACTCAAACATACTACCTATCTCTCCTTTTTTCTCATCTTGGTTACATCCACACACATTCAGACACTCTAGTCTGAGCCGGTTTCTAGCCGGGGACGGTTTCTAGCCCCACGCTCTCGACCCCTTTGATCGCCTTCTACGATACGTGAGGAATATATATATATAAATATATATATTTTCTTTTCTTTCTTTCATACTATTCGCCATTTCCCGCGTTAGCGAGGTAGCGTTAAGAACAGAGGACTGGGCCCTTGAGGGAACATCCCCATCCGGCCCCCCCTCTCTGCTCCCTCTTTGGGAAAAAAAAACAAAAACAAAAATGTTTTGGACAATCACATGTTTACCAAATGGCGTCCTAGCTTCGTCTCTTCGATGTATATCAATTGACTGTTATATTCCTCTCTTGTGTCTCCCGTGATGATGTGATTATTACACGAAAGTGCACTTGGGAACTTTTCGTTTTTCATTTTCCCCGTGGACTCGTAGGAATATCTTGATCACGCGCAAAATTGTTATCCTTTCCAATATATATATATATATATATATATATATATATATATATATATATATATATATATATATATATATATATATATATATATATATATATATATAATATATATGTATATAATATATATATATATATATATATATATATATATATATATATATATATATATATATATATATATATATTATATTTATCATACTTTGTCGCTGTCGCCCGCATTCGCGAGGAAGCGCAAGGAAACAGACGAAAGAATGGCCCAACCCACCCACATACAAATGTATATACATAAACGTCCACACACGCACATATACATACCTATACATTTCAACGTATTCATATATATATATATATATATATATATATATATATATATATATATATATATTGTTGACTGGTTGGTAAGGTTATTTAATGTATGTATGACTCATGGTGAGGTGCCTGAGGATTGGCGGAATGCGTGCATAGTGCCATTGTACAAAGGCAAAGGGGATAAGAGTGAGTGCTCAAATTACAGAGGTATAAGTTTGTTGAGTATTCCTGGCAAATTATATGGGAGGGTATTGATTGAGAGGGTGAAGGCATGTACAGAGCATCAGATTGGGGAAGAGCAGTGTGGTTTCAGAAGTGGTAGAGGATGTGTGGATCAGGTGTTTGCTTTGAAGAATGTATGTGAGAAATACTTAGAAAAGCAAATGGATTTGTATGTAGCATTTATGGATCTGGAGAAGGCATATGATAGAGTTGATAGAGATGCTCTGTGGAAGGTATTAAGAATATATGGTGTGGGAGGCAAGTTGTTAGAAGCAGTGAAAAGTTTTTATCGAGGATGTAAGGCATGTGTACGTGTAGGAAGAGAGGAAAGTGATTGGTTCTCAGTGAATGTAGGTTTGCGGCAGGGGTGTGTGATGTCTCCATGGTTGTTTAATTTGTTTATGGATGGGGTTGTTAGGGAGGTGAATGCAAGAGTTTTGGAAAGAGGGGCAAGTATGAAGTCTGTTGGGGATGAGAGAGCTTGGGAAGTGAGTCAGTTGTTGTTCGCTGATGATACAGCGCTGGTGGCTGATTCATGTGAGAAAATGCAGAAGCTGGTGACTGAGTTTGGTAAAGTGTGTGAAAGAAGAAAGTTAAGAGTAAATGTGAATAAGAGCAAGGTTATTAGGTACAGTAGGGTTGAGGGTCAATTCAATTGGGAGGTGAGTTTGAATGGAGAAAAACTGGAGCAAGTAAAGTGTTTTAGATATCTGGGAGTGGATCTGGCAGCGGATGGAACCATGGAAGCGGAAGTGGATCATAGGATGGGGGAGGGGGCGAAAATTCTGGGAGCCTTGAAGAATGTGTGGAAGTCGAGAACATTATCTCGGAAAGCAAAAATGGGTATGTTTGAAGGAATAGTGGTTCCAACAATGTTGTATGGTTGCGAGGCGTGGACTATGGATAGAGTTGTGCGCAGGAGGATGGATGTGCTGGAAATGAGATGTTTGAGGACAATGTGTGGTGTGAGGTGGTTTGATCGAGTAAGTAACGTAAGGGTAAGAGAGATGTGTGGAAATAAAAAGAGCGTGGTTGAGAGAGCAGAAGAGGGTGTTTTGAAATGGTTTGGTCACATGGAGAGAATGAGTGAGGAAAGATTGACCAAGAGGATATATGTGTCGGAGGTGGAGGGAACGAGGAGAAGAGGGAGACCAAATTGGAGGTGGAAAGATGGAGTGAAAAAGATTTTGTGTGATCGGGGCCTGAACATGCAGGAGGGTGAAAGGAGGGCAAGGAATAGAGTGAATTGGAGCGATGTGGTATACCGGGGTTGACGTGCTGTCAGTGGATTGAATCAAGGCATGTGTATGGGGGTGGGTTGGGCCATTTCTTTCGTCTGTTTCCTTGCGCTACCTCGCAAACGCGGGAGACAGCGACAAAGCAAATAAAAAAAAAAAAATATATATATATATATATATATATATATATATATATACATATAAATTTCTTTATATATTATGCTTTGTCGCTGTCTCCCGCGTTAGCGAGGTAGCGCAAGAAAACAGATGAAAGAATGGCCCAACTCACCCACATACACATGTATATACATACACGTCCACACATGCACATATACATACCTATACATCTCAACGTATATATATATATATACACACACAGACATATACATATATACACATGTACATAATTCATAGTGACTGCCCTTATTCATTCCTGTTGCCACCCCGCCACACATGAAATGACAACCCCCTCCCCCCGCATGAGCGCGAGGAAGCGCTAGGAAAAGACAACAAAGGCCACGTCCGTTCACGCTCAGTCTCTAGCTGGCATGTATAATGCACCGAAACCACAGCTCCCTTTCCACATCCATGCCCCACAAGACTTTCCATGGTTTACCCCAGACGCTTCACATGGCCTGGTTCAATCCATTGATAGCACGTCGACCCCGGTATACCACATCGTGCCAATTCACTCTATTCCTTGCACGCCTTTCACCCTCCTGCATGTTCAGGACCCGATTACTCACAATCTTTTTCACTCCATCTTCCCAACTCCAATTTGGTCTCCCTCCACCTCTGACACATATATCCTCTTTGTCATTCTTTCCTCACTCATTCTCTCCATGTGACCAAATTATTTCAAAACACCCTCTTCTGCTCTCTCAACCATACTCTTTTCACTAGCACACATCTCTCTTACCGTTTCATTACTTACTCGATCAAACCACCTCACACCACATATTGTCCTCATTTCTAGCACATCCACCCTCATCCGCACAACTCTATCCATAGCCCAAGCCTCATCAACCATATAACATTGTTGGAACCACTATTCCTTTAAACATACCCATTTTTGCTTTCCAAGATAATGTTCTCGACTTCCACACATTCTTCAACGATCCCAGAATCTTCGCCCCCTCCCACACCCTATGATTCACTTCAGCTTCCATGGTTCCATCCGCTGTCAAATCCACTCCCAGATATCTAAAACACTTCACTTCCTCCAGTTTTTCTCCATTCAAACTTTCCTCCCAGTTGACTTGTCCCTCAACCCTACTGTATCTAATAACCTTGTTCTTATTCACATTTACTCTCAGCTTTCTTCTTTCACACACTTTACCAAACTCAGTCACCAGGTTCTGCAGCTACCAGCGCTGTATCATTAGTTAGCAACAACTGACTCACTTCCCAAGCTCTCTCATCCACAACAGACTGCATACTTGCCCCTCTTTCCTAAACTCTTGTATTTACCTCCCCAACAACTCCATCTATAAACATATCAAACAACCATGGAGACATCACACACCCCTGCCGCAAACCAACATTCATTGAGAACCAATCACTTTACTCTCTTCCTACAGTAAGACATGCTTTACATCCTCGATAAAAAACTTTTCACTGCTTCTAACAACTTGCCCCCTTCCCCATATATCCTTAGTACCTTCCAAAGAGCATCTCTATCACCTCTGTCATATGCCTTCTCCAGATCCACAAATGCTACATACAAATCCATTTGTTTTTATAAGTATTTCTCACATACATTCTTCAAAGCAAACACCTGATCCACACATCCTCTACCACTTCTGAAACCACACTGCTCTTCCCCAGTTTGATGCTCTGTGCATGCCTTCACCCTCTCAATCAATACCTTCCCGCATAATTTCCCAGGAATACTCAACAAACTTATACCTCTGTAATTTGAGCACTCACCTTTATCCCCTTTGCCTTGGCACAATGGCACTATGCAAGCATTCCGCCAATCCTCACGCACTTCACCATGATTCATACATACATTAGATAACCTTACCAACCAGTCAACAATACAGTCACCCCTTTTTCATAAATTCCACTGCAATACCATCCAAACCCGCTGACTTGCCGGCTTTCATCTTCCGCAAAGCTTTTACTACCTCTTCTCAGTTTACCAAATTATTCTCCCTAACCCTCTCACTTTGCATACCACCTCGACCAAAACACCCTATATCTGCCACTCTATCATCAAACACATTCAACAAACTTTCAAAATACTCACTCCATCTCCTCACATCACCACTACTTGTTATAACCACCCCATCTGCCCCCTTCACTGATGTTCCCATATCTTCCCTTGTCTGAAGCACTTTATTTACCTCCTTCTAAAACATCTTTTTCTTCTTCCCAAAATCTAATGATACTCTCCCACCCCAACTCTCATTTGCCCTCTTTTTCACCTCCTGCACCTTTCTCTTGACCTCCTGCCTCGTTCTTTTATACATCTCCCACTCATTTGCATTGTTTCCCTGCAAAAATCGTCCAAATGCCTCCCTCTTCTCTTACACTAATAATCTTACTTCTTCATCCCACCACTCACTACCCTTTCTAATCAACCCACCTCCAACGCTTCTCATGCCACAATAATCTTTTGCGGAAGCCAACACTGCTTCCCTAAATACATCCCATTCCTCCCCTACTCCCCTTACGGCCTTTGTTCTCATCTTTTTCTATTCTGTACTCAGTCTCTCCTGGTACTTTCTCACATAAGACTCCTTCCCAAGCTCACTTACTCTGACCACTCTCTTCACACCAACGTTCTTCTTTTCTGAAAACCTTTACAAATCTTCACCTTCGCCTCCACAAGATAATGATCATATAAACCACCAGTTGCACCTCTCAGCCCATTAACATCCAAAAGTCTCTCTTTCGCGCGCCTATAAATTAACACGCAATCCAATAACGCTCTGTGGTCATCTCTTCTACTTACATACGTATACTTATGTATATCTCTCTAACCCGGGTATTCCCAATCATCAGTCGTTTTTCAGCATATAAATCTACAAGCTCATCACTATTTCCATTTACAACACTGAACACCCCATATACACCAATTACTCCCTCGACTGCCACATTACTCATCTTTGCATTCAAATCACCCATCACTATAACCCGGTCTCGTGCATCAAAACTTCTAACACACTCACTCATCTGCTCACAAAACACTTGCCTCTCATGATCTTTCTTCTCATTCCCTCGTGCAGATGCACCAATAATCACAAATCTCTCTCCATCCATTTCAGTTTTACTTTCCTACACTCTATCACATACTCTCACCACTACTATTTCAGGAGTAGTGCTTCTCCTTCCCTTGCTCTTGTCCTCTCACTAACCCCTGACTTTACTCCCAAGGCATTCCCAAAGCCCTCTTCCCCTTTACCCTTGAGCTTCGTTTCACTCAGAGCCAAAACATCTAGGTTCCTTTCCTCAAACACACTACCTATATCTCCTTTTTTCTCACCTTGGTTACATCCACACATATTTAGACACCCCAATCTGAGCCTTCGAGGAGGATGAGCACTCCCCGCGTTACTCCTTTTTCTGTTTCCCCTTTTAGAAAGTCAAAATACAATGAGGGGAGGGTTTCTAGCCCCGCGCTCCCGTCCCCTTTAGTCGCCTTCTACGGCACGTGGGGAATGCGTGGGACGTATTCTTTCTCCTCTATCTCCACGGATATATATATATATATATATATATATATATATATATATATATATATATATATATATATATATATATATATATATATATATATATATATTTTTTTTTTTTTATTTTTTTTTTGCTTTGTCGCTGTTTCCCGCGTTTGCGAGGTAGCGCAAGGAAACAGACGAAAGAAATGGCCCAACCCACCCCCATACACATGTATATACATACGTCCACACACGCAAATATACATACCTACACAGCTTTCCATGGTTTACCCCAGACGCTTCACATGCCCTGATTCAATCCACTGACAGCACGTCAACCCGGTATACCACATCGCTCCAATTCACTCTATTCCTTGCCCTCCTTTCACCCTCCTGCATGTTCAGGCCCCGATCACACAAAATCTTTTTCTCTCCATCTTTCCACCTCCAATTTGGTCTCCCTCTTCTCCTCGTTCCCTCCACCTCCGACACATATATCCTCTTGGTCAATCTTTCCTCACTCATTCTCTCCATGTGCCCAAACCATTTCAAAACACCCTCTTCTGCTCTCTCAACCACGCTCTTTTTATTTCCACACATCTCTCTTACCCTTACGTTACTTACTCGATCAAACCACCTCACACCACACATTGTCCTCAAACATCTCATTTCCAGCACATCCATCCTCCTGCGCACCACTCTATCCTTAGCCCACGCCTCGCAACCATACAACATTGTTGGAACCACTATTCCTTCAAACATACCCATTTTTGCTTTCCGAGATAATGTTCTCGACTTCCACACATTCTTCAAGGCTCCCAGAATTTTCGCCCCCTCCCCCACCCTATGATCCACTTCCGCTTCCATGGTTCCATCCGTGCCAGATCCACTCCCAGATATCTAAAACACTTCACTTCCTCCAGTTTTTCTCCATTCAAACTCACCTCCCAATTGACTTGACCCTCAACCCTACTGTACCTAATAACCTTGCTCTTATTCACATTTACTCTTAACTTTCTTCTTTCACACACTTTACCAAACTCAGTCACCAGCTTCTGCAGTTTCTCACATGAATCAGCCACCAGCGCTGTATCATCAGCGAACAACAACTGACTCACTTCCCAAGCTCTCTCATCCCCAACAGACTTCATACTTGCCCCTCTTTCCAAAACTCTTGCATTCACCTCCTTAACAACCCCATCCATAAACAAATTAAACAACCATGGAGACATCACACACCCCTGCCGCAAACCTACATTCACTGAGAACCAATCACTTTCCTCTCTTCCTACATATATATATATATATATATATATATATATATATATATATATATATATATATATATATATATATATATATATATATATATATATATATATATATATATATATATATATATATATATATATATATATATATCCCTGGGGACAGGGGAGAAAGAGTACATCCCACGCATTCCTCACATGTCGTAGAAGGCGACTAAAGCGGACGGGAGCGGGGAGCCAGAAACCCTCACCTCCTTGTATTTTAACTTTCTAAAAGGGGAAACAAAAAAAGAAGTAACGCGGGGAGTGCTCATCCTCCTCGAAGGCTCAGATTGGGGTGTCTAAATGTGTGTGGATGAGAAAAAAGGAGAGATAGGTAGTATGTTTGAGGAAAGGAACCTGGATGTTTTGGCTCTGAGTGAAACGAAGCTCAAGGGTAAAGGGGAAGAGTGGTTTGGTAGTGTCTTGGGAGTAAAGTCAGGGGTTAGTGAGAGGACAAGAGCAAGGGAAGGAGTAGCACTACTCCTGAAACAGGAGTTGTGGGAGTATGTGATAGAGTATAAGAAAGTAAATTCTAGATTGATATTGGTAAAACTGAAAGTTGATGGAGAGAGATGGGTGATTATTGGTGCATATGCACCTGGGCATGAGAAGAAAGATCATGAGAGGCAAGTGTTTAGAGAGCAGCTGAATGAGTGTGTTAGTGTTTTGATGCACAAGACCGGGTTATTGTGATGGGTGATTTGAATGCAAAGGTGAGGAATGTGGCAGTTGAGGGAATTATTGGTATACATGGGGTGTTCAGTGTTGTAAATGGAAATGGTGAAGAGCTTGTAGATTTATGTGCTGAAAAAGGATTGGCGATTGGGAATATCTGGTTTAAAAAGCAAGATATACATAAGTATACGTATGTAAGTAGGAGAGATGGCCAGAGAGCATTATTGGATTACGTGTTAATTGATAGGCGCGCGAAATAGAGGCTTTTGGATGTTAATGTGCTGAGAGGTGCAACTGGAAGGATGTCTGATCATTATCTTGTGGAGGCGAAGGTGAAGATTTGTAGGGGTTTTCAGAAAAGAAGAGAGAATATTGGGGTGAAGAGAAAAGTGAGAGTAAATGAGCTTGGGAAGGAGACTTGTGTGAGGAAGTACCAGGAGAGAGTGGGTACAGAATGGAAATAGGTGAGAACAAAGGAGGTAAGGGGAGTGGGGGAGAAATGGGATGTATTTAGGGAAGCAGTGATGGCTTCCGCAAAAGATGCTTGTGGCATGAGAAGCGTGGGAGGTGGGCTGATTAGAAAGGGTAGTGAGTGGTGGGATGAAGAAGTAAGATTATTAGTGAAAGAGAAGAGAGAGGCATTTGGACGATTTTTGCAGGGAAACAATGCAAATGAGTGGGAGATGTATAAAAGAAAGAGACAGGAGGTCAAGAGAAAGGTGCAAGAGGTGAAAAAGAGGGCAAATGAGAGTTGGGGTTAAAGAGTATCATTAAATTTTAGGGAGAATAAAAAGATATTTTGGAAGAAGGTAAATAAAGTGCGTAAGACAAGGGAGCAAATGGGAACTTCAGTGAAGGGGGCTAATGGGGAGGTGATAAAAAGTAGTGATGATCTGAGAAGGAGATGGAGTGAGTATTTTGAAGGTTTGTTGAATGTGTTTGATGCCAGAGTGGCAGATATAGAGTGTTTTGGTCGAGGTGGAGTGCAAATTGAGAGGGTTAGGGAAAATGATTTGGTAAACAGAGAAGAGGTAGTAAAAGCTCTACGGAAGATGAAAGCAGGCAAGGCAGCAGGTTTGGATGGTATTGCAGTGCAATCTATTAAAAAAGGGGGTGACTTTATTGTTGACTGGTTGGTAAGGTTATTTAATGTATGTATGATTTATGGTGATGTGCGTGAGGATTGGCGGAATGCTTGCATAGTGCCAATGTACAAAGGCAAAGGGGATAAGAGTGAGTGCTCAAATTACAGAGGTATAAGTTTGTTGAGTATTCCTGGTAAATTATATGGGAGGGTATTGATTGAGAGGGTGAAGGCATGTACAGAGCATCAGATTGGGGAAGAACAGTGTGGTTTCAGAAGTGGTAGAGGATGTGTGGATCAGGTGTTTGCTTTGAAGAATGTATCTGAGAAATACTTAGAAAAGCAAATGGATTTGATGTAGCATTCATGGATCTGGAGAAGGCATATGATAGAGTTGATAGAGATGCTCTGTGGAAGGTATCAAAAGTATATGGTGTGGGAGGTAAGTTGTTAGAAGCAGTGAAAGTTTTTATCGAGGATGTAAGGAATGTGTACGTGTAGGAAGAGAGGAAAGTGATTGGTTCTCAGTGAATGTAGGTTTGCGGCAGGGGTGTGTGATGTCTCCATGGTTGTTTAATTTGTTTATGGATGGGGTTGTTAGGGAGGTGAATGCAAGAGTTTTGGAGAGAGGGGCAAGTATGCAGTCTGTTGTGGATGAGAGAGCCTGGGAAGTGAGTCAGTTGTTGTTCGCTGATGATACAGGGTGGGGGAGGGGGCGAGAATTCTGGGAGCCTTGAAGAATGTTTGAAAGTCGAGAACATTATCTCGGAAAGCAAAAATGGGTATGTTTGAAGTAATGGAGGTTCCAACAATGTTGTATGACTGCGAGGCGTGGGCTATGGATAGAGTTGTGCGCAGGAGGGTGGATGTGCTGGAAATGAAATGTTTGAGGACAATATGTGATGTGAGGTGGTTTGATCGAGTAAGTAATGTAAGGGTAAGAGAGATGTGTGGAAATAAAAAGAGCGTGGTTGAGAGAGCAGAAGAGGGTGTTTTGAAATGTTTTGGTCACATGGAGAGGATGAGTGAGGAAAGTTCGACCAAGAGGATATATGTGTCAGAGGTGGAGGGAACGAGAAGTGGGAGACCAAATTGGAGGTGGAAAGATGGAGTGAAAAAGATTTTGAGTGATCGGGGCGTGAACATGCAGGAGTGTGAAAGGCGTGCAAGGAATAGAGTGAATTGGAACGATGTGTTATACCGGGGTCGACGTGCTGTCAGTGGATTGAACCAGGGCATGTGAAGCGTCTGGGGTAAACCCTTGGAAGTTGTGTGGGGCCTGGATGTGGAAAGGGAGCTGTAGTTTCAGTGCATTATTACATGACATCTAGAGACTGAGTGCGAACGAATGGGGCCTTTGTTGTCTTTTCCTAGCGCTACCTCGCGCATATGAGGGGGGAGGGGATTGTTATTCCATGTGGTACGAGGTGGCGATGGGAATAAATAAAGGCAGAAAGTATGAATTATATACTTGTGTATATATGTACATGTCTGTGTGTGTATACATATGTGTACATTGAGATGTATAGGCATGTATATTTGCGTGTGTGGACGTGTATGTATATACATGTGTATGTGGGGGGTTGGGCTATTCTTTCTTCTGTTTCCTCTCGCTACCTCGCAAACGCGGGAGACAGCGATAAAGGAAAATAAATGTAAATAAATATACATATATATATATATATATATATATATATATATATATATATATATATATATATATATATATATATATATATATATATATATATGTACATATATGTATATTTATTTACATTTGTTTTCCTTTATCGCTGTCTCCCGCGTTTGCGAGGTAGCGCAAGGAAACAGAAGAAAGAATAGCCCAACCCCCCCCACAAACACCTGATCCACACATCCTCTAGAACTTCTGAAACAACACTGCTCTTCCCCAGTCTGATGCTCTGTACATGCCTTCACCCTCTCAATCAATACCCTCTCAATCAATACCCTCCCATATAATTTAACAGGAATACTCAACAAACTTATACCTATGTAATTTGAGCACTCACTCTTATCCCCCTATGCCTTTGTACAATGGCACTATGCAAGCTTTCCGCCAACCCTCAGGCACCTCACCATGAATCATACATATATTAGATAACCTTACCAACCAGTCAACAATAAAGTCACCACCTTTTTTAATAAATTCCACTGCAATACCATCCAAACGCCTTGCCGGCTTTCATCTTCCGCAAAGGTTTTACTACCTCTTCTCTGTTTACCAAATCATTCTCCCTAACAATCTCATTTTGCACACCACCTCGACTAAACACCCTATATCTGCCACTCTATCATCAAACACATTCAACAAACCTTCAAAATACTCATTCCACTTCCTTCTCACATCACCACTACTTGTTATCACTTCCCACATTACCCCTTCACGAATTCCATTGTTTTCTCCCAATATTTACTCCTCAAAACTCATATTCCCCTAAATTTATTGCTCTCTCACCCCAACTCTCATTTGCCCTCTTTTTTACCTCATGCAATCTTCTTTTACCTATCCTACCTCTTCTCTTATATTCACATCCCCAGTGCAAGATTTGCTTATTCCCACTTTCCCTCTCAAACTCTTTCCTTCTAACAATCTCTCTCTTCTTCCTCACACAAACTTTCCTCATACTTCTTACTCTCACCACATCACTCATTTCTAATCTCTAACTCAGTCTCTCATTTCTCACTACAAATCTTCCTTCGCAAGCTCACTGTCTCCCTTCTCATTCCTCCACACCATTAACATCAAGTCTCTTTTCCTCGACATTCATCTTCCTACTAATCCCCATAATCCTCTCCTTACCATCCTCTCTCATCTATACATACTTCAATACTCTACATACTTGCTCCTCCCCAATTCATCCTAAAACAGCTATTTCCTAAAAACATACACCTTATCCTCCATCCTTTTTCACAGCCTATAAACATCAAGCTCTTCACCATTTTCCAATTAACAACCTAACAACCTCCATTTCCATTAACAACACTGAACAACCCATGTTCACCAATTATTCCCTCAACATTACCCACCTTTGCCTATAAATCACCCATCACTATAACCCATTCTCGTGCATCAAAACTACTAACACACTCACTCATCTGCTCACAAAACACTTGCCTCTCATGATCTTTCTTCTCATGCCCAGGTGCATATGCACCAGTATTCACCTATCTCTCTCCATCCACTTTCAGTTTTACCCATATCAATGTAGAGTTTACATTGTTACATTCTATCACATACGCCCACCACTCCTGTTTCAAGAGTAGTGTTACTCCTTCCCTTGCTCTTGTCCTCTCACTAACCCCTGACTTTACTCCCAAGGCATTCCCAAACCACTCTTCCCCTTTACCCTTGAGCTTCGTTTCACTCAGAGCCAAAACATCCAGGTTCCTTTCCTCAAACATGCTACCTATCTCTCATTTTTTCTCTCTTGGTTACATCCACACACATTTAGACACCCCAATCTGAGCCTTCGAGGATGATAAGCACTCCCCGCGTGACTCCTTCTTCTGTTTCACCTTTTAGAAAGTTAAAGTACAAGGTGGGGAGGGTTTCCAGCCACGCGCTCCCGTCCCCTTTAGTCGCCTTTTACGACACGTGAGGAATGCGTGGGACGTATTCTTTCTCCCCTATCACCAGGTATTAACACTACCTCGTTAACGCGGAAAATGGCAAGATATATATATATATATATATATATATATATATATATATATATATATATATATATATATATATATATATATATATATATTATTTTTTTTATTTTATTATACTTTGTCGCTGTCTCCCGCGTTTGCGAGGTAGCGCAAGGAAACAGACGAAAGAAATGGCCCAACCCCCCCCCCCATACACATGTATATACATACGTCCACACACGCAAATATACATACCTACACAGCTTTCCATGGTTTACCCCAGACGCTTCACATGCCTTCATTCAATCCACTGACAGCACGTCAACCCGATATACCACATCGCTCCAATTCACTCTATTCCTTGCCCTCCTTTCACCCTCCTGCATGTTCAGGCCCCGATCACACAAAATCTTTTTCACGCCATCTTTCCACCTCCAATTTGGTCTCCCTCTTCTCCTCGTTCCCTCCACCTCCGACACATATATCCTCTTGGTCAATCTTTCCTCACTCATTCTCTCCATGTGCCCAAACCATTTCAAAACACCCTCTTCTGCTCTCTCAACCACGCTCTATTATTTCCACACATCTCTCTTACCCTTACGTTACTCACTCGATAAAACCACCTCACACCACATATTGTCCTCAAACATCTCATTTCCAGCACATCCATCCTCCTGCGCACAACTCTATCCATAGCCCACGCCTCGCAACCATACAACATTGTTGGAACCACTATTCCTTCAAACATACCCATTTTTGCTTTCCGAGATAATGTTCTCGACTTCCACACATTCTTCAAGGCTCCCAGAATTTTCGCCCCCTCCCCCACCCTATGATCCACTTCCGCTTCCATGGTTCCATCCGCTGCCAGATCCACTCCCAGATATCTAAAACACTTCACTTCCTCCAGTTTTTCTCCATTCAAACTCACCTCCCAATTGACTTGACCCTCAACCCTACTGTACCTAATAACCTTGCTCTTATTCACATTTACTCTTAACTTTCTTCTTTCACACACTTTACCAAACTCAGTCACCAGCTTCTGCAGTTTCTCACATGAATCAGCCACCAGCGCTGTATCATCAGCGAACAACAACTGACTCACTTCCCAAGCTCTCTTATCCCCAACAGACTTCATACTTGCCCCTCTTTCGAAAACTCTTGCATTCACCTTCCTAACAACCCCATCCATAAACAAATTAAACAACCATGGAGACATCACACACCCCTGCCGCAAACCTACATTCACTGAGAAACAATCACTTTCCTCTCTTCCTACACGTACACATGCCTTACATCCTCGATAAAAACTTTTCACTGCTTCTAACAACTTGCCTCCCACACCATATATTCTTAATACCTTCCACAGAGCATCTCTATCAACTCTATTATATGCCTTCTACAGATCCATAAATGCTACATACAAATCCATTTGCTTTTCTATATATATATATATATATATATATATATATATATATATATATATATATATATATATATATATATATATATATATATATAGTGCATAGTGCCATTGTACACAGGCAAAGGGGATAAGAGTGAGTGCTCAAATTACAGAGGTATAAGTTTGTTGAGTATTCCTGGCAAATTATATGGGAGGGTACTGATTGAGAGGGTGAAGGCATGTACAGAGCATCAGATTGGGGAAGAGTAGTGTGGTTTCAGAAGTGGTAGAGGATGTGTGGATCAGGTGTTTGTTTTGAAGTATGTATGTGAGAAATACTTAGAAAAGCGAATGGATTTGTATGTAACATTAATGGATCTGGAGAAGGCATATGATAGAGTTGATAGAGATGCTCTGTGGAAGGTATTAAGAATATATGGTGTGGGAGGCAAGTTGTTAGAAGCAGTGAAAAGTTTTTATCGAGGATGTAAGGCATGTGTACGTGTAGGAAGAGAGGAAAGTGATTGTTTCTCAGTGAATGTAGGTTTGCGGCAGGGGTGTGTGATGTCTCCATGGTTGCTTAATTTGTTTATGGATGGGGTTGTTAGGGAGGTGAATGCAAGAGTTTTGGAAAGAGGGGCAAGTATGAAGTCTGTTGGGGATGAGAGAGCTTGGGAAGTGAGTCAGTTGTTGTTCGCTGATGATACAGCGCTGGTGGCTGATTCATGTGAGAAACTGCAGAAGCTGGTGACTGAGTTTGGTAAAGTGTGTGAAAGAAGAAAGTTAAGAGTAAATGTGAATAAGAACAAGGTTATTAGGTATAGTAGGGTTGAGGGTCAATTCAATTGGGTGGTGAGTTTGAATGGAGAAAAACTGGAGGAAGTGAAGTGTTTTAGATATCTGGGAGTGGATCTGGCAGCGAATGGAACCATGGAAGCGGAAGTGGATCATAGGGTGGGGGAGGGGGCGAAAATTCTGGGAGCCTTGAAGAATGTATGGAAGTCGAGAACATTATCTCGGAAAGCAAAAATGGGTATGTTTGAAGGAATAGTGGTTCCAACAATGTTGTATGGTTGCGAGGCGTGGACTATGGATAGAGTTGTGCGCAGGAGGATGGATGTGCTGGAAATGAGATGTTTGAGGACAATGTGTGGTGTGAGGTGGTTTGATCGAGTAAGTAACGTAAGGGTAAGAGAGATGTGTGGAAATAAAAAGAGCGTGGTTGAGAGAGCAGAAGAGGGTGTTTTGAAATGGTTTGGTCACATGGAGAGAATGAGTGAGGAAAGATTGACCAAGAGGATATATGTGTCGGAGGTGGAGGGAACGAGGAGAAGAGGGAGACCAAATTGGAGGTGGAAGGATGGATTGAAAAAGATTTTCTGTGATCGGGGCCTGAACATGCAGGAGGGTGAAAGGAGGGCAAAGAATAGAGTGAATTGGAGCGATGTGGTATACCGGGGTTGACGTGCTGTCAGTGGATTGAATCAAGGCATGTGTATGGGGGTGGGTTGGGCCATTTCTTTCGTCTGTTTCCTTGCGCTACCTCGCAAACGCGGGAGACAGCGAGAAAGCAAAAAAAAATAAACCCTGGGGAAGGGGAGAAAGAATACTTCCGGCGCATTCCTCATGTGTCGTAAAATGCGACTAAAGGGGACCGGAGCGGGGGCTAGAAACCCTCCCCTCCTTGTATTTTAACTTTCTAAAAGAGGAAATAGAAGAAGGAGTCACGCGGGGAGTGCTCATCCCCCTCGAAGGCTCAAACTGGGGTGTCTAAATGTGTGTGGATGTAACCAAGATGAGGAAAAAAGAGAGATAGGTAGTATGTTTGAGGAAAGGAACCTGGATGTTTTGGCTCTGAGTGAAACGAAGCTCAAGGGTAAAGATGAAGAGTGGTTTGGGAATGTCTTGGGAGTAAAGTCAGGGGTTAGTGAGAGGACAAGAGCAAGGGAAGGAGTAGCACTACTCCTGAAACATGAGTTGTGGGAGTATGTGATAGAGTGTAAGAAAGTACACTCTAGATTGATATGGGTGAAACTGAAAGTTGATGGAGAGAGATGGGTGATTATTAGTGCATATGCATCTGTTCGTGAGAAGAAAGATCATAAGAGGCAAGTGTTTTGGGAGCAGCTGAATGAGTGTCTTAGTGGTTTTGATTCACGTGACCGGGTTATAGTGATCGGTGATTTGAATGCAAAGGTGAGTAATATGGCAGTAGAGGGTGTAATTGGTATACATGGGGTGTTCAGTGTTGTAAATGGAAATGGTGAAGACATTGTAGATTTATGTGCTGAAAAAGGGCTGATGATTGGGAATACCTGATTTAAAAAGCGAGATATACATAAGTATACGTATGTAAGTAGGAAAGATGGCCAGAGAGCGTTATTGGATTACGTGTTATTTGATAGGTGCGTGAAAGAGAGACTTTTGGATGTTAATGTGTTGAGAGGTGGAACTGGGGGGGAGGTCTGACCATTATCTTGTGGAGGCGAAGGTGAAGATTTGTAGGTGTTTTCAGAAAAAACGCGAGAATGTTGGGGTGAAGAGAGTGGTGAGAGTAAGTGAGCTTGGGAAGGAGACTTGTGTGAGGAAGTACCAGGAGAGACAGCACAGAATGGAAAAAGGTGAGAACAAAGGAGGTAAGGTGAGTGGGGGAGGAATGGGATGTATTTAGGGAAGCAGTGATGGCTTGCGCAAAAGATGCTTGTGGCATGAGAAGCGTGGGAGTTGCGTTGATTAGAAAGGATAGTGAGTGGTGGGATGAAGAAGTAAGATTATTAGTGAAATAGAAGGGAGAGGCATTTGGACGATTTTAGCAAGGGAAAAATGCAAATGAGTAGGAGATATATGAAAGAAACGGGCAGGAGGTCAAGAGAAAGGTGCAAGAGGTGAAAAAGAGGGCAAATGAGAGTTGGAGTGAGAGAGTATCATTAAATTTTAGGGAGAATAAAAAGATGTTTTGGAAGAAGGTAAATAAAGTGCGTAAGACAAGGGAGCAAATGGAAACTTCAGTGAAGGGCGCAAATGGGGAGGTGATAACAAGTAGTGGTGATGTGAGAAGGAGATGGATTGAGTATTTTGAAGGTTTGTTGAATGTGTTTGATGATAGAGTGTGAAATCTAGGGTGGTTTGGTCGAGGTGGTGTGCAAAGTGAGAGGGTTAGGGAAAATGATTTGATAAACAGAGAAGAGGTAGTAAAAGCTTTGCGGAAGATGAAAGCCGGCAAGGCAGCGGGTTTGGATAGTATTGCAGTGGAATTTATTAAAAAAGGGAGTGACTGTATTGTTGACTGGTTGTTAATGTTATTTAATGTATGTATGACTTATGGTGAGGTGCCTGAGGATTGGTGGAATGCTTGCATAGTGCCATTGTACAAAGACAAAGGGGATAAGAGTGAGTGCTCAAATTACAGAGGTATAAGTTTGTTAAGTATTCTTGATAAATTATATGGGAGGGTACTGATTGAGAGGGTGAAGGCATGTACAGAGCATCAGATTGGGGAAAAGCAGTGTGGTTTCAGAAGTGGTAGAGGATGTGTGGATCAGGTGTTTGCTTTGAAGAATGTATGTGAGAAATACTTAGAAAAGCAAATGGATTTGTATGTAGCATTTATGGATCTGGAGAAGGCATATGATAGAGTTGATAGAGATGCTCTGTGGAAGGTATTAAGAATATATGGTGTGGGAGGCAAGTTGTTAGAAGCAGTGAAAAGTTTTTATCGAGTATGTAAGGCATGTGTAAGTGTAGGAAGAGAGGAATGTGATTGGTTCTCAGTGAATGAAGGTTTGCGGCAGGAGTGTGTGATGTCTCAATGGTTGTTTAATTTATTTATGGATGGGGTTGTTAGGGAGGTGAATGCAAGAGTTTTGGAAAGAGGGGCAAGTATGCAGTCTGTTGTGGATGAGAGAGCTTGGGAAGTGAGTCAGTTGTTGCTCGCTGATGACACAGCACTGGTGGCTGATTCATGTGAGAAACTGCAGATGATGGTGACTGAGTTTGGTAAATTGTGTGAAAGAAGAAAGTTGAGATTAAATATGAATAAGAGCAAGGTTATTAGGTACAGTAGGGTTGAGGGACAAGTCAATTGGGAGGTAAGTTTGAATGGAGAAAAACTGGAGGAAGTAAAGTATTTTAGATATCTGGGAGTGGATTTGGCAGCTGATGGAACCATGGAAGCGGAAGTGAATCATTGGGTGGGGAAGGGGGCGAAAGTTCTGGGAGCCTTGAAGAATGTTTGGAAGTCGAGAACACAATCTCGTAAAGCAAAAATGAGTATGTTTGAAAGAATAGTGGTTCCAACAATGTTGTATGGTTGCGATGCGTGGGCTATGGATAGCGTTGTGCGGAGGAGGGTGGATGTGCTGGAAATGAGATGTTTGATTACAATATGTGGTGTGAGGTGGTTTGATCGAGTAAGTAATGTAAGGGTAAGAGAGGTGTGTGGAAATAAAAAGAGTGTGTTTAAAGAGAGCAGAGGAGGGTGTTTTGAAATGGTATGGTCACATGGAGAGAATGAGTGAGGAACGATTGACCAAGAGGATATATGTGTCAGAGGTGGAGGGAACGAGGGGAAGTGGGAGACCAAATTGGAGGTGGAAAGATGGAGAGAAAAAGATTTTGAGTGATCGGAGCCTGAACATGCAGGAGGGTGAAAGGCGTGCAAGGAATAGAGTGAATTGGAATGATGTGGTATACCGGGGTCGACGTGCTGTCAATGGATTGAACCAGGGCATGTGAAGCGTCTCGGGTAAACCACAGAAGTTCTCTGGGGCCTGGTTCTGGAAAGGGAGCTGTGGTTTCGGTGGATTATTACATGAAAGGGAACGAATATGGCCTTTGTTGTCTTTTCCTAGCGCTACCTCGCACACCTGAGGGGGCAGGGGGATGTTATTCCATATGTGGCGAGGTTGCGATGGGAATGAATATAGGCAGATAGTATGAATTATGTACATGTGTATATATTTATATGTCTGTGTGTGGATATATATGTATATATTGAGATGTATAGGTATGTATATTTGCGTGTTTGGACGTGTATGAAAATACATGTGTATGTGGGTGGCACACCCTAACCCCCGCGCGCGTGCGAGGTAGCGCTAGGAAAAGACAACAAAGGCCACATTCATTCGCACTCAGTCTCTAGCTGCCATTTGTAATGCACCGAAACCACAGCTCCGCTTCTATATCCAGGCCCTACAAAACTTTCCATGGTTTAACCCAGGCGCTTCACATGCCCTGGTTCAATCCATTGACATCTCGTCGTCCTCGGTATACCACATCGTTCCAATTCACTCTATTCCTTGCACTCCTTTCATCCTCTTGTGTGTTCAGATTCCGATCGCTCAAAATCTTTTTCAGTCCATCCTTCCAACTCCAATTTGGTTTCCCACTTCTCCTCGTTCCCTTCACCTCTGACACATATATCCTCTTGGTCAATCTTTCCTCACTCACTCTGTCCATGTGAAGAAGCCATTCCAATACACCCTCTTCTGCTCTCTCAACTACACTCTTTTTTACCACACATCTTTCTCATCCTTTCAATACTTACTCGATCAAACCACCTCGCACAACATATTG
Source organism: Panulirus ornatus (assembly GCF_036320965.1). Lineage (NCBI taxonomy): Eukaryota > Metazoa > Arthropoda > Malacostraca > Decapoda > Palinuridae > Panulirus > Panulirus ornatus. Next base: position 10,759,954 of record NC_092230.1, on the reverse strand, counting down.
TCCTTAAACATCTCATTTTCAACACATCCACCCTCCTCCGCAGAACCCTATCTATAGCCCACGTCTCGCAGCCATATAACATTGCTGGAACTACTATTCATTCAAACATACCCATTTTTGCTTTCCGAGACAACGTTCTCGCTTTCCACACATTCTTCAACGCTCCCAGAACTTTCTCCCCCTCCCCCGCCCTGTGACTGAAATCCGCTTACTTGGTTCAATCCCTAGCTAAATCCAGCCCCAGATATCTAAAACACTTCAGTTTTTCTCCATTCAAACTTACCTCCCAATTGACTTGTCCTTCAACCCTACTGAATCTAATAAACTTGCTCTTATGAAAATTTACTCTCAGCTTTCTTCTTTCTCACACTTTATCTAACTCAGTCACCAGATTCTGTAGTTTTTCACCCGAGTGAGCCACCAGTGCTGTATCATCAGCGAACAACAACTGACTCACTTACCAAGCCCTCTCATCCACAACAAACTGCATACTTGCCCCTCTCTTCAAAACTCGTACATTCACCTCCGCAACAACCCCATCCATAAACAAATTATACAACCATGAAGACATCACGCACACCTGCCGCAAACCAACATTCACTGGGAAGCAATCACTTTCCTGTCTTCCTACTCGCACACATGGCTTACCTCCTCGATAAAAACTTTTTAATGCTTCTAACAACTTGCCTCCCACACCATATACTCTTAATACCTTCCGCAAAGCATCTCTATCAACTCTATCACATGCCTTCTCCAGATCGATTACTGCTACTACAAATCCATCTGTTTTTTAAGTATTTCTCACGTACATTTTTCAAAGCAAACACCTGATCCACATATCCTCTAACACTTCTGAAACCACACTGCTCTTCCCCAGTCTGAAGCTCTGTACATGCCTTCACCCTCTCACTCAATAACCTCCCATATAATTTCCCAGGAATACTCAACAAACTTAAAACTCTGTAATTTCAAAATTCAACTTTATCCCTTTTGTCTTTCTACAATGGCACTATGCATACATTCCGCCAATTCTCAGGCACTTCACCATGAACCATATATACATTGAATATTCTCACAGTTATTCCTCGAAGGCTCAGATTGGCTGTCTAAATGTGTGTGTATGTAACCAAGATGATAAAAACGGATAGATAGGTAGTACGTTTGAGGAAAGGAACCTGGATGTTTTGGCTCTGAGTAAAACGAAGCTAAAGGGTAAAGGGGAAGAGTGCTTTGGGAATGTCTTGGGAGTAAAAGTCAGGGGTTGGTGAGAGTACAAGTGGAAAGGAAGGAGTAGCACTACTCTTGATGCCGGAGTTGTGGGAGTATGTGATAATGTAAGAAAGTAAACTCTAGATTGATATGGGTAAAACTGAAAGTTGATGGAGATGGGTGATTACTGGTGCCCATGCATCTGGTCATGAGAAGAAAGATCATGATAGGCAAGTGTTTTGGGAGCAGGTGAGTGAGTGTTTTTGCAGCTTTGGTGCACGAGACCGAGTTATAGTGATGTGTGAATTGTATGGAAAGGTGAGTAATGTAATTGGTGTACATGGGGTGTTCAGTGTTCTAAATGGAAATGGTGAAGAGCTTGTAGATTTGTGTGCCGAAAAAGGACTGGTGATTGGGAATACTTAGTTTAAAAAGAGAGATATACATAAGTATAGGTATATAAGTAGGAAAGATGGCCAGAGAGCGTTATTGCATTACGTGTTGATTGATAGGTGCATGAAAGAGAGACTTTGGGATGCTAATGTGCTGAGAGGGGCAACTGGAGGGATGTCTGATCACTATCTTGTGGAGGCGGAGGTGAAGATTTACAGAGATTTTTAGAAAAGAAAAGTGAATGTTAGGGTGAAGAGAATCATGAAAGTATGTGAGCTTGGAAAGGAGACTTGTTGGAGAAGTACCAGGAAAGACTAAGTGCAGAATGGAAAAAGGTGAGAGCAAATGACGTAAGGGGAGTGGGGGAGGAATGGGATGTATTTAGGGAAGCAGTGATGGCTTGCGCAAAAGATGCTTGTGGCATGAGAAAGGTGGGAGGTGGGAAGATTAGAAAGGGTAGTGGATAGCGTGAAGAAGTAAGATTGTTAGTGAAAGAGAAGAGAGAGGCATTTGGACGATTTTTGCAGGGAAATAGTGCAAATGACTGGGAGATGCATGAAAGAAAGAGGGAAGAGATAAAGAGGAAGGTGCAGGAGGTGAAAAAGAGGGCAAATGAGAGTTGGAGTGAGAGAGTATCATTAAATTTTAGGGAGAATAAAAAGATGTTTTGGAAAGAGGTAAATAAAGTGCTTAAGACAAGAGAATAAATGGGAACATCGGTGAAGGTGGTGTAGCGGTGATGATGTGAGAAGGAGATGGAGTGAGTATTTTGAAGGTTTGTTGAATGTGTTTGATAAAAGAGTGCCAGATATAGGAGAGTTGCCCATTCAGACAATAAGTAACAGGAAGAGTAAATGTTGGGAGGAACTGCAGAGCGGTGTTACTTTTCACTAAACTTTCAAAAATATATCAACAGCCCAAAACAAATACATAGTGACAGCAATGAAGGAACAATCAGATTGTTACGTGAAGCCGTAAAACACAAGCTTCTCAGAGATAGTAGAATACTGATAATGGGAGATTTCAGTTATAAAGAGATGGAGTGATGGAATTTGGATTCTTATGCTGATAGGAAGTCATACAGACTTAAGTTTTTGAAGTGTATACGGAAAAAGTTTGTTCCAGTATGTCAGTATGTGTACCAGGTTGAGAGGGACTGATACAATATCAATGCTAGATCTTATCTTCACATATCCTAGCATGGGTACTAAGAAAATCATATATGATACACTCTGGGGAAAAAAAAGTTATCATGTAATGCTTCCATTAGCTATGTGGTATCTGAGGACTTTAAAAGTTATCATATAATGCTCACATTTAGCTATGTGGTATCTGAAGACATTAAACAAGCAAAGGTGAAACAAAACATCTAGAGGAGATATAATTGTAGAAACTTAACAAACCTTAACAATTTCTGTGGTGATGCATATTCAGAAAGTTCAGTGACCAGAAACCAGGGCTTTGTAATGAGAGGTTCTGTGACATTTACAATGAAGGAGAAGGAATCTGGATACCTTTAACTTTATTTACGGAGGGAATGGTGAGGAAGAGGAAAAATGGTTCAATAGGTGTCAAAAAGCAGAGAATCTTTGAGATACAGACAGCACTCCAGCTAGCCAACATATGCAAAGTAAAGAGAGCAAGAAACGTGGTAGGATAAAAAAGGTAGAACAAAGAGGCTTTGAAAGAATATTGTGGACATGACGAGAAATTCCAAAACAAAACTTTTTTTCATTAATGCATGCGTAATCTGAGGGGTAGAGTACCGGGGATGATGTATGGGTATATGAGGAACTGAGTAACAAGTTTAAAAGTGTTTTCACAGCACTAAAGGGTTTTGACCCATACAAGGCTCATGGTAATGATAAAATTTCACCGTGTGGTGAAGATTTGTGCAGATCCACTTCATACACCTCTTGAAATGCTGTTCAAAGATTTACTGGAGTGAGGCGAGCGCCAAGGGATTGGAAAAGGGCAAACATCGTGCCCATCTATGAGAAAGTAGACTGAATTAGACTGGTGTCATTGACAAATGTGTTCTGTAAGGTTATGGAAAAGATGATTAGAAGGCAAATCTATGACTCTGCAGAGGAGAAATTGCCTAACAGAGAGACAACATCATTTTAGGAAAAGGAGCTCGTGTGTAGAAAATTTCTTAGATTTCTACTAAAGTGTGAGCTCAGTCTAAGACAAAAGTAACGGTTGGATGGATTGTTTGTGCTGAGGCTGTCAGAATGTATTTGACATTGTTTGCCGACGATACAAAGGACAGAACAGAAGTGGAAAGCGAGGAGGATTGCATCAATTGACAGGGAGACGTACACATACTCCAAAGTTATTTTGATACATAGTTGCTGAAGTTCCATCTCAGTAAATATACAGTTATGAAGATGGAATGAAGGAAATAAGCTCCAGGATTCTGCGTGTGAGAAGGATTTAGGAGGAAACATCTTTTTAACTGTTTCCAGAGTCTCACCTTACCAAAATAGTCAAGGAGAAAAAAATGTACTGGGAAATAGCAGAATTGGTTTTTAGTGTTTGGATAAGAAAATATTCAGCAAGCTGTTTATACCCTACGTAATGCCCAAAGTAGAATAAGTTTTTCAGACTTGGTCACTACATCTAAAGAAGCACAAAGAGCTAATAAAGAAGGTCCTCACGAGAGTAAGAAAGATGGTAGCAGAATTAAGAAATATGAGTTTCAAGGAAAGGCTGGAGGCCTTAGATATTCTCATTGGAAGAAAGAAGAGTGAGGGGTTACCTGGTTAAAAACTTTTAAGTTATGAAAACACAGTGATAATGTGGAGAGTGAACAGTCCTTTGAGAGATATAGGGATACTGCAACCTCCCGTATATGATGTAACAAAATTAAGCAAGAAACTTGTATAAAAGATGTAAAGAAGTTCTACCAATATACGAGAGTGATGGATGAATAGAATGGAATGACAGGACATGGTTAATGCACACAGCATACATAGATGTAAGTGGTTGTGTGATAATGCTGAAGCGATGGTGCCCCACTAGAGTAAAACCCTCCCCATACAGTATGAATAGGTTACTGTAAATAGGTAATTATGCACTGCAATCAGGATGAGTCACAATGAAAGAAGGCCTCGATGTGATTATTCATGTATCAATAAACAAGCAGGGATCTGTGTGAGACAGACTTGGGAGTCAAAATTTCCCAGATTTCCACAGTTAAGGAGACGAACTGCCGGCAAGTAACTATCAGAATAACATTCAAATTCATGGATAACAAATCATTTATCATCTCTTCACATCCTACATAAGGCCAAAACTAGAACATGCTTCTCAAGTTCGGTCACCTTACGAAAAGAAGCAGAGAGGATCCGCAGGAGAACAGTAAAGGTGATACCAGAGTCAAGGATTAAGGTAGGCAGGTATGGCTTAGTGAGGCAGGCAGGCTGTGGTCAGTTAGACAGGTAGGTGTAGATCATTAAGTAGACAAGAGTTTATCAGTAATGTTGACACATGTGGATCATTACAGTTGGCAGGTTTGGTTCAGTAAGGCAGGCAGTTATTGATCAACAAGGTGAGAAGGTGTGGATTAGTAAGGTCGGCAGGTGTGAATCAATAAGAGACGTAGGATGGATCAGTAAGGTCGGCAAATGTAGGTCAATAAGTTATAGGTCAGTAAAGCAGGCAGGTATGGATCATTAAGTCAGGCAACTGTGAATGATGAAGGAAGGCAGGTGTGGATCTGTAAAATAGGCAGGTGTGGATCAATGTGGATCAGTAAGGTGGACAGGAGTGGATCAATAATGTAGGCAGATGAGGGTTAGTAAGGCAACAGGTGTGGATCATTAAGGTTGGCACATGTGGGTCAGTCAGGTAGGCAGATGTGGATCAGTAAGAGAACATTTGTATCCCAGTAGACCTTGTAGGTTTAGACTGGTGGATTTGTTACTTACAGGGCTTCCACACCTCTGATAGTGGCTAAGGTGTATGCCTTGCTGGTGACGCCAAGTGCGCTCTGTAACTGCGATTCTGTTTCGCCTTTCGACCCTAGGTATGCCAAGGCCAGGGCATTCCAGATGCTGAAGGGCGAAAAGAAGAAGTTTTCCCGGGCAGTTAATTGGTACAGCTTACTGAAGAGATTAATGCTGAAGGGATCAATGTAGGTCAGATTGGGTGTATTGACCAGGCCGAGGTTATCGTTCTCAGTGATACACGAACAGTTGACCCAAACCGTTAGCGTCAGCAGCACCACCACCGCAGATGCCACCTTCATCATTCTGTGGAGGTAAGAGCAGAAGGTCGGGTAAAATGGGGGAGGGTAATTAAGTTTTGGTGGACTGTACTTAATGGGTAGTCACGTGGAATCGTACAAGATTTTTGGTACAATTTGAAATTGATTTTGGTCATAATGGGGTTTGTTGCTCGTGACATTTTTTTTTTATCTTTTTCGATAAAGGAATAAACAAAAGATCCTGTGTTATTAACCTTCAACACTATAAAATAAACTCATCTAGGTTTCATTAGATACCAATGAAGATGAATCTAACAAATAATATGAGATAAAACTGTCACGTTTCAAGAACACAAAATTATGTTGGACAACCAAACACGGTTTCCGCTATAGAAGATCCCACCTGACGAATTTACAGGAATTTATTAATGTTATTTATCAGAATAGGGACGAGAATTACCGTCTGATGTAGTATATTTAGACTTCCAAAAGGTTTTCGATATAGTACCTCACAAGAGACTTTTACATAAACTCAAAGCACACGAAATCGAACTCTATACATGGATCAGAGACTTGCTTGCCGGAAGAAAGCAGAGTGTAGTATCAAACGGCGAAGCTTCAGATTGGCTAAACGTAACGAGTGGTGTGCCACAGGGGTCGGTCCTAGGCCCAGTTCTTTTCGCAATATACAGTAATGACCTAGAACTCGGTCTCATATCTAAGATCTCTAAATCTGCTGGTGATGCTAAACTAGGAGGTAGAGCTGTAAACAGGCTGGACTGCGAAATGATTCAAAGAGATCTTAACTTACCAGCAGAGTGGTCAGAGAGATGGCAAATGAAGTTTAATGTAGACAAGTGTAAAGTTATGCACTTTGGAAACAAGAATATACGTTACGACTACAAACTATTCAGAAACTCTCTCACTTGAGTAAATGAAGAAAAGGCCCTTGGAGTTGTTATTAGCAACAATTTGAAATACACTAAACAGTGTCAAGCAGCAAGTAAAAAAGACAGCCAAATGTTAGGTTTCATAGCCAGGAACATAGATTGTTAGACACCAGAAACTATTGCCACACTTTATAATTCTCTAGTAAGACCACTGAATAAACAGTTCAGTTTTGGTCTCCAAACTACAAAAAGACTAGGAAAAATTAGATCCCATCTTTTAGAAATCTGGCATACGAAGAGAGGCTAAAACGTGGACTTCGCGGCGACTTAATCCAAGTGTTCAAAATTCTGAACAAGTTCGATAAAGTAAACCAGAAGCATTTTTTTCGAAACACAAGAAAATACGGTTGCCAGGAGAAATAGAATAAAACTCAAAGCTAAAAGATGTTGTACGGACGTGGAAAAAAGCTTTTCTTATAAGCGTGTTAACAATTGGATAAAGTTACCGTCACGTAGAGAATTCTAAGAATATAAACCCCTTCAAAAGTCGTTCTGACAGATATTTATAAATTCAGGTATAATCTGAGAAAAACGCCAGAAATAAACTGTATAAACGACAGCGTTAACGGGGACAGTAGAAGGCTAAAGTGCAGCAGTGGGGAGTCGGTGATACCAATTAAAACTGCTGAGCGGAATTACATTTTCCTGTTAGGTTAGAATATTTTTATTTCTTTTTTTCTTTTTACCAGACGAGCCAGTCGTGGGCCAATTAAGCCTCCTGTTGTCTATCTTTCTCATGTAAATTGTGTTCTCCACAGGGTGGGTACCAGGGCTTGGTCCACCTCGACAGAACTGTTTAACCTAATGTGAACAACACATCACGCGCTCGCTGCACGTATACCGCCAGCACTGAGTCTCTCTACACTATGTGCCTTCCTTACAGGACAGTCTTACCCTCTGTGTATCACCAGCACTGAGTCTATTCACACCAATGGCTTGCCTCACAGGACCGTCGTCTCATCCTTTCTTTACCACCAGCAGTGTGAGTCTTTCCACGCCATGTACTCACCCCGGGGGACTGTCTTAACCCCTGTGTACCACCAGTTTCTCTCCGCACCATTTCTCGCCTTGCAGAACTGTCGTCTCTCCCTGTGTATCATCAGTCTCCCCACACCGTGTGTTTGTTTACTAAGTGTTGATGCTGGGATGTGGTTTGGTAACTGGGCTCCAAGCTTGAACAGGTTCATAGTATTTGCCTATAAAGGTAAATAGACCATAGTATGAATAACCTCAGTATGTACAACTGTAGTGTCTCTGTGTGTGTTGATGTCGACTTGAGACGCAAGCCAGTACTATGGCACTAGGACACGTTTGACCAGTCTAGCATAACACCTGTTGGCTACCATCTCCCTGCTGCTCAAACCAGAATCTGCCAGAATCTTCCTCTTCCACACAACACTGCCAGTACCTTCCTCTTCCACACAACACTGCCAGTACCTTCCTCGTCCACACAACACTGCCAGTACCTTCCTCGTCCACACAACACTGCCAGTACCTTCCTCGTCCACACAACACTGCCAGTACCTTCCTCGTCCACACAACACTGCCAGTACCTTCCTCGTCCACACAACACTGCCAGTACCTTCCTCGTCCACACAACACTGCCAGTACCTTCCTCGTCCACACAACACTGCCAGTACCTTCCTCGTCCACACAACACTGCCAGTACCTTCCTCCTCCACACAACACTGCCAGTACCTTCCTCGTCCACACAACACTGCCAGTACCTTCCTCCTCCACACAACACTGCCAGTACCTTCCTCCTCCACACAACACTGCCAGTACCTTCCTCCTCCACACAACACTGCCAGTACCTTCCTCCTCCACACAACACTGCCAGTACCTTCCTCCTCCACACAACACTGCCAGTACCTTCCTCCTCCACACAACACTGCCAGTACCTTCCTCCTCCACACAACACTGCCAGTACCTTCCTCGTCCACACAACACTGCCAGTACCTTCCTCGTTCACACAACACTGCCAGTACCTTCCTCCTCCACACAACACTGCCAGTACCTTCCTCCTCCACACAACACTGCCAGTATATAGTATAAGAACAGGACAAGAACCAAATGCCTTGCTTAATAAGGCATCGTATTGACTGGAGTAATGCCATCTCAGTTATCAACTCTAATTCTATTAACGAGAAACATCATTGAATCTTCTATCATTTAATGCACAAAGAATTATAATCTTAATATTAGTGATGGTCTATACAAATTAGATAACTTTATTGTTCATAAAATTTGAAAATGATAAGTTTATGATACGCTCGTTGTTAGTCTTAGGACAATCGCATGTTTACCAAATGGCGTCCTAGCTACGTCTCTTCGTTGTATATCAACTGACTGTTATATTTCTCTCTTGTGTTATCCCCTGATGATGTGATTATTACATGAAAGCGCACTTGGGAACTCATCGTGTTTCATTTTCTCCGAGGACTCTTAGGAATATGCTTGATCACGCGCAAAATTGTGATCCTTTCCAATATATATATATATATATATATATATATATATATATATATATATATATATATATATATATATATATATATATATATATATATATATATTATATCTATTTATTTTGCTCTGTCGCTGTCTCCCGCGTTTGCGAGGTAGCGCAAGGAAACAGACGAAAGAAATGGCCCAACCCACCCCCATACACAATGTATATACATACACGTCCACACACGCAAATAAACATACCTATACATCTCAATGTACACATATATATACACACACAGACACATACATATATACCCATGCACACAATTCACACTGTCTGCCTTTATTCATTCCCATCGCCACCTCGCCACACATGGAATACCATCCCCCTCCCCCCTCATATGTGCGAGGTAGCACTAAAAAAGACGACAAAGGCCCCATTCGCTCACAATCAGTCTCTAGCTGTCATGCAACGATGCCCGAAACCACCGCTCCCTTTCCACATCCAGGCCCCACACAACCTTCCATGGTTTACCCCAGACGCTTCACATGCCCTGATTTAATCCACTGACAACAAGTCAACCCCGGTATACCACATCGATCCAATTCACTCTATTCCTTGCCCGCCTTTCACCCTCCTGCATGTTCAGGCTCAGATCACTCAAATTCTTTTTCACTCCATCTTTCCACCTCCAATTTGGTCTCCCACTTCTCCTCGTTCCCTCCACCTCCGACACATATATCCTCTTGGCCAAATCTTTCCTCACTCATTCTCTCCATGTGCCCAAACAATTTCAAAACACCCTCTTCTGCTCTCTCAACCACGCTCTTTTTATTTCCACACATCTCTCTTACCCTTACATTACTTACTCGATCAAACCACCTCACACAACACATTGTCCTCAAGCATCTCATTTCCAGCACATCCACCCTCCTGCGTACAACTCTATCCATAGCCCACGCCTCGCAACCATACAACGTTGTTGGAACTACTATTCCTTCATACATACCCATTTTTGCTTTCCGAGATAATGTTCTCGTCTTCCAAACATTCTTCAAGGCTCCCAGGATTTTTGCCCTCTCCCCCACCCTATGATTCACTTCCGCTTCCATGGTTCCATCCGCTGCCAGATCCACTCCCAGATATCTAAAACAATTTACTTTCTCCAGATTTTCTCCATTCAAACTTATCTCCCGGTTGACTTGACCCTCAACCCTACTGTACCTAATTACCTTTCTCTTATTCACATTTACTCTTAACTTTCTTCTTTCACACACTTTGCCAAACTCAGTCACCAGCTTCTGCAGTTTCTCACATGAATCAGCCACCAGCGCTGTATCATCAGCGAACAACAACTGACTCACTTCCCAAGCTCTCTCATCCACAACAGACTTCATACTTGCCCCTCTTTCCAAAACTCTTGCATTCACCTCCCTAACAACCCCATCCATAAACAAATTAAACAACCATGGAGACATCACACACCCCTGCCGCAAACCTACATTCACTGAGAACCAATCACTTTCCTCTCTTCCTACACGTACACATGCCTTACATCCTCGATAAAAACTTTTCACTGCTTCTAACAACTTGCCTCCCACCCCATATATTCTTAATACCTTCCACAGAGCATCTCTATCAACTCTAGCATATGCCTCCTCCAAATCCATAAATGCTACATACAAATCCATTTGTTTTTCTAAGTATTTCTCACATACATTCTTCAGAGCAAACACCTGATCCACACATCCTCTACCACTTCTGAAACCACACTGCTGTCCCCCAATCTGATGCTCTGTACATGCCTTCACCCTCTCAATCAATACCCTCCCATATAATTTACCAGGAATACTCAACAAACTTATACCTCTGTAATTTGAGCACTCGCTCTTATCCCCTTTGCCTTTGTACAATGGCACTATGCAAGCATTCCGCCAATCCTCAGGCACCTCACCATGAATCATACATACATTAAATAACCTTACCAACCAGTCAGCAATACAGCACCCCCTTTTTTTAATAAATTCCACTGCAATACCATCCAAACCTGCTGCCTTGCCGGCTGTCATCTTCGGCAAAGATTTTACTACCTCTTCTCTATTTACCAAATCATTTTCACTAACCTTCTCACTTTGCACACCACCTCGACCAAAACACCCTATATCTGCCTCTCTATGATCAAACACATTCAACAAACCTTCAAGATACTCACTCCATCTCCCTCTCACATCACCACTACTTGTTATCTCCTCCCCATTAGCCCCCTTCACTGAAGTTTCCATTTGCTCCCTTGTCTTATGCACTTTATTTAGCTCCTTCCAAAACATCTTTTTATTCTCCCTAAAATTTAATGATACTCTCTCACCCCAACTCTCATTTGCCCTTTTTTTCACCTCTTGCACTTATCTCTTGACCTCCTGCCTCTTTCTTTTATACATCTCACACTCATTTGCATTTTTTGCCTCCAAAAAATCGTCCAAATGCCTCTCTCTTCTCTTTCACTAATAATCTTACTTCTTCATCCCACCACTCACTACCCTTTCTAATCAATCCACCTCCCACGCTTCTCATGCCACAAGCATCTTTTGCGCAAGCCATCACCGATTCCCTAAATACATACCATTCCTCCCCCACTCCCCCTACCTCCTTTGTTCTCACCTTTTTCCAATCTGTACTCAGTCTCTCCTGGTACTTCCTCACACCATTCCCCTTCCCAAGCTCGCTCACTCTCACCACTCTCTTCATCCCAACATTCTCTCTTCTTTTCTGAACACCCGTACAAATCTTCACCTCGGCCTCCACAAGATAATGATCAGACATCCCTCCAGTTGCACCTCTCAGCACATTAACATCCAAAAGTCTCTCTTTCGCGCGCCTATCAATTAACACTTAATCCAATAACTGTCTCCGGCCATCTCTCCCACTTACATACGTATACTTATGTATATCTCTCTTTTTAAACCAGGTATTCCCAATCACCAGTCCTTTTCCAGCACATAAATCTACAAGCTCTTCATCATTTTCATACACCCCATGTATACCCATTATTCCCTCAACTGCCACATTGCTCTCCTTTGCATTCAAATCACCCATCACTATAACCCGGTCTCGTGTATCAAAACTACTAACACACTCACTCAGCTGCTCCCAAAGCACTTGCCTCTCATGATCTTTCTTCTCATGCCCAGGTGCATTCACACTTATTCGGGCAAGGCAGCGGGTTTGGATGGTATTGCAGTGGAATTTATTAAAAAAGGTGGTGACTGTATTGTTGACTGGTTGGTAAGGTTATTTAATGTATGTATGACTTATGGTGAGGTGCCTGAGGATTAGCGGAATGCTTGCATAGTGCCATTGTACAAAGGCAAAGGGGATAAGAGTGAGTGCTCAAATCACAGAGGTATAAGTTTGTTGAGTATTCCTCGGAAATTATCTGGGAGGGTATTGACTGAGAAGGCGAAGGTATGTACAGAACATCCGATTGGGGAAGAGCAGTGTGGTTTCAGAAGTGGTAGAGGATGTGTGGATCAGGTGTTTGCTTTGAAGAATGTTTGTGAGAAATACTTAGAAAAGCAAATGGATTTGTATGTTTCATTTATGGATCTGGAGAAGGCATATGATAGAGTTGATAGAAATGCTCTGTGGAAGGTATTAAGAACATATGGTGTTGGAGGCAAGTTGTTAGAAGCAGTGAAAAGTTTTCATCGAGGATGTACGGCATATGTAAGTGTAGGAAGAGAGGAAAGTGATTGGTTCTCAGTGAATGTAGGTTTGCGGCAGGGGTGTGTGATGTCTCCATGGTTGTTTGATTTGTTTATGGATGGGGTTGTTAGGGAGGTGAATCCAAGAGTTTTGGAAAGAGGGGCAAGTATGCAGTCTGTTGTGGATGAGAGAGCTTGGGAAGTGAGTCAGTTGTTGTTCGCTGATGATACAGCGCTGGTGGCTGATTCATGTGAGAAACTGCAGAAGCTGATAACTGAGTTTGGTAAAGAGTGTGAAAGAAGAAAGTTGAGAGTAAATGTCAATAAGAGCAAGGTTGAGGGTCAAGTCAATTGGGAGGTAAGTTTGAATGAAGAAAAACTGGAGAAAGTGAAGTGTTTTAGATATCTGGGAGTGGATTTGGCAGCGGATGGAACCATGGAAGCGGAAGTGAATCATAGGGTGGGGAAGGGGGCGAAAATCCTGGGAGCTTTGAAGAATGTGTGGTAGTCGAGAACATTACCTCGGAAAGCAAAAATGGGTATGTTTGAAGGAATAGTGGTTTCAACAATGTTATATGGTTGCGAGGCGTGGGCTATAGATAGAGTTGTGCGGAGGAGGGTGGATGTGCTGGAAATGAGATGTTTGAGGACAATATGTGGTGAGAGGTGGTTTGATCGAGTAAGTAATAATAGGTTAAGAGAGATGTGTGGTAATAAAAAGACTGTAGTTGAGCGAGCAGAGGAGGTTGTTTTGAAATGGTTTGGTCACATGGAGATAATGAGTGAGGAAAAAGTGACAAAGAGGATATATGTGTCAGAGGTGGAGGGAACAAGGAGAAGTGGGAGACCAAATTGGAGGTGGAAAGATGGAGTGAAAAAGATGTTGAGTGATCGGGGCTTAAACATGCAGAAGGGTGAAAGGCGTGCAAGGAATAGTGAATTGGAACGATGTGGTACACCTTGGTCGACGTCCTGTCAATGGATTGAGCCAGGGCATGTGAAGCGTCTGGGGTAAACCATGGAAAGTTCTGTGGGGCCTGGATGTGGAAAGGGAGCTGTGTTTTCAGTGCATTATTACATGACAGCTATAGATTGAGTGTGAACGAATGTGGCCTTTGTTGTCTTTTCCTAGCGCTACATCGCACACATGAGGGGGGAGGGGGTTGTTATTTCATGTGTGGAGAGGTGGCTATAGGAATGAAGAAAGGCAGTCAGTATGAATTATGTACATGTGTATGTATGTATATGTCTGTGTGTGTGTATATATGTATGTATACGTTGAGATGTATAGGTATATATATTTGCGTGTGTGGACGTTTATGTATATACATGTGTATGTGGGTGGGTTGGGCCATTCTTTCGTGTGTTTCCTTGCGCTACCTCGCTAACGCGGGAGACAGCGGCAAAGCAAAATAAATAAATAAAAAAAAAGATATATATATATATATATATATATATATATATATATATATATATATATATATATATATTTCGGGTAAGAAACTGCAGAAGCTGGTGACTGAGTTTGGTAAAGTGTTTGAAAGAAGAAAGTTAAGAGTAAATGTGCTTAAGAGCAAGGTTATTAGGTACATTAGGGTTGAGGGACAAGGCAACCGGGAGGTAATTTTGAAAGGAGAAAAACTGGAGGAATTGAAGTGTTTTAGATATCTGGGAGTGGATCTGGCAGCGAATTGAACCATGGAAGCAGAAGTGAATCTTAGGGTTGGGTTGGCGGGGGGGTGGTAGACGATGAAAGTTGTTGGAGTGTTGAAAATGTGTGGAAGTAGAGAACGTTATCTTGGAAAGCGAAAATGGGTATGTTTGAAGGAATAGTGGTTCCAACAATGTTATATGGTTGCGAACCGTGGGCTATAGATAGAGTTGTGCGGAGATGGGTGGATATGCTGGAAATGAGATGTTTTAGGACAATATGTGGTGTGAGGTGTTTTGATCGATTAAGTAATGAAAGGTTAAGAGAGATGTGTGGTAATAGAAAGAGTTTGGTTGAGAGAGCATAAGAGGGTGTTTTGAAATGGTTTTGTCACATGTAGAGAATGAGTGAGGGAAGATTGACAAAGAGGATATATGTGTTAGAGGTGAAGGGAACAAGGAGAAGCGGGAGACCAAATTGGAGGTGGAAGGATGGAGTGAAAAAGATTTTGAGTGATCGGGGCCTGAACATGCAGGAGGGTGAAAGGCCTGCAAGGAATAGAGTGAATTGGAACGATGTGGTATACCGGGGTCGTCGTGCTGTCAGTGGATTGAACCAGCGCATGTGGAGCGTCTAGGGTAAACTATGGAAAGTTTTGTGGGGCCTGGATGTGGAAAGGGAGCTGTGGTTTCGGTGCATTATACATGACAGCTATAGATTGAGTGTTAACGAATGGGGCCTTTGTTGTCTTTTCCTGGTGCTACCTCGCGCACATGCCGGGGGAGCGGGTTGTCATTTCATATGTGCCGGGGCGGGAATAAATAAGGGCAGACATTATGAATTATGTACATGTGTGTATATGTATATGTTTGTAGGTGTATGCGTTGAGATGTATAGGTATGTTTATTTGCGTGTGTGGACGTGTATGTATATATATATATATATATATATATATATATATATATATATCATCCCTGGGAATAGGGGAGAAAGAATACTTCCCACGTATTCCCTGCGTGTCGTAGAAGGCCACTAAAACGGAAGGGAGCGGGGGGCTGGAAATCCTCCCCTCTCATTTTTTTTTTAATTTTCCAAAACAGGCAACAGAGAAGGGGACCAGGTGAGGATATTCCCTCAAAGGCCCAGTCCTCTGTTCTTAACGCTACCTCGCTAATGCGGGAAATGGCGAATAGTATGAAAAAGATATATATATATATATATATATATATATATATATATATATATATATATATATATATATATATATATATATATATATATATATATATAGCTTTATTTTTTCTATATATGCCTCACTACATGTTTCACGGGAACAATCCACCTCATCAGGTGCAAAGAATTCATATAGATTTTTAAATGCCAGTGTTGCCATTAAATTCCGTCTCTTCTCTGCCATTCTCGACTCCACACTGACCTGACCGTTACAAGAAATGTTGGGGAGGGGAAAGGGTCGGTGCCCTGTGGTGAACGGGCGTTGTACCCGGGTATACGTGTTGGGGTGTTGGCTTGGGTAAGACGTGGTGGATTCAACTATTCTTGTTATGTTGATGTTTCCTGATAATTCTTTCATAATGGTTGGACTGATGATAGGGTGGGCTTTAAAGTTGCCTGGGGACAAGTGTAAGTTCTTATTATTAGCAATTACGAAGGATTCAATGACGTTACGGTTAGCATAATCAGAAAATGGGTACAATGTGACGTGGTTGTGAAGTTCTACAGGGAACAAAATAATACCACACACCTCAGTCCCAAGTGCCTTCCATAAGAAGAAACAAAGTCCATTTGGGGAGAATAGAGCTTAAAATTTATCTACAGTACATAGACACTGCTTAAACTGACTTCGACCAGGCCTTCTACAACCCCAGATATGCTAGAAGAGAACTCTCTTCCGTTGTGTTGACCCAGTCGTTGCTGCCAACCGTATAAGTAAAACAAGAAGACGAGCAAAAAAGCAAATCGTCAGAAAGAAGAGCCATCTGGAATGGCAAATGGACAGGATTTTTTTATGGGCGAAAGCATCAAACCCTGATAAGAACATCATCAATCTCTCGTCCTATTACTTAACCCAGGATGAAAACTTGATCTGGGATTTGGACTCCTTCAAATCTACTCATACTTGATACTTTTAGTGTGAAACATCTGGTATCTATCGTGAGATCCACAAATAACACCAACCAGGAATTTGATTTTGTATTCAGTTCAGTTTTAAGTACCCTGGCCAGTGATAGCATTTCCAAATGTAATGACATGCCACATATGCTGTAGAGAGCCATTGAAAATCTCAAAAAAAATAAAGATATCATAAAATCACATTAGACTAGCCAGTTCGTCATTATGAATACAATTGACTGTAGATGTAAACTTCAGGATCTTAAACAAGGTAGTGGAACATGAAAGATTAATATCCAATGCCCTTAGTCATAAAGTCCTTCAACTCTAGATTCAACCAATTGCTAAATAAGCATCAGGACATTCTGAAGTCAGTAAGGAGGGTTTATCCTTCTCTTCCTTGTATATATGGTCTCCCTAAAACTCAGACCAATTATCTCCTTAGGTAATTCTGGTTACGAATTATCCAAAAGGTTAGCTAAACATCTTAGCAATGTTCAAGGGAAAAAATCTCTTCATCGCATGTGTTTATAGCTTAGATTTTGTAACCAAAGTTAGGAACATTGAATTTGTCTGATCATAAACTCATTAGTTTTGATGTGAATTCCCTTTTCACTAAAGTCCTCACTAATTTAAACCATCACATATCTAAGGAGGAAATTTCCTGACCTGCCTTGCCTTACTCCTGACCATAAAACTTTCATTGACTAAATAGAACCTTGTGTTTCCAATAACGTTTTCCAAGATGATAAAGGTAATTTTCATTAACAAAAGTTTGGTCTTGCTATGGAAAATCCCCTTAGTCCTATCCACAGTAACTTATTCATGGAATGTTTTGAGACTGAAATTCACCTTCAGTCGTTAATCATTTAAAAATTCTGGTTTAGATACGTGGATGATGTGTGGTCCTCATGGCCATCTTTTCCCAAGATTGTGATGTTTTCCCTACTGAATCAAATAACATCCACCCTACCATCAAATTCAAGATGGAATAGGACAAAGAAGGCAAACTGCCGTTACTTGGTGCTTTTATGGCTAAGGAATCTGATCACATGCTCTACGAGATCTACAGGAGGCCTACCAACTCTGAGAGCCATATTCAGTATTTTTCAGTACGTGGTCATTCTATACAAATGTCTGTACTTCTGTCTATATTTTTAAAAGCATTACGGGTATGTGATCTCAGAAGTCTAGAAGACGAATGTTGTCATATAAGACGTATCTTTAAGCAGTTATGTTATCCTCAGCGGTTTGTGAATAAGGCTTACTGGAAAGCTAGGAAGACATTTTTTGCATCTACTGCAGTTACAAAAATGTGAAAAAGGATGATGAGTGTGTATGTTTAATGTTGCCCTATTCTCCTAACTTAGCTAATGTAAGACAGACACTGAAAAACAGTGCTTTTAATGTTGCCTTCTAGTACGGTAACACTGTACGTCGTCAAATGTAAGGCATGTAAAGATGTACACACTGGCCTGGCCGGTAAAACAGTAACAATGTTATTGGCACCGTCATTCAGTACGCAGGGATGACCACAAAAATGCGATCACTGAACACTGTTATGAAAATGTTCACCCTGTAGACCTTAATGACCCAATCACATTGTACCCGTCTTCTGATTATACTAACTGTACCATCGTTGAATCTGTCTTAATTGCTAATACGAAGAACTTTATTTTGTGCCCAGGCAACTTAAACGCACATCCTATTATCGATCAAACTATTATGAAAATATGATCAAAAAACGAAAACATAAGAAAACTAATCGAGCACACATCTTGTTGCCCAGGGCAGCCCTCTCTACACAACACCCATTAACCATATAGGACCTCACCCCTCCACCCCCAACTCTCCCTTTAACCGTCACTGTCGGTGAGGCCAGTATGTCTGTTATCTAGAATGCCAGAGATGTGACGGTATTTTGTGGCGTTGTTGGGATTTAGATAACTTTATGAATTCTTTGCTCCTGATGAGGAGAATCGTCTTCGTGAAATGTAGTGATACGTATATAGAAAAGATTACATGGTAAAGGGAAGTATCTGAACTACTGAATTACGATTTCACCTTCATATATGTATGGAGGCGGGTTTGGATGGTATTGTAGCTGAATCTATCAAGAAAGTGGGTGACTGTGTTGTTGATCGGTTGGTAATGATATTCAGTGTATGTATGGATCATGGTGAGGTGCCTGATGATTGGAGGAATGCATGCATAGTGCCATTGTACAAAGGCAAAGGGGACAAATGTGAGTGTTCAAACTACAGAGGCATAAGTCTGTTGAGTATACCTGGGAAATGGCATGGGAGGGTATAGATTGAAGGGGTGAAGGGATGTGCATAGTGTCAGACCGGGGAGGCGCAGTGTGGTTTCAGAAGCTGTAGAGTATGTGTGGATCAGGTGTTTGCTTTGAAGGAAGTATGTGAGAAATACCTTAAAAAAACAGATGCAGCATTTATAGAGCTGGAGAAGGCATACGATAGGGTTGATAGGGATGTTTTATGGAAGATCTTAAGAGTGTATGGTATGGAAAGTAAGCTGCTAGAAGCAATGAAAAGTTTTTAGCAAGGTTGTAAGGCATATGTACGAGTAGGAACAGAAGGGAGTGATTGGTTCCCAGTGAAGGTCGGTCTGCGGCAGGGATGTGTGATGTCTCCATGGTTGTTAAATTTGTTTATGGATGGGATGGTTAGGGAAGGAAGTGCAAGAGTTTTGGAGAGAGGGGCAAGTATGCAGTCTGATGGTGATGAGAGGGCTTGGAAAGTGAGTCAGTTGTTGTTCGCAGATGATACAGCACTGGTGGCTGATTCGAGTGAGACCCTGCAGAAGTTAATGACTGAGTTTGGAAAATGTGTGAATAAGAGCAAGGTTATTAGGTTCAGCTGGGTTGAGGGGCAAGCTAGTTGGGATGTAAGTTTGAATGGAGAAGAAAATGGAGGAACTGAGGCATTTTAGATATTTGGGCGTGGACTTAGCAGGGAATGGAACCATGGGAGCGGAAGTGAGTGAAAGGGTGGGGGGGGGGGGGGGGAAGAGCGAAGGTTCTAGGAGCGATGAAGAATGTGTGGTAGGACAAAAAGGGGGTGACTGTATTGTTGAATGGTGGGTAAGGTTATCCAATGTATGAATGATTCATGGTGAGGTGCCTGAGGATTGGCGGAATGCGTGCATAGCACCGTTGTACAAAGGCAAAGGGGATAAGAGTGAGTGCTCAAATTACAGAGGTATAAGTTTGTTGAGTATTCCTGGGAAATTATATGGGAGGGTATTGATTGAGAGGGTGAAGGCATGTACAGAGCATCAGATTGGGGAAGAGCAGTGTGGTTTCAGAAGTGGTAGAGGATGTGTGGATCAGGTGTTTGCTTTGAGGAATGTATGTGAGAAATACTTAGAAAAGCAAAAGGATTTGTATGTAGCATTTATGGATCTGGAGAAGGCATATGATAAAGTTGATAGAGATGCTCTGTGGAAGGTATTAAGAATATATGGTGTGGGAGGCAAGTTGTTAGAAGCAGTGAAAAGTTTTTATCGAGGATGTAAGGCATGTGTACGAGTAGGAAGAGAGGAAAGTGATTGGTTCTCAGTGAATGTATGTTTGCGGCAGGGGTGTGTGATGTCTCCATGGTTGTTTAATTTGTTTATTGATGGGGTTGTTAGGGAGGTGAATGCAAGAGTTTTGGAAAGAGGGGCAAGTATTAAGTCTGTTGTGGATGAGAGAGCGTGGGAAGTGAGTCAGTTGCTGTTCGCTGATGATACAGCGCTGGTGGCTGATTCATGTGAGAAACTGCAGAAGCTGGTGACTGAGTTTGGTAAAGTGTGTGAAAGAAGAAAGTTAAGAGTTAATGTGAATAAGAGCAAGGTTATTAGGTACAGTAGGGTTGAGGGTCAAGTTGATTGGGAGGTAAGTTTGAATGGAGAAAAACTGGAGGAAGTAAAGTGTTTTAGATATTTGGGAGTGGATCTGGCAGCGGATGGAACCATGGAAGCGGAAGTGAATCATAGGGTGGGGGAGGGGGCGAAAATCCTGGGAGCCTTGAAGAATGTTTGGAAGTCGAGAACATTATCTCGGAAAGCAAAAATGGGTATGTTTGAAGGAATAGTGGTTCCAACAATGTTATATGGTTGCGAGGCGTGCGCTATGGATAGAGTTGTGCGGAGGAGGGTGGATGTGCTGGGAATGAGCTGTTTGACGACAAAATGTGGTGTGAGGTGGTTTGATCGAGTAAGTAATGTAAGGGTAAGAGAGATGTATGGAAATAAAAAGAGCGTGGTTGAGAGAGCAGAAGAGGGTGTTTTGAAATGGTTTGGGCACATGAAGAGAATGAGTGAGGAAAGATTGACCAAGAGGATATATGTGTTGGAGGTGGAGGGAACGAGGAGAAGTGGGAGACCAAATTGGAGGTGGAAAGATGGAGTGAAAAAGATTTTGAGTGATCGGGGCCTGAACATGCAGGAGGGTGAAAGGCGGGCAAGGAATAGAATGAATTGGATCGATGTGGTATACCGGGGTCGCCGTGCTGTCAATGGATTGAATCAGGGCATGTGAAGCGTCTGGGGTAGAACATGGAAAGTTCTGTGGGACCTGGACGTGGAAAGTGAGCTGTGGTTTCGAGCATTAATGCATGACAGCTAGAGACTGAGTGTGAACGAATGTGGCCTTTGTTGTCTTTTCCTAGCGCTACCTTGCACACATGAGGGGGGAGGGGGATGTTATTCCATGTGTGGCGAGGTGGCGATGGGAATGAATAAAGGTAGACAGTGTGAATTGTGTGCATGTGTATATATGTAGGTGTCTGTGTGTGTATATATATGTGTACATTGAGATGTATGGTTATGTATATTTGCGTGTGTGGACGTGTATGTATATACATGTGTATGGGGGTGGGTTGGGCCATTTCTTTCGTCTGTTTCCTTCCGCTACCTCGCAAACGCGGGAGACAGCGACAAAGCAAAAATAAAAAAATATATATGAATATATATATAATATATGAATATATATATAATAATCCCAAACCGTCTCTATCTGGTGTACAGACATTTCAAAACTGTAAACAGTTGTGTCATGATTACAAGTGTTCGTAACAAGAGGCAGCCGACGAATACCCAAAATGAAATTAGCGGTAGTGTTGATGTGGGATGGCCTCAACAAGATCATGGATGACGACGAAGGCGTCGAACATAAGATCAGATACAAGAGGTGCAGATAAGACAAGAACACCATTGGATCTCAAGTATCCTGTCAGAAGGCAACGCCAGTGAGGCGAGATGTGAGAGATAGATCAAGTCTGCAGGACGACACAGGACCAGAATGCTATGCCTCCTCCCTCCAAATTTACTGATGATACCTTGGCCCACCAGTGATGCTACTACGTTTGTGAATCAAGAACCATTGCAACACAAACCTCGCCAGGTGGTAGAGTTTCCCGCAGTGTATCGAGACAGACTTCCCCAGAACTTTTTTAAAGGGGAAGTAAATGTTTATAGTTGTGTTACTGGAGTGATAGTTTTCATACATGGTGTTTTGACAAGAAAATAGTGAAATTGGAGAAAAATGTAGCTTAGACATTGAAGCTTATTGATAGTGGTTAAATTGATGAGAACTGCTATTGACGTTTGTGTAAATAAATTATACATTTCCTTTTTCCATAGCCAGAGGTTGAACCATTATGACATTCATTTTTTCATTCATTTCAAGCTAGAAGTTTCAGTTTTCTAAATTGATTCATACATTTTTCATATGTATATATATGTATGTGTGTGTGTGTGTATATGTGCGTGTGTGTGTGTGTGTGTGTATGTGTATATGTATATATATATGTATATTATCCCTGGGGATAGGGGTGAAAGAATACTTCCCACGTATTCCTCGCGTGTCGTAGAAAGCGACTAGAGGGGACGGGAGCGGGGGGCCAGAAATCCTCCCCTCCTTGTATTAACTTTCTAAAATGGGAAACAGAAGAAGGAGTCACGCGGGGAGTGCTCATCCTCCTCGAAGGCTCAGAGTAGGGTGCCTAAATGTGTGTGGATGTAACCAAGATGTGAAAAAAGGAGAGATAGGTAGTATGTTTGAGGAAAGGAACCTGGATGTTTTGGCTCTGAGTGAAACGAAGCTCAAGGGTAAAGGGGAAGAGTGGTTTGGAATGTCTGGGGAGTAAAGTCAGGGGTTAGTGAGAGGACAAGAGCAAGGGAAGGAGTAGCAATACTCCTGAAACAGGAGTTGTGGGAGTATGTGATAGAATGTAAGAAAGTAAATTCTCGATTAATATGGGTAAAACTGAAAGTTGATGGAGAGAGGTGGGTGATTATTGGTGCATATGCACCGGGCATGAGAAGAAAGATCATGAGAGGCAAGTGTTTTGGGAGCAGCTGAATGAGTGTGTTAGTGGTTTTGATGCACGAGCCCGGGTTATAGTGATGGGTGATTTGAATGCAAAGGTGAGTAATGTGGCAGTTGAGGGAATAATTGGTATACATGGGGTGTTCAGTGTTGTAAATGGAAATGGTGAAGAGCTTGTAGATTTATGTGCTGAAAAAGGACTGATGATTGGGAATACCTGGTTAAAAAAAAGCGAGATATACATAAGTATACTTATGTAAGTAGGAGAGATGGCCAGAGAGCATTATTGGATTACGTGTTAATTGACAGGCGTGCGAAAGAGAGACTTTTGGATGTTAATGTGCTGAGAGGTGCAACTGGAGGGATGTCTGATCATTATCTTGTGGAGGCTAAGGTGAAGATTTGTATGGGTTTTCAGAAAAGAAGAGTGAATGTTGAGGTGAAGAGGGTGGTGAGAGTAAGTGAGCTTGGGAAGGAGACTTGTGTGAGGAAGTACCAGGAGAGACTGAGTACAGAATGGAAAAAGGTGAGAACAATGGAAGTAAGGGGAGTGGGGGAAAATGGGATGTATTTAGGGAATCAGTGATGGATTGCGCAAAAGATGCTTGTGGCATGAGAAGAGTGGGAGGTGGGTTGATTAGAAAGGGTAGTGAGTGGTGGGATGAAGAAGTAAGAGTATTAGTGAAAGAGAAGAGAGAGGCATTTGGACGATTTTTGCAAGGAAAAATGCAATTGAGTGGGAGATGTATAAAAGAAAGAGACAGGAGGTCAAGAGAAAGGTGCAAGAGGTGAAAAAAAGGGCAAATGAGAGTTGGGGTGAGAGAGTATCATTAAATTTTAGGGAGAATAAAAAGATGTTCTGGAAGGAGGTAAATAAAGTGCGTAAGACAAGGGAGCAAATGGGAACTTCAGTGAAGGGCGCAAATGGGGAGGTGATGACAAGTAGTGGTGATGTGAGAAGGAGATGGAGTGAGTATTTTGAAGGTTTGTTGAATGTGTTTGATGATAGAGTGGCAGATATAGGGTGTTTTGGTCGAGGTGGTGTGCAAAGTGAGAGGGTTAGGGAAAATGATTTGGTAAACAGAGAAGAGGTAGTGAAAGCTTTGCGGAAGATGAAAGCCGGCAAGGCAGCAGGTTTGGATGGTATTGCAGTGGAATTTATTAAAAAAGGGGTGACTGTATTGTTGACTGGTTGGTAAGGTTATTTAATGTATGTATGACTCATGGTGAGGTGCCTGAGGATTGGCGGAATGCGTGCATAGTGCCATTGTACAAAGGCAAAGGGGATAAGAGTGAGTGCTCAAATTACAGAGGTATAAGTTTGTTGAGTATTCCTGGGAAATTATATGGGAGGGTATTGATTGAGAGGGTGAAGGCATGTACAGAGCATCAGATTGGGGAAGAGCAGTGTGGTTTCAGAAGTGGTAGAGGATGTGTGGATCAGGTGTTTGCTTTGAAGAATGTATGTGAGAAATACTTAGAAAAGCAAATGGATTTGTATGTAGCATTTATGGATCTGGAGAAGGCATATGATAGAGTTGATAGAGATGCTCTGTGGAAGGTATTAAGAATATATGGTGTAGGAGGAAAGCTGTTAGAAGCAGTGAAATGTTTTTATCGAGGATGTAAGGCATGTGTACGTGTAGGAAGAGAGGAAAGTGATTGGTTCTCAGTGAATGTAGGTTTGCGGCAGGGGTGTGTGATGTCTCCATGGTTGTTTAATTTGTTTATGGATGGGGTTGTTAGGGAGGTAAATGCAAGAGTTTTGGAAAGAGGGGCAAGTATGAAGTCTGTTGGGGATGAGAGAGCTTGGGAAGTGAGTCAGTTGTTGTTCGCTGATGATACAGCGCTGGTGGCTGATTCATGTGAGAAACTGCAGAAGCTGGTGACTGAGTTTGGTAAAGTGTGTGGAAGAAGAAAGTTAAGAGTAAATGTGAATAAGAGCAAGGTTATTAGGTACAGTAGGGTTGAGGGTCAAGTCAATTGGGAGGTGAGTTTGAATGGAGAAAAACTGAAGGAAGTGAAGTGTTTTAGATATCTGGGAGTGGATCTGGCAGCGGATGGAACCATGGAAGCGGAAGTGGATCATAGGGTGGGGGAGGGGGCGAAAATTCTGGGGGCCTTGAAGAATGTGTGGAAGTCGAGAACATTATCTCGGAAAGCAAAAATGGGTATGTTTGAAGGAATAGTGGTTCCAACAATGTTGTATGGTTGCGAGGCGTGGGCTATGGATAGAGTTGTGCGCAGGAGGATGGATGTGCTGGAAATGAGATGTTTGAGGACAATGTGTGGTGTGAGGTGGTTTGATCGAGTGAGTAACGTAAGGGTAAGAGAGATGTGTGGAAATAAAAAGAGCGTGGTTGAGAGAGCAGAAGAGGGTGTTTTGAAGTGGTTTGGGCACATGGAGAGAATGAGTGAGGAAAGATTGACCAAGAGGATATATGTGTCGGAGGTGGAGGGAACGAGGAGAAGAGGGAGACCAAATTGGAGGTGGAAAGATGGAGTGAAAAAGATTTTGTGTGATCGGGGCCTGAACATGCAGGAGGGTGAAAGGAGGGCAAGGAATAGAGTGAATTGGAGCGATGTGGTATACCGGGGTTGATGTGCTGTCAGTGGATTGAATCAAGGCATGTGAAGCGTCTGGGGTAAACCATGGAAAGCTGTGTAGGTATGTATATTTGCGTGTGTGGACGTATGTATATACATGTGTATGGGGGGGGGGTTGGGCCATTTCTTTCGTCTGTTTCCTTGCGCTACCTCGCAAACGCGGGAGACAGCGACAAAGTATAATAAAAAAAAAAAAATTAATATATATATATATATATATATATATATATATATATATATATATATATATATATATATATATACATATATATATATATATATATATATATATATATATATATATATATATATATATATATATATATATATATATATATATATATATATGTATATATATATACGAACAAAGTGCATAGGAACGCGCACTTTCATAGAACATGCAAACCTCCAACGGCTAGGATCGAACCCGGGACCCCTGTGTAACAGGCGGGAATGCTACCGCTAGGCAATTGGCCTGGCTAATATGAAATAAATGCTATATGCTGGCTATGTGCGCCTGTTGGGAAATGAGCGGTGTAGACCCCGTTGCTCACCAACGTGAGACGAAGGGTATTCGAGTACATAGTATTCGAATAGTTATTTCCTATTAGCCAGGCCCGTAGCTTAGCGGTAGCATTCCCGCCTGTTACACAGGGGTCCCGGGTACGACCCAGGCTGTTGGAGGTTTGTATGATATATATATATATATATATATATATATATATATATATATATATATATATATATATATATATATATATATATATATATATATATATATATATATATATATCTTATGTATTATACTTTGTAGCTGTCTCCCGCTTTAGCGAGGTACCGCAAGGAAACAGACGAAAGAATGGCCCAACCCATCCACATATTCACGTATATACATATACGTCCACACACAACACATATACATACCTATACATCTCAACGTATACATATGTATACACACACAAACATATACATATATACACATGCACATAATTCATAATGTCTGCCCTTATTCATTGCCGTCGACACCCCGCCACGCATGAAATGACAAACCCCTCACCTCGCATGTGAGCGAGGTGGCGCTAGGAAAAGACAACAAAGGCCAGATTCGTTCACACTCAGTCTCTAGCTGTCATGTATAATGCACCGAAACCACAGCTCCCTTTCCACATCCAGACCCCACAATACTTTCAATGGTTTACCCTAAACGCTTCACATGCCCTAGTTCAATCCATTGAAAGCACGCCGACCCCGGTGTACCACATCGTTCCAATTCACTCTATTCCTTGCACGCCTTTCACCCTTCTGCATGCTCAGGCCCCGATCACTCAAAATCTTTTTCACTCCATCTTTTCACCTACAATTTGGTTTCCAATTTCTCCTCGTTCCCTCCAACTCTGACACATATATACTTTTTGTCAATCTTTCCTCACTCATTCTCTCCATGTGACCAAACCATTTCAAAACACCCTCTTCTGGTCTCTCAGCCACACCTTTTTTTTTATTGCCACACATCTCTCTTACCCTTTCATTACTTACTCCATCAAACCACCTCACACCACATATTGTCCTCAAACATCTCATTTCCAGCACATCCACCCTCCTCCCCACAACTCTATCTATAGCCGACGCCTCGCAACAATATAACATTGTCGGAACCACTATTCCTTCAAACATACCCATTTTTGCTTTCTGAGATAACGTTCTCGCTTTCCACACATTATTCAACGCTACCAGAACTTTTGCCCCCTCCCCCACCCTATGACTCACTTCCGCATCCATGGTTCCATCCGCTGCCAAATCCACTCCCAGATATCTAGACACTTCACTTCCTCCAGTTTTTCTCCATTCAAACTTACCTCCCAATTGACTTGTCCCTCAACCATGCTGTACCTAATAACCTTGCTATTATTCACATTTACTCTCAGCTTACTTCTTTCACACACTTTACCAAACTCCGTCACCAGTTTCTGCAGTTTCTCAGCCAAATCAGCCACCAGCGAACAACAACTGACTCACTTCCCAAGCTCTCTCATCCATAACAGACTGCATACTTGCCCCTCTCTCCAAAACTCTTGCATTCACCATCCAAACAACCCCATCCATAAAAAAATTAAACAACCATGGAAACATCACGCACCTCTGTCGCAAACCGGCATTCATTGAGAACCAATCACTTTCCTCTCTTCCTACTCGTACACATGCCTTACATCCTCGATAAAAACTTTTCACTGCTTCTAACAACTTACCTCCTACACCATATATTCTCAATACCTTCCAAAGAGCAACCCTACCAACTCTATCATATGCCTTCTCCAGATCCATAAATGCTAAAAAACAAATCCATTTGCTTTTCTAAGTATTTCTCGCATACATTCTTCAATGCAAACACCTGATCCAAACATCCTCTACCACTTCTGAAACCACACTGCTCTTCCCCAATCTGATGCTCTGTATATGCCTTCACCCTCTCAATCAATACCCTCCCATATAATTTACCAGGAATACTCAACAAACTTATACCTCTGTAATTTGAGCACACACCTTTATCCCCTTTGAATTTGTACAATGACACTAAGCAAGCATTCCGCCAATCCTCAGGCACCTCACCATGAGTCTTACATACATTAGATAACCTTACCAACCAGTCAACAACACAGTCACCCCCCCCCCTTTTTTTTTTTAACAAATTCCACTGCAATACCATCCAAACCCGCTGCCATGCCGGCTTTCATCTTCCGCAAAGCTTTTACTACCTCTTCTCTGTTTACCAAATCATTCTCCCTAACCACCTCAACCAAAACAACCTATATATGCCACTCTATCCTCAAACACATTCAAGAGAACTTCAAAATACTCACTCCATCTCCTTCTGACATCACCGCTGCTTGTTATCACCTTCCCATTAGCCCCCTTCACCGATGTTCCCATTTGTTCCCTTGTCTTACGCACTTTATTTACCTCCTTCCAAAACATATATATATATATATATATATATATATATATATATATATATATATATATATATATATATATATATATATATGTTGTATGGTTGCGAGGCGTGGGCTATGGATAGAGTTGTGCGCAGGAGGATGGATGTGCTGGAAATGAGATGTTTGAGGACAATGAGTGGTGTGAGGTGGTTTGATCGAGTGAGTAACGTAAGGGTAAGAGAGATGTGTGGAAATAAAAAGAGCGTGGTTGAGAGAGCAGAAGAGGGTGTTTTGAAGTGGTTTGGGCACATGGAGAGAATGAGTGAGGAAAGATTGACCAAGAGGATATATGTGTCGGAGGTGGAGGGAACGAGGAGAAGAGGGAGACCAGATTGGAGGTGGAAAGATGGAGTGAAAAAGATTTTGTGTGATCGGGGCCTGAACATGCAGGAGGGTGAAAGGAGGGCAAGGAATAGAGTGAATCGGAGCGATGTGGTATACCGGGGTTGACGTGCTGTCAGTGGATTGAATCAAGGCATGTGAAGCGTCTGGGGAAAACCATGGAAAGCTGTGTAGGTATGTATATTTGCGTGTGTGGACGTATGTATATACATGTGTATGGGGGGGGGGGTTGGGCCATTTCTTTCGTCTGTTTCCTTGCGCTACCTCGCAAACGCGGGAGACAGCGACAAAGTATAATGAAAAAAAAAATATATATATATATATATATATATATATATATATATATATATATATATATATATATATATATATATATATATATATATATATATATTGGGAGGTGAGTTTGAATGGAGAAAAACTGGAGGAAGTGAAGTGTTTTAGATATCTGGGAGTGGATCTGGCAGCGGATGGAACCATGGAAGCGGAAGTGGATCATAGGGTGGGGGAGGGGGCGAAAATCCTGGGAGCCTTGAAGAATGTGTGGAAGTCGAGAACATTATCTCGGAAAGCAAAAATGGGTATGTTTGAAGGAATAGTGGTTCCAACAATGTTGTATGGTTGCGAGGCGTACGCTATGGATAGAGTGGTGCGTAGGAGGATGGATGTGCTGGAAATGAGATGTTTGAGGACAATGTGTGGTGTGAGGTGGTTTGATCGAGTAAGTAACGTAAGGGTAAGAGAGATGTGTGGAAATAAAAAGAGCGTGGTTGAGAGAGGAGAAGAGGGTGTTTTGAAATGGTTTGGGCACATGGAGAGAATGAGTGAGGAAAGATTGACCAAGAGGATATATGTGTCGGAGGTGAAGGGAACGAGGAGAAGAGGGAGACCAAATTGGAGGTGGAAAGATGGAGTGAAAAAGATTTTGTGTGATCGGGGCCTGAACATGCAGGAGGGTGAAAGGAGGGCAAGGAATAGAGTGAATTGGAGCGATGTGGTATACCGGAGTTGACGTGCTGTCAGTGGATTGAATCAAGGCATGTGAAGCGTCCGGGGTAAACCATGGAAAGCTGTGTAGGTATGTATATTTGCGTGTGTGGACGTATGTATATACATGTGTATGGGGGGGGGGGTTGGGCCATTTCTTTCGTCTGTTTCCTTGCGCTACCTCGTAAACGCGGGAGACAGCGACAAAGCAAAAAAAAAAAAGAAAAAAAAAAAATATATATATATATATATATATATATATATATATATATATATATATATATATATATATATATATATATATATATCTATATATATATATATTTTTTTTTTTTTTTTTTTTTTTATACTTTGTCGCTTTGTCACGGACATATACATATGTACACTTGTACATATTCATACTTGCTCGACCTTATCCATTCCTGGTGACACCCCTTTTCACAGGAAACCGCATTGCTCCAACCGCCCCTCCCCCTCCCCTTTCAGCGAGGTAACGCTGGGTAAACAGACAAAAAATGAAAAGAAAAAAAAGCCATATTTGTTTACAGTCTCTAGCTGTCATGTGTAATGCATCGAAACCACAGCTCCCTATGCACATCTAGGTCCGAAAGTCCTTTTCATTGTTTACCTCAGACGTTTCACATGCACTGGTTGAGTCCACTGACAGCACGGCGACCCCAGAATACCGCATCGTTCCAATTCACTCTATTCCTTGCAGACCTCTCACCCTCCTGTATGTTCAGGGCTCGATCGCTGAAATCTTTTTCACTCAGTGCTTCCGCCTCCAATTTGTCTCCCACTTCTCCTACTTCCCTCCACCTCTTACACATATATCCTCATTGTCAATCTTCCCGCATTCTTTTTATCCACATGTCCAAACCATTTCAGCACATCCTGTTCTGCTCTCTCAACCACACGCTTTTTATTTCCACACATCTCTCTTACCCATCCATTACTTACTCGATCAAACCGCTTCACATTTCCAACACACCCACCCTCGTCCGTACAACTCCATCTATGTCCCATGCTTCGTAACCATTTGTTATTGTTGGAACTGCTATTTCTTCAAACATACCCACCTTTGCTCTCTGAGATAGAGTTCCGTCTTTCCACACATTCTTCATCGCTCCCAGAACCTTCGTCTCTTCCCCCACCTTGTGACGCCATGGTTTCAATATGCTGTCAAGTTCACTCCCAGATATCTAAAACACTTCACTTATTCCATTTTTTCTCCATTCAAATTTACATCCCAATCAACTTGTCCCTCAACCCTGCTGAACCTAATAACCTTGCTCTTATTCACACTTACTCTCCACTTTAGAACATTCATTTGGTATAGAAGAAAGAGATGTAGCTAAGACGCCAATGGTAAACAAGTGTTACTGGATGGTAGTGTTCGGGTTGGTGGTGTTCGGGTCTGGCATCATGCTTATCATAAAATTTTATTATGTGGACAGGAAAGAGAAGTGTTTAAAAATTTGCCTATGACAAAGCTATTCAGTTTGTATAGACCTTCACTAATATGAATGCTACAATTCTTTGTGTATTCAAGAATAGAAGATTCAATGATATTTCTCGTGGTAAAGGAGTTACAGCTAATAACCGAACTTGTGTTACTCCAGACAATACAATGGTCATAATTCATAACATGATTAAACAAAGCATTTGATTCTTGTCCAAACATTGTCCTTGCCTCGCCACCACCTCACCTGCAAAGACGACTCCCTCCTTACATCGTCCTTGCTTCACAACCATTTCACCCACAAGAACGATTCTCTTCTCACGCCCAACTCACCACAGCATCACCACAACTACGACTCCCTGCTCATATCATCCTTGAAATCACCACCACCTCAGCCACAACAACGATTCCCTTCTCATATCATTACTTTGCTTCAAAACCAATTCACTCAAAATATACAACTCCTTCATCACACCATTCTTACATCAGCATCACTTCATCCACAACAACGACTTCCTCCTCACCTCATCCCTGCCCCAACACCACTTTACCCAAACCCTTCTGCGTTAATTGCGTATGATTCCTATTACCGATATACCTTACATGTACAGCTTATGGGAACTACGTGACACAGGACATATACCTGTGTAACGTGAGAACTGCATAGTACACTCCTTGTGAACAGATGAGGGCGTTCTTTACCTGATCCTGGCGCTATCTCGCCAATTTGAGAAACAGCAAACAGTTGCAATGACAGGAAACGTGAACTCTTCTGGAGTTAGAAGTTTTATGACGAGACTTTACTGCCATTGAAGCTGGTCGTGAGGTAAGGACGACCTGAGGAGGGAGTCGTTGTTGTGGTTGAGGTGGTGGTGAGACAAGGATGGTGTGAGGAGGGCGTAGTTGTTGTGGTTGAGGTGGTGGTGAGACAAGGATGGTGTGAGGAGGGAGTAGTTGTTGTGGTTGAGGTGGTGGTGAGACAAGGATGGTGTGAGGAGGGAGTAGTTGTTGTGGTTGAGGTGGTGGTGAGACAAGGATGGTGTGAGGAGGGAGTCGTTGTTGTGGTTGAGGTGGTGGTGAGACAAGGATGGTGTGAGGAGGCAGTCGTTGTTGTGGTTGAGGTTGTGGTGAGACAAGGATGGTGTGAGGAGGCAGTCGTTGTTGTGGTTGAGGTGGTGGTGAGACAAGGATGGTGTGAGAAGGGAGTCGTTGTTGTGGTTGAGGTGGTGGTGAGACAGGGATGGTGTGAGGAGGCAGTCGTTGTTGTGGTTGAGGTTGTGGTGTGACAAGGATGGTGTGAGGAGGCAGTCGTTGTTGTGGGTGAGGTGGTGGTGAGACAAGGATGGTGTGAGGAGGGAGTCGTTGTTGTGGTTGAGGTGGTGGTGAGACAAGGATGGTGTGAGGAGGCAGTCGTTGTTGTGCTTGAGGTGGTGGTGAGACAAGGATGGTGTGAGGAGGGAGTCGTTGTTGTGGTTGAGGTGGTGGTGAGACAAGGATGGTGTGAGGAGGCAGTCGTTGTTGTGGTTGAGGTGGTGGTGAGACAAGGATGGTGTGAGGAGGGAGTAGTTGTTGTGGTTGAGGTGGTGGTGAGACAAGGATGGTGTGAGGAGGCAGTCGTTGTTGTGGTTGAGGTGGTGGTGAGACAAGGATGGTGTGAGGAGGGAGTAGTTGTTGTGGTTGAGGTGGTGGTGAGACAAGGATGGTGTGAGGAGGCAGTCGTTGTTGTGGTTGAGGTTGTGGTGTGACAAGGATGGTGTGAGGAGGGAGTAGTTGTTGTGGTTGAGGTGGTGGTGAGACAAGGATGGTGTGAGGAGGGAGTAGTTGTTGTGGTTGAGGTGGTGGTGAGACAAGGATGGTGTGAGGAGGGAGTAGTTGTTGTGGTTGAGGTTGTGGTGTGACAAGGATGGTGTGAGGAGGCAGTCGTTGTTATGGTTGAGGTTGTGGTGTGACAAGGATGGTGTGAGGAGGCAGTCGTTGTTGTGGGTGAGGTCATGTTGAGGCAAGGTTGATGGGAGGATGGAGTAGTTGTTTCGGGTGAGGTCGAGTAGAGGCAAGGATAGTGTGAGGAGGGAGTCGTTGTTGTGGGTGAGGTTGTGGTGAAGCAACGACGATATGAGGAGTCGTTGTTGTGGGTGAGGTGGTGTTTAGTTAAGGATGGTGTGAGGGGGGAGTCTTTGTTTTGATTAAGGTGGTGGTGAGGCAAGGAACATTTGGGTAAGGTGGTGGTGAGGCAAGGAACATTTGAGGAGGGAGAGGTATTTTGGGTAAGGTGGTTGTCAGGCAACAGTGGGGTTTGGAGGGAGTCATTGTTGTGGGTGAGGAGGTGGTGAGGCAAGGATGAATCGAGTTGGCGTTATGTTTTTGGATGAGGGGGTAGTGAAGTAAGGACGGTGAAAGGGGTGGATTAGATGTTAAAGGTGAGTTTATGGTGAGACAAAGGTAATGTGAGGAGGTAGTCGTTGTAGTGGGTAAGGTGGTAATGAGGAAAGGATGATGTGAGGAGGGAGTCGTTGTTGTGGGTGAGATGGTTGTGAGGCAAGGATGATGTGTATAGGGACACGTTTTGTGTAGGTGAGGTGGTGGTGAGGCAAGGACGATGTGTGGAGGGAGTCGTTGTTGAAGGTGAGGTGGTAGTGAGGAGGGAGTAGTTCTCTTAGGTGAGTGTTGGTGGGGCAAGGATGATATGAGGTGGGTGGTATTATTTCAAGTGAGGTGGAGGCGAGGTAAGGATGATGCTAGGGAGGAATTGTTGTGGGTTACATGCTGGTGAGGCAAAGATGGTGGGAAAGATCATTGTTGTGATTGAGGGTGGCAAAAGATGTGTGAGAGAGTCATTTTGTGGGTGAGTGTGGTGAACAAGAATGAGTAGGAGAGAGTCGTTGTGGGTGAGGTGATGGTGAAGCAAGAATTATGAGAGGAGGAGTCGTTGTGGGTGAGGTGATGGTGAGGCAAGAATGATGAGAGGAGAGAGTCGTTGTGGGTGAGGTGGTGGTGAGGCAAAGATGATGTTGGGAGGAAGTTGTTGTTGTGGATGAGGTGGTGGTGAGGCAAGGATGGTATGAGGACTGACTCCTTATTGTGGGTGAGGTGGTAGTGAGGGAAGGATGGTGTGTGGAAGAAATCGTTGTTTTTGGTAAGGTGAGACAAGGAACATTCTAGGCGGGAGTCGACTTTTTGGGTTAGGTGGTTGTGAGGCAACAATGATGTATGTAGGGAGTTGTTGTTGTGGGTTAAGTGGTGGTGAAGCAAGGATGATACGAGAAAGGAGTTCGTAGTTTTGGGTGAGGTGGTGGTGAGCAAGGATAGTGTAAGAAGGGAGTTGATGTTTTGAGTGAGGTGGTAGTGAGGCAAGGATGATGTGAGGAGTGAGGTGTTGTTGTGGATGCGGTGGTAGTGAGGCAAGGATGGTGTGAGGCGGGAGGCGTTGTTTTTGGTAAAGTGGCGGTGAGGTAAGGATGATGTGAGGAGCGAGTCGTTGATGAGATTGAGGTTGTGAAGCAAGGATGATATAAGGAGGGAGTAGGTGTTTTAGATGAAATTATGGTGAGGTAAGGATGATGTGAAGAGGGATTCGTTTTCGTGGGTGAGGTTGTGGTGAAGGAAGGGTGGTGTGAGAAGAAGGCCGCCGGTGAAAGTAAGGTGGTGGTGAGGAAAGGACCATGTTTGTCATTGCTGTGGTTGACGTGCTGTTGAGGCAAGGACGATATGAGGAATGGGGTCGTTGTTGTAGGTGAGTTGATGGTGAGGCAAGGGCGATATGAGGAGGGAGTCATTGATGAGGGAGAGGTGATGGTGAAACAAGGATGGTGTGAGGAGGGAGTCGTTACTGAGGATGAGATCATGGTGAGACAAGCTTGATGTTAGAAGGGAATAGCTGTTTTGGATGACATGGTGGTGCAATAAGGATCATGTGAGAAGGGG
The DNA here is from genome assembly GCF_036320965.1 of Panulirus ornatus. NCBI lineage: Eukaryota > Metazoa > Arthropoda > Malacostraca > Decapoda > Palinuridae > Panulirus > Panulirus ornatus. The sequence continues at coordinate 10,724,612 of NC_092230.1, read as the reverse complement.
GTTGTTGTGGGTGAGGTGGTAGTGCACCAAAGATGATGTGGGAAGGAAGTGTTTGTTGTGGGTGAGGTGATGGTGGGCCAAGAATGGTGTGAGGAGAGAGTCGTTGTTTTGGGTGAGATTTTGGTGAGGGAAAGATGTTGTGCGGATGGTGTCGCTGTTGTGAGATAATGGTGAGGCAAGAATGGTATGAGGATAGATTCATTGTTGTGGATGAAGTGGTGCTAAGGCAAAGCTGATATGAAGAGGAAGTCGTTGTTGTTGGTGAGGTGGAGGGAGGCAAGGATGAAGTGATGAGGGAGCTTTTGTTGGAGGTGAGGTGGTGGTGAGGGAAGGACTACGTAAGGAGGGTGTCTCCATTGTGGCTGAGGTAGTCAAGTAGCACGGATGAGGTGAGGAGGGATTTGTTGTTATGGGTGAGGTGATGATGAGTCAAGGATGATATGAGGAGGGAGTCGTGGCAAGGGTATTCGTTGGTATGGATGAGGTACTGATGAGGCAAGGATGATAATAGAAGGGATTCGTTGTCGTGAGTGAGGTGGTGACGAAGCATGGATGATGTCAGGAAGGAGCCTTCGTCGTGGATGAAGTGGTTGCGAGGCAATAATGATAAGAGGAGCGAGTCTTTACGTTTTTGGTGAGGCAAGGATGATTTGAGGAATGAGTCATTGTTGTGGCTGAGGTGGAGGTGACGCAAATATGATGTGAAGAGGGAGTCGATTTTGTAGTTGAGGTGGTGGTGAGGGAAGGATGATTTTAGGGAGTTATTATTTTAGGTGAGGTAGTTGTGAGACAAGCATTAGGTGAGGGGGGAGTTCTTATAGTGGATGAGGTTGTGGTAAGGCAAGGATTGTGTGAGGAGGGAGTCGCTGTTTTGAGTACAGTGGTGGTGAGGGAAAGATGATGTGTGGAGTGAGTCTCCGTTGAGGTTAAGGTAGTCGAGAGGCACGGATGATGCAAGGAGGAAATTGGTGTTATGGGTGAGGTGGTGGTGAAGCAAGGATGATGTGAGGAGGGAATTGTTGTTGTGGGTGAAGATGTGTTGAGGCAAGGATTCTATTAAAGGGGCATAGTTTTTCATTTCTTTTTCTTTTTTTTTGGGGGGGTGGGGGTGGGGGGGGGGGTGTGAATTGGCTATGATGCAAGGATGATATGAAGAGGAAGTCATTATTGTAGGTGAGTTGGTGGTGTGGCAAGAATTGTGCTAGGAGAGAGTCGTTGTTGTGGGCCAGGTGTGAGGAGGTAGTCGTTATTGTGGGTGAGGTGATGTTGAGGGAAGGATCGTGCTAGGAGGGAGTCGTTTTTGTGTGTGTGAGGTGGTGGTCAGAGGAAGGATGGTGTGAGGAAGAATTCGTTAATGCTGATGAGGTTGTGGTGAGGAAAGGATGATGTGAGGAGGTAGTCGTTGTTGTGAGTGAGGAGGTAGTGAGACAAGGATCGTGTGAAGAATGAGTCGATATTGTGGATGAGGTGGTGGTGAGGCAAGGATGATGTGAGGAAGGGAGTTCGTTATGGATGAGGTATTGATGAGGCAAGGATGATACGAGAGGAAGTCGTTGTTGTGGGAGAGATGGTGTTGAGGCAAGGATGATGAGAGAGTCGTTGTTGTGGGTGAGGTGTTGATAAGATAAGGACGATATGAGATGGGAGTCGTTGTTACGGTTAAAGTGATGGTGAGGTAGGGACGATATGATGAGGGAGTCGTTGTTATGGGTGAGGTGGTGATGAAGCAAGATATGAGGAAGGAGTCGTTATTTTGGGTGAATTGGTTATGAGGTAATGATGAAGAGAGGAGGGAGTCGTTGTTTTGGGTGAGATGGTGATGAAGGAAGGATGGAGTGAGGAGGTAGTCGCTGTTATTGATGAGGTGATGGTTAGGCAAGGACGATATGAAGAGGGATTCGTTGTTGTGGGTGAGGTGTTAGTGACATAAGGAGGATATGAGGTGGGAGTCTTCGTAGTAGTTGAGGTAGCAATGAGGCATGGTTGATGTGAAGAGAGAGTCGTTGTTATGGGTGAGGTAGTTGTGAGACAAAGATGATGTTACTAGGGAGTCATTGTTTTGGGTGAGGTGGTGGTGAAACAAGGAAGGTGTTTGGAGGTGGTCATTATTGTGGGTGAGGTGATGATGAGGCAAGGATTATGTGAGGAGGGAGTCATGTTTGTGGATGAGGTGGTGGTGAGGCAAGAATGATGAGTTAAGGCAGTCGTTTTTGTGGCTGAGGTGGTGGTAGAGACAAGGATGGTGTGAGGAGGGAGCCGTTGTGGTAGGTTAGGTGGCAAAGGGGCAAGAACGCTTTGAGGAGTGAGTCGTAGTTTTGGATGAGATGGTGGTGAAGCAAGGATGGTGTGAAGAGGGAGTCTTTGTTTTGGGTGAGGTGGTGGTGAGTTAAGGATGGTGTGAGGAGGAAGTCATTGCTTTGGGTAAGGTGGTGGTGAGACAAGGATGATTTTAGGAAGAAGATGTAGTTGACGGTTTGGTGACTGTGAGGCAAGGATTGTTTGTAGATAGTCGTTGTTTTGGGTGAGTTGATGGTGGGACAAATATGGTGTGAGGAGGGATTCGTTTTTTGTGGGTGACGAAGTGGTGAAGGAAGGATGATATGCGGAGGGAGTCTTTGTTGTGGTTGAGGTGGTAATGAAGCAAGAGTGATGTGAAGAGAGTCTTTGTTGTAGGTTAGATGATGGTGACAAGGATGATGTTAGGAAGGAGTTTTATTGGACGAGATGGTGGTGAGGCAATGATGGTGCTTGGATGCAGTTATTATTGTGGGTAAGGTGATGGTGAGGCAAGGATTGTGTCAGGAGGGAGTCGTCTTTGTTGGTGAGGTGGTGGTGAGGCAGGGATGATGAGAGGGGGCAGTCGATGATAAAAATGAGATGGTAGTAGAGCCAGGATGGTGTGAGAAGGAAGTCGTTGTCGTAGTAGAGATCTTATTGTAGAGGTAAAGGAAAGGAATAGTTAAGAGGGAGGGTTATGAACGAAGTAAGGGTGGAGGAGGAGGAATGGTGGTGAGAGATAGCATTAGGGATAAGAGGGAAGTTTTCGAGGGAGAGGAAGAATAGTTTCTTGCACAGGGTGATGGAGGGACTGCAATATTGGCAGAGTGATGGTGGGGAAGGAGGATGACTGTGGCTCGTGGTATGGTGTGGGCGACAGGGTGGTTGGAAGGATGCCAGGCGAACACCTACACCACAGCAGGACCACAGGCACAATGATTATATACTTTGACTTTCCAGTCACACACGATGTGACTAGCCTGACAATACAAGGGAAAAACTAGATGATAGAAGACCCGGTGCTTTATGACGAGGTTATCTGCTGAAGGACAGTAATGATGTTCTATTCGTAATGCATACAGATGGAAACAAGATGGCAAAATACAAAGCTAAATGACGACAGAGAGGGAGGGTACATGCTCCGTAAAAACTGGTTTACCAAGGTCAGTGCCTGATGATGCTGTTCTCATCGTCTCAACCCAGGAGACCGAGGAAGGTTAACGTGATATTTATTTTACCTAAATAAAAGTGACCCAGGCACGTATGATGATGCGGTTGATATAGATCATTATGATGTCAGATACCAGGCACGTATGATGATGCGGTTGATATAGATCATTATGATGTCAGATACCAGGCACGTATGATGATGTGGTTGATATAGATCATTATGATGTCAGATACCAGGCACGTATGATGATGCGGTTGATATAGATCATTATGATGTCAGATACCAGGCACGTATGATGATGCGGTTGATATAGATCATTATGATGTCAGATACCAGGCACGTATGATGATGCGGTTGATATAGATCATTATGATGTCAGATACCAGACACGTATGATGTTGCGGTTGATATAGATCATTATGATGTCAGATACCAGGCACGTATGATGATGCGGTTGATATAGATCATTATGATGTCAGATACCAGACACGTATGATGATGCGGTTGATATAGATCATTATGATGTCAGATCACCTTCTGTTATTGTCTGATTATGTAAATATTGTATCACTAGGATACCCTCACATGATGTAATGAGTCATTCACACTTCATCTTAGAATTCTCTATACCTCTTCAATATATATATATATATATATATATATATATATATATATATATATATATATATATATATATATATATATATATATATATATATATATATATATATATATATATATATATATATATATATATATATATATATATATATATATATATGTATTAAATTCATCAGTTGCAAAATTGCAAAAAATGTGTCCATCGACCTGATTCCTGTAGTTAACGGTTCTTACATAATTCACGGAGTTTAGTCATACAAGGCGAACTTTTCTCCATATAAAGCGGTACATGAAGTATGCAAGTGTGGATAGCCGGGGACCAAGGAACACACCTTGCTGAAGCCCATGGTAAATCGAGACGGCTCAAAATGCAGGTTCTCGCTCGGGGCGGAGTCGTCTTCCCGGACACCGAGAAAGAAATAATCTTCCAAAATGTAATATTCCGCTGATACTAGATGTGTGTGTATTGTGTCGACTGGTGGAATGAGAGAGCCATCAACGGAGATGAAAGTTGTCACAGCATTTTCAATGAAAAGGAAATAGATTTGGATTCTTGATTTGATAAACTTGTTTCGATTACGTCTGTATCTAGATGAGGATCGAGTTAGAAAAAAAAGTTGGGTCGGGATTTGAAAGAAGTGGAATAATACAGTGTTGAGTTTTCAATGTATGAATGCATTTCGGTATTTGTTGAAGAAAAAAAAAGAAGAAAGAACGTAAGATACAGATTTGAACCTTCTGGGTCACCACAGTGAATAGGGAAAGACTGACTGACCTGTCAGCAAGCAAGATAGGATTTCCCAAAGTGTTTCAGAGCGGCAGACCAGACGTTAGTACGACGAAAATATGATAAAGGCAGAGATGTAAGATGGTTAAAGGAATGGTGGATGATGAGAGATTTAAGAATTCTGGAACCAGTAGAAGTCAGGACTATCAGACAGTTGAAACTGAATGCGTTAGGTTGTGTCAAAGTAGACTCCCAGGAAGAAGGAAAAGTTTCAGGTCTAGGCTGAAGCGTCCGTTGTCTGCCCTCAAACAAACACACAAACCTTAACATTTCCAAAGAAAACATAGACTGCGAAATATAGTTCAATAGCCAGGAACCAGGCAATGTGGTGAAAAGTTCTGGAAATTTACAGTTGAGTTGGAACATGGATACCCCTAGCCTCAGACACCGAGGAAGGGCTTAGAAAGAGGGAAGAATGGTTTAATCAAAGATGTCAAAAGTCAAGGGAGCTTCGAGATGCACAATGGCGAAGATATAAGCAGCATTTCATCCAACCAGAATATGCAAGCTATAAAAGCGCCGGGAGTGAGTAAAGCAAAAGCAGGGAACAGTTAAAGGAGAATAGGAAAGGAGGAATAAAGAAATTTGAAAAGAATATTCTGTGGACAAGGAGGGAACATCTACAATTTTTCCATAGATTCATCAGATACAGAGCACCTTATCAGGCTTAAGGCATTCAGAAGGAAGAATTGTTGAGGATAATGTAAGTATATATAGGAATTGAATGACAAGTTTTAAAGCGTTTTGACAGTAGGAGATTCTATAGTCCTAACGTTAGTGAAACAGGATGGGGAGGAGATTTCAGAAAACGATGAGATATCCAAAAAAGACATTAATACAATTCTAAAAGATATTGACGTATACAAGGCTCATGGTTCTGACGATATTCCACTGTATTTACAAAACATGTATGCAGATACACCAAATAGATCTCTTGGATCACTGTTCAAGATGTCGCTAAAGGCAGAGTGCCAAGAGTAAAATTCATACCCACCCACATAAAAGAAGACTGGAAAGAACCGTTGCTTTATGACGAGGTTATCTGCATTGGTATTCTACGTTCGTAATGCATGCAGATGGAAACAAGATGGCATTGTACACTGCTAGACGATTGTGGTGGGTAGGGTACTGGAAAACATAATCGGAAGACAAATGAATGTCTTTCTACAGAGAATGAATTACCTAACTTACAGGCAACATGGTTTTAAGCAAAGGAGGTCATACGTAACGAACCATGTCGATTTCTACGAAAAAGTGAGTTTTGCCATCAACAAAAAGGAAGGCAGGGTGGATTGTTTGTATGTAGGTTGCCAGAAAGTATTTGACGTTATACCATATGGCATAACAACGATAACTACGATGAATAGATCATTTTTGGGGAAGGGAACAAAGTACACATATTAGAGAGGCCTTCTCTGAGTGAGAGAAGGTCAACAGAGGAGTTCCACAGGGTTCTATTCTTAGATCGTTACTCTTCTTGACTTGAATATGTTTGTAGATGATGCAGAGGTCATAACGGAAGTGAAAAGTGAGGAGGATTGCATCAACTTATAAGGGGTCCTAGACAGACTTTGAAGTTGATCTGATACATAGTTCATGTAATTCAACTCAAGCAAATGTAGTGGTGATGGGACAAAGTGAAAGAAGGCCTCAGTACGATTATCATTCAGTCGGAAATATGCTTCAGATATTAATGTGTGAGAGGGACTTCGTAGTTGACATCGTCCCTGACCTGTTGCCAGAAACCCACATTAGGAGAATAGTTAAGAAGAACCGTCTTTTTTTTTTTTTTTATCAAAGGCTTCAGTCCCAGACAAAAGTTCACAGCAAGGCTGGGCCTTAATTGAAATATGAAGAGGTTAACGAAAGGGAAAGAGGCAAGGGAAAGTTTTTAACAAATATTTGGAGTTTTAAAGCTGGTCTTTTAAAAAGTGCCAGGTCATAGTTATTGGGAAAGACATGAAACAATAGAGAGGTCCAAAGCTTTGAAGTTTCGGGAAAGAAATAGTGATCAAACAGGCCCACCCATGATTTTGCCGACGGCCACACAGCAATGATGTGACGCAGCAACTTGCTGATCAATGCGTGGCGCAGTTAATGGTAGGTGAAGACAAACAGTCAGCTCTCGGGAGCAAAATCCAAAGAAATGACTAGAGAAGAGGAAAAGTGAATCAATATTGCGACGTAGGGCAAGTGGAATCGTTAAGTGAGAGTAGTATTCCAAATAAGGACGGATCAGTTTTTCGTATAAACTGAGCAACTGTTCTGAAGAAAAAGAATTTCGACATCTAAATGGAACTTCCAGTTTCTTTAAGGCAGATTTAGCTAGTTCCGTAATGTGGGGTTTCCAAGATTCTGTGGATTTTGCAGTAATGCTAAGTATGTTCATTGAGTCAAGAGGTGGAATTATAAAACCGTCGAAGAAGAAAGGAACGTTGTGTGAAATATTCGATAGGGTAATGTGCAGAAACTGGGTCTTAGAGGCATGAAACTTAACCAGATTGTGTCTACCCCACTGAGATATCCTGTCCAAGTCTGAGTTTATTAAGGAAGTTGTGTCGAGACGAGATGCAGATGAGTGAGAGAAGAAGGAGAAATTAAGGATTTGGGGGAATGCAGTATTGAATCCTCAGCGAAATCGTTCATAAAAAGGAACGTCTAAGAGACAGGACTGAACTTTGATGGACACCATTTTTGATGGAGAAAGGAGAGGCTGATCCATCAGCAACCACGGAGTCAGATTGGCCAGAGAAGAAGCCACATATGAAGGAGCAGAGTGAGCGACTAATTATATCAAATTGATATATATATATATATATATATATATATATATATATATATATATATATATATATATATATATATATATATATATATATATATATATATATATATATATATATATATATATATATATATATATATATATATATATATATATATATATATATATATATATATATATATATATATATATATATATATATATATATATATATATATATATATATATATATATATATATATATATATATATATATATATATATATATATATATATATATATATATATATATATATATATATATATATATATATATATATATATATATATATATATATATATATATATATATATATATATATATATATATATATATATATATATATATATATATATATATATATATATATATATATATATATATATATATATATATATATATATATATATATATATATATATATGTATATATATATATGTATATATATATATATATATATATATATATATATATATATATATATATATATATATATATATATATATATATATATATATATATATATATATATATATATATATATATATATATATATATATATATATATATATATATATATATATATAGGGCATTAAGAATACTTCCCACGTATTCCCTGCGTGTCGTAGAAGGCGACTAAAAGAGGAGGGAGCGGGGGGCTGGAAATCCTCCCCTCTCGTTTTTTTTCTTTTTTTTTCCAAAAGAAGGAGCAGAGGGGGCCAGGTGAAGATATTCCAAAAAAGGCCCAGTCCTCTGTTCTTAACGCTACCTAGCTAACGCGGGAACTGGCGAATAGTTTAAAAGAAATATACATATATATATATATATATATATATATATATATATATATATATATATATATATATATATATATACATATATATATATATATATATATATATATATATATATATATATATATATATATATATATATATATACATATATATATATATATATATATATATATATATATATATATATATATATATATATATATATATATATATATATATATATATATATATATATATATATATATATATATATATATATATATATATGTATATATATATATATATATATATATATATATATATACATATATATATATATATATATATATATATATATATATATATATATATATATATATATATATATATATATAGTTAGTGAGAGGACAAGAGCAAGGGAAGGAGTAGCAATACTCCTGAAACAGGAGTTGTGGGAGTATGTGATAGAATGTAAGAAAGTAAATTCTCGATTAATATGGGTAAAACTGAAAGTTGATGGAGAGAGGTGGGTGATTATTGGTGCATATGCACCCGGGCATGAGAAGAAAGATCATGAGAGGCAAGTGTTTTGGGAGCAGCTGAATGAGTGTGTTAGTGGTTTTGATGCACGAGACCGGGTTATAGTGATGGGTGATTTGAATGCAAAGGTGAGTAATGTGGCAGTTGAGGGAATAATTGGTATACATGGGGTGTTCAGTGTTGTAAATGGAAATGGTGAAGAGCTTGTAGATTTATGTGCTGAAAAAGGACTGATGATTGGGAATACCTGGTTTAAAAAGCGAGATATACATAAGTATACTTATGTAAGTAGGAGAGATGGCCAGAGAGCGTTATTGGATTACGTGTTAATTGACAGGCGTGCGAAAGAGAGACTTTTGGATGTTAATGTGCTGAGAGGTGCAACTGGAGGGATGTCTGATCATTATCTTGTGGAGGCTAAGGTGAAGATTTGTATGGGTTTTCAGAAAAGAAGACTGAATGTTGGGGTGAAGAGGGTGGTGAGAGTAAGTGAGCTTGGGAAGGAGACCTGTGTGAGGAAGTACCAGGAGAGACTGAGTACAGAATGGAAAAAGGTGAGAACAATGGAAGTAAGGGGAGTGGGGTAGGAATGGGATGTATTTAGGGAATCAGTGATGGATTGCGCAAAAGATGCTTGTGGCATGAGAAGAGTGGGAGGTGGGTTGATTAGAAAGGGTAGTGAGTGGTGGGATGAAGAAGTAAGAGTATTAGTGAAAGAGAAGAGAGAGGCATTTGGACGATTTTTGCAGGGAAAAAATGCAATTGAGTGGGAGATGTATAAAAGAAAGAGACAGGAGGTCAAGAGAAAGGTGCAAGAGGTGAAAAAAAGGGCAAATGAGAGTTGGGGTGAGAGAGTATCATTAAATTTTAGGGAGAATAAAAAGATGTTCTGGAAGGAGGTAAATAAAGTGCGTAAGACAAGGGAGCAAATGGGAACTTCAGTGAAGGGCGCAAATGGGGAGGTGATAACAAGTAGTGGTGATGTGAGAAGGAGATGGAGTGAGTATTTTGAAGGTTTGCTGAATGTGTTTGATGATAGAGTGGCAGATATAGGGTGTCTTGGTCGAGGTGGTGTGCAAAGTGAGAGGGTTAGGGAAAATGATTTGGTAAACAGAGAAGAGGTAGTGAAAGCTTTGCGGAAGATGAAAGCCGGCAAGGCAGCAGGTTTGGATGGTATTGCAGTGGAATTTATTAGAAAAGGGGGTGACTGTATTGTTGACTGGTTGGTAAGGTTATTTAATGTATGTATGACTCATGGTGAGGTGCCTGAGGATTGGCGGAATGCGTGCATAGTGCCATTGTACAAAGGCAAAGGGGATAAGAGTGAGTGCTCAAATTACAGAGGTATAAGTTTGTTGAGTATTCCTGGTAAATTATATGGGAGGGTATTGATTGAGAGGGTGAAGGCATGTACAGAGCATCAGATTGGGGAAGAGCAGTGTGGTTTCAGAAGTGGTAGAGGATGTGTGGATCAGGTGTTTGCTTTGAAGAATGCATGTGAGAAATACTTAGAAAAGCAAATGGATTTGTATGTAGCATTTATGGATCTGGAGAAGGCATATGATAGAGTTGATAGAGATGCTCTGTGGAAGGTATTAAGAATATATGGTGTGGGAGGAAAGTTGTTAGAAGCAGTGAAAAGTTTTTATCGAGGATGTAAGGCATGTGTACGTGTAGGAAGAGAGGAAAGTGATTGGTTCTCAGTGAATGTAGGTTTGCGGCAGGGGTGTGTAATGTCTCCATGGTTGTTTAATTTGTTTATGGATGGGGTTGTTAGGGAGGTAAATGCAAGAGTTTTGGAAAGAGGGGCAAGTATGAAGTCTGTTGGGGATGAGAGAGCTTGGGAAGTGAGTCAGTTGTTGTTCGCTGATGATACAGCGCTGGTGGCTGATTCATGTGAGAAACTGCAGAAGCTGGTGACTGAGTTTGGTAAAGTGTGTGGAAGAAGAAAGTTAAGAGTAAATGTGAATAAGAGCAAGGTTATTAGGTACAGTAGGGTTGAGGGTCAAGTCAATTGGGAGGTGAGTTTGAATGGAGAAAAACTGGAGGAAGTGAAGTGTTTTAGATATCTTGGAGTGGATCTGGCAGCGGATGGAACCATGGAAGCGGAAGTGGATCATAGGGTGGGGGAGGGGGCGAAAATTCTGGGGGCCTTGAAGAATGTGTGGAAGTCGAGAACATTATCTCGGAAAGCAAAAATGGGTATGTTTGAAGGAATAGTGGTTCCAGCAATGTTGTATGGTTGCGAGGCGTGGGCTATGGATAGAGTTGTGCGCAGGAGGATGGATGTGCTGGAAATGAGATGTTTGAGGACAATGTGTGGTGTGAGGTGGTTTGATCGAGTGAGTAACGTAAGGGTAAGAGAGATGTGTGGAAATAAAAAGAGCGTGGTTGAGAGAGCAGAAGAGGGTGTTTTGAAGTGGTTTGGGCACATGGAGAGAATGAGTGAGGAAAGATTGACCAAGAGGATATATGTGTCGGAGGTGGAGGGAACGAGGAGAAGAGGGCGACCAAATTGGAGGTGGAAAGATGGAGTGAAAAAGATTTTGTGTGATCGGGGCCTGAACATGCAGGAGGGTGAAAGGAGGGCAAGGAATAGAGTGAATTGGAGCGATGTGGTATACCGGGGTTGACGTGCTGTCAGTGGATTGAATCAAGGCATGTGAAGCGTCTGGGGTAAACCATGGAAAGCTGTGTAGGTACGTATATTTGCGTGTCTGCTCTCTCAACCTCGCTCTTTTTATTTCCACATATCTCTCTTACCCTTACGTTACTTACTCGATCAAACCACCTCACACCACATATTGTCCTCAAACATCTCATTTCCAGCACATCCATCCTCCTGCGCACAACTCTATCCATAGCCTACGCCTCGCAACCATATAACATTGTTGGAACCACTATTCCTTCAAACATACCCATTTTTGCTTTCCGAGATAATGTTCTCGACTTCCACACATTCTTCAAGGCTCCCAGAATTTTCGCCCCCTCCCCCACCCTATGATCCACTTCCGCTTCCATGGTTCCATCCACTGCCAGATCCACTCCCAGATATCTAAAACACTTTACTTCCTCCAGTTTTTCTCCATTCAAACTTACCTCCCAATTGACTTGACCCTCAACCCTACTGTACCTAATAACCTTGCTCTTATTCACATTTACTCTTAACTTTCTTCTTTCACACACTTTACCAGATTCAGTCACCAGCTTCTGCAGTTTCTCACATGAATCAGCCACCAGCGCTGTATCATCAGCGAACAACAACTGACTCACTTCCCACGCTCTCTCATCCCCAACAGACTTCATACTTGCCCCTCTTTCCAAAACTCTTGCATTTACCTCCCTAACAACCCCATCCATAAACAAATTATACACCCATGGAGACATCACACACCCCTGCCGCAAACCTACATTTACTGAGAACCAATCACTCTCCTCTCTTCCTACACGTACACATGCCTTACATCCTCGATAAAAACTATTCACTACTTCTAACAACTTGCCTCCCACACCATATATTCTTAATACCTTCCACAGAGCATCTCTATCAAATCTATCATATGCCTTCTCCAGATCCATAAATGCTACATACAAATCCATTTGCTTTTCTAAGTATTTCTCACATGCATTTTTCAAAGCAAACACCTGATCCACACATCCTCTACCACTTCTGAAACCACACTGCTCTTCCCCAATCTGATGCTCTGTACATGCCCTCACCCTCTCAATCAATACCCTCCCATATAATTTACCAGGAATACTCAACAAACTTATACCTCTGTAATTTGAGCACTCACTCTTATCCCCTTTGCCTTTGTACAATGGCACTATGCACGCATTCCGCCAATCCTCAGGCACCTCACCATGAGTCATATATACATTAAATAACCTTACCAACCAGTCAATAATACAGTCACCCCCTTTTTTAATAAATTTCACTGCAATACCATCCAAACCTGCTGCCTTGCCGGCTTTCATCTTCCGCAAAGCTCTTACTACCTCTTCTCTGTTTACCAAATCATTTTCAGTAACCCTCTCACTTTGCACACCACCTGGACCAAAACACCCTATATCTGTCACTCTATCATCAAACACATTCAACAAACCTTCAAAATACTCACTCCATCTCCTTCTCACATCACCACTACTTGTTATCACCTCCCCATTTGCGCCCTTCACTGAAGTTCCCATTTGCTCCCTTGTCTTACGCACTTTATTTACCTCCTTCCAGAACATCTTTTTATTCTCCCTAAAATATAATGATACTCTCTCACCCCAACTCTCATTTGCCCTCTTTTTCACCTCTTGCACCTTTCTCTTGACCTCCTGTCTCTTTTATACATCTCCCACTCAATTGCATTTTTTCCCTGCAAAAATCGTCCAAATGCCTCTCTCATCTCTTTCACTAATAATTTTACTTCTTCATCCCACCACTCACTACCCTTTCTAATCAACCCACCTCCCACTCTTCTCATGCCACAAGCATCTTTTGCGCAATCCATCACTGATTCCCTAAATACATACCATTCCTCCCCCACTCCCCTTACTTCCATTGTTCTTACCTTTTTCCATTCTGTACTCAGTCTCTCCTGGTACTTCCTCACACAAGTTTCCTTCCCAAACTCACTTACTCTCACCACCCTCTTCACCCCAACATTCAGTCTTCTTTTCTGAAAACCCATACAAATCTTCACCTTATCCTCCACAAGATAATAATCAGACATCCCTCCAGTTGCACCTCTCAGCACATTAACATCCAAAAGTCTCTCTTTCGCGCGCCTGTCAATCAACACGTAATCCAATAACGCTCTCTGGCCATCTCTCCTACTTACATACGTATACTTATGTATATCTCGCTTTTTAAACCAGATATTCCCAATCACCAGTCCTTTTTCAGCACATAAATCTACAAGCTCTTCACCATTTCCATTTACAACACTGAACACCCCATGTATACCAATTATTCCCTCAACTGCCACATTACTCACCTTTGCATTCAAATCACCCATCACTATATATATATATATATATATATATATATATATATATATATATATATATATATATATATATATATATATATATATATATATATATATATATATATATATATATATACATAAATATATATATATATATATATATATATATATATATATATATATATATATATATATATATATATATATATATTTTTTTTTTTTTCTTTACTTTGTCGCTGTCTCCCGCGTTTGCGAGGTAGCGCAAGGAAACAGACGAAAGAAATGGCCCAACCCCCCCCCATACACATGTATATACACACGTCCACACACTCAAATATACACACCTACACAGCTTTCCATGGTTTACCCCAGACGCTTCACAAGCCTTGATTCAATCCACTGACAGCACGTCAACCCCGGTATACCACATCGCTCCAATTCACTCTATTCCTTGCCCTCCTTTCACCCTCGTGCATGTTCAGGCCCCGATCACACAAAATCTTTTTCACTCCATCTTTCCACCTCCAATTTGGTCTCCCTCTTCTCCTTGCTCCCTCCACCTCCGACACATATATCCTCTTGGTCAATCTTTCCTCACTCATCCTCTCCATGTGCCCAAACCACTTCAAAACACCCTCTTCTGCTCTCTCAACCACGCTCTTTTTATTTCCACACATCTCTCTTACCCTTACGTTACTCACTCGATCAAACCACCTCACACCACACATTGTCCTCAAACATCTCATTTCCAGCACATCCATCCTCCTGCGCACAACTCTATCCATAGCCCACGCCTCGCAACCATACAACATTGTTGGAACCACTATTCCTTCAAACATACCCATTTTTGCTTTCCGAGATAATGTTCTCGATTTCCACACATTCTTCAAGGCCCCCAGAATTTTCGCCCCCTTCCCCCACCCTATGATCCACTTCCGCTTCCATGGTTCCATCCGCTGCCAGATCCACTCCCAGATATCTAAAACACTTCACTTCCTCCAGTTTTTCTCCATTCAAACTCACCTCCCAATTGACTTGACCCTCAACCCTACTGTACCTAATAACCTTGCTCTTATTCACATTTACTCTTAACTTTCTTCTTCCACACACTTTACCAAACTCAGTCACCAGCTTCTGCAGTTTCTCACATGAATCAGCCACCAGCGCTGTATCATCAGCGAACAACAACTGACTCACTTCCCACGCTCTCTCATCCCCAACAGACTTCATACTTGCCCCTCTTTCCAAAACTCTTGCATTTACCTCCCTAACAACCCCATCCATAAACAAATTAAACAACCATGGAGACATCACACACCCCTGCCGCAAACCTACATTCACTGAGAATCAATCACTTTCCTCTCTTCCTACACGTACACATGCCTTACATCCTCGATAAAAACTTTTCACTGCTTCTAACAACTTTCCTCCCACACCATATATTCTTAATACCTTCCACAGAGCATCTCTATCAACTCTATCATATGCCTTCTCCAGATCCATAAATGCTACATACAAATCCATTTGCTTTTCTAAGTATTTCTCACATACATTCTTCAAAGCAAACACCTGATCCACACATCCTCTACCACTTCTGAAACCACACTGCTCTTCCCCAATCTGATGCTCTGTACATGCCTTCACCCTCTCAATCAATACCCTCCCATATAATTTACCAGGAATACTCAACAAACTAATACCTCTGTAATATATATATATATATATATATATATATATATATATATATATATATATATATATATATATATATATATATATATATATATATATATATATATATATATATATATATATATATATATATATATATATATATATTATCCCTGGGGAGAGGGGTGAAAGAATACTTCCCACGCGTTCCTCGCGTGTCGTAGAAGGCGACTAGAGGGGACGGGAGCTGGGGGCCAGAAATCCTCCCCTCCTTGTATTCTTTTTTTTTTTTTAACTTTCTAAAATGGGAAACAGAAGAAGGAGTCACGCGGGGAGTGCTCATCCTCCTCGAAGGCTCAGACTGGGGTGTCTAAATGTGTGTGGATGTAACCAGGATGTGAAAAAAGGAGAGATAGGTAGTATGTTTGAGGAAAGGAATCTGGATGTTTAGGCTCTGAGTGAAACGAAGCTCAAGGGTAAAGGGGAAGAGTGGTTTGGGAATGTCTTGGGAGTAAAGTCAGGGGTTAGTGAGAGGACAAGAGCAAGGGGAGGAGTAGCGGTACTCCTGAAACAGGAGTTGTGGGAGTATGTGATAGAATGTAAGAAAGTAAATTCTCGATTAATATGGGTAAAACTGAAATTTGATGGAGAGAGATGGGTGATTATTGGTGCATATGGACATGGGCATGAGAAGAAAGATCATGAGAGGCAAGTGTTTTGGGAGCAGTTGAATGAGTGTGTTAGTGGTTTTGATGCACGAGACCGGGTTATATATATACTTATATATACATATATATATATACATATATATACATATATATATATATATATATATATATATATATATATATATATATATATATATATATATATATATATATATATATATATATATAATATATATATATATATATATATATATATATATATATATATATATATATATATATATATATATATATATATATATATATATATATATATATATATTGAAGGTTTGTTGAATGTGTTTGATGATAGAGTAGTAGATATAGGGTGTTTTGGTCGAGGTGGTGTGCAAAGTGAGAGGGTTATGGAGAATGATTTGGTAAACAGAGAAGAGGTAGTAAAAGCTTTGCGGAAGATGAAAGCCAGCAAGGCAGCAGGTTTGGATGGTATTGCAGTGGAATTTATTAAAAAAGGGGGTGACTGTGTTGTTGACTGGTTGATAAGGTTATTCAATGTATGTATGACTCATGGTGAGGTTCCTGAGGATTGGCGGAATGCTTGCATAGTGCCATTGTACAAAGGCAAAGGGGATAAAGTTGAGTGCTCAAATTACAGATGTATAAGTTTACTGAGTATTCGTGGGAAATTATATGGGAGAGTATTGAGTGAGAGGGTGAATGCATGTACAGAGCATCAGATTGGGGAAGAGCAGTGTGGTTTCAGAAGTGGTATCTGTACCTAATAACCTTGCTCTTATTCACATTTACCCTCAGCTTTCTTCACCAACGTCTGCAGTTTCTCACCCAAATCAGCCACCAGCGTTGTGTCATCAGCGAACTACAACTGACTCACTTCCCAAGCTCTCTCATCCACAATAGACTGCATACTAACCCCTCTGTCCAAAACTCTTGCATTCACCTCCCTAACAAACCCATCCATAAACAAATTAAACAACCATGGAGACCTCACACACCCCTGCCGCAAACCTACATTCACTGAGAACCAATCACTTTCCTCTCTTCCTACACGTACACATGCCTTACATCCTCGATAAAAACTTTTCACTGCTTCTAACAACTTTCCTCCCACACCATATATTCTTAATACCTTCCACAGAGCATCTCTATCAACTCTAACATATGCCTTCTCCAGATCCATAAATGCTACATACAAATCCATTTGCTTTTCTAAGTATTTCTCACATACATTCTTCAAAGCAAACATCTGATCCACACATCCTCTACCACTTCTGAAACCACACTGCTCTTCCCCAGTCTGATGCTCTGTACATGCCTTCACCCTCTCAATCAATACCATCCCATATAATTTACCAGGAATACTCAACAAACTTATACCTCTGTAATTTGAGCACACACCTTTATCCCCTTTGCCTTTGTACAATGGCACTATGCAAGCATTTCGCCAATCCTCAGGCACCTCACCATGAGTCATACATATATGAAATAACCTTAGCAACCAGTCAACAATACAGTCACCCCCTTTTTTAATAAATTCCACTGCAATACCATCCAAACCCGCCGTCTTGCATGCTTCTACCTTCCGCATAGCTTTTACTACCTCTTCTCTGTTTACCAAATCATTCCCTCTAACCCTCTCACTTTGCACACCACCTCGACCAAAACACCCTATGTCTGCCACTCTATCATCAAACACATTCAACAAACCTTCAAAATACTCACTCCATCTCCTTTTCACATCACCACTACTTGTTATCACGTCCTGATTAGCCCCCTTCACTGATGTTCCAATTTGTTCCCTTGTCTTACGCACTTTATTTACCTCTTTCCAAAACATCTTTTTATTCTCCCTAAAATTTCATGATACTCTCTCACCCCAACTCTAATTTGCCCTCTTTTTCACTTCTTGCACCTTTCTCTTGACCAGCCTTTTTCTTTTATGCAACTTCCAGTCATTTGCATTATTTTCCTACAAAAATCGTCGAAATGCCTCTATCTTCTCTTTCACTAATAATCTTATTTCTTCATCCCGCCACTGAATACCCTTTATAATCTGCCCACCTCCCACGCATCTCATGCCACAAGCATCTTTTGTGCAAGCCATCACTACTTCCCTAAATGCATCCCATTCCTCCCCCACTCCCCTTACGTCCTTTGTTCTCACCTTTTTCCACTTTGTACTCATTCTCTCCTGGTACTTCCTCACACAAGTCTCATTCCCAAGCTCACTTACTCTCACCACTCTCTTCACCATAACATTCTCTCTTTTTTTCTGGAAACATCTACAAATTTTCACCTTCGCCTCCACAAGATAATGATCAGACGTCCCTCCAGTTGCACCTTTCAGTACATTGACATCCAAAAGTCTCTTTCGCGCGCCTATCATTTAACATGTAATCCAATAACGCTTTCTGTCCATCTTTCCTACTCACATACGTATACTTAAGTATATCTTTCTTTTTAAACCTGGTATTCCCAATCATCAGTCCTTTTTCAGCGCACAAATCTACAAGCCCTTCACCATTTCCATTTATCACACAGAACATCCCATGTACACCAATTATTCCCTCAACTGCCACATTACTCACCTTTGCATTCAAATCACCCATTACTATAACCTGGTCACGTGCATCAAAACTAACACACTCACTCAGCTGCTCCCAAAACACTTGCCTCTGATGATCTTTCTTTTTCATGATCAGGTGCTGATGCACCAATAATAACCCATCTTTCTCCATCAACTTTCAGTATTACCCATATCAAATCCGGGTTTACTTTCTTACCCTCTATCACATACCGCCACCACTCCTGTTTCAGGAGTAGTGCTACTCCTTCCTTTGCTCTTGTCCTTTCACTAACCTCTGACTTTACTCCCAAGACATTCTCAAACCACTCTTCCCCTTTACCCTTGAGCTTCGTTTCACTCAGAGCCAAAAGATCCAGGTTCCTTTCCTCAAACATACTACCTATCTCTCCTTTTTTCTCATCTTGGTTACATCCGCACACATTTAGACACCCCAGTATGAGCCTTCGAGGAGGATGAGCACGCCCCGCGTGACTCCTGTTTCCCCGTTTAGAAAGTTAAAATACAAGGAGGGGAGGGTTTCCAGCCCCCCGCTCCTGTCCCCTTTAGTCGGCTTCTACGACACGTGAGGGATGCGATGGAAGTATTCTTTCTACCCTATCCCCTTATATCTATATCTATATCTATATATATATATATATATATATATATATATATATATATATATATATATATATATATATATATATATATATTTTTTTTTTTTTTTTTATACTTTGTCGCTGTCTCCCGCGTTTGCGAGGTAGCGCAAGGAAACAGACGAAAGAAATGGCCCAACCCCCCCCCCCATACACATGTACATACACACGTCCACACACGCAAATATACATACCTACACAGCTTTCCATGGTTTACCCCAGACGCTTCACATGCCTTGATTCACTCCACTGACAGCACGTCAACCCCTGTATACCACATCGCTCCAATTCACTCTATTCCTTGCCCTCCTTTCACCCTCCTGCATGTTCAGGCCCCGATCACACAAAATCTTTTTCACTCCATCTTTCCACCTCCAATTTGGTCTCCCTCTTCTCCTCGTTCCCTCCACCTCCGACACATATATCCTCTTGGTCAATCTTTCCTCACTCATTCTCTCCATGTGCCCAAACCATTTCAAAACACCCTCTTCTGCTCTCTCAACCACGCTCTTTTTATTTCCACACATCTCTCTTACCCTTACGTTACTACTCGATCAAACCACCTCACACCACACATTGTCCTCAAACATCTCATTTCCAGCACATCCATCCTCCTGCGCACAACTCTATCCATAGCCCACGCCTCGCAACCATACAACATTGTTGGAACCACTATTCCTTCAAACATACCCATTTTTGCTTTCCGAGATAATGTTCTCGACTTCCACACATTTTTCAAGGCTCCCAAAATTTTCGCCCCCTCCCCCACCCTATGATCCACTTCCGCTTCCATGGTTCCATCCGCTGACAGATCCACTCCCAGATATCTAAAACACTTCACTTCCTCCAGTTTTTCTCCATTCAAACTCACCTCCCAATTGACTTGACCCTCAACCCTACTGTACCTAATAACCTTGCTCTTATTCACATTTACTCTTAACTTTCTTCTTCCACACACTTTACCAAACTCAGTCACCAGCTTCTGCAGTTTCTCACATGAATCAGCCACCAGCGCTGTATCATCAGCGAACAACAACTGACTCACTTCCCAAGCTCTCTCATCCCCAACAGACTTCATACTTGCCCCTCTTTCCAGGACTCTTGCATTTACCTCCCTAACAACCCCATCCATAAACAAATTAAACAACCATGGAGACATCACACACCCCTGCCGCAAACCTACATTCACTGAGAACCAATCACTTTCCTCTCTTCCTACACGTACACATGCCTTACATCCTCGATAAAAACTTTTCACTGCTTCTAACAACTTGCCTCCCACACCATATATTCTTAATACCTTCCACAGAGCATCTCTATCAACTCTATCATATGCCTTCTCCAGATCCATAAATGCTACATACAAATCCATTTGCTTTTCTAAGTATTTCTCACATACATTCTTCAAAGCAAACACCTGATCCACACATCCTCTACCACTTCTGAAACCGCACTGCTCTTCCCCAATCTGATGCTCTGTACATGCCTTCACCCTCTCAATCAATACCCTCCCATATAATTTACCAGGAATACTCAACAAACTTATACCTCTGTAATTTGAGCACTCACTCTTATCCCCTTTGCCTTTGTACAATGGCACTATGCACGCATTCCGCCAATCCTCAGGCACCTCACCATGAGTCATACATACATTAAATAACCTTACCAACCAGTCAACAATACAGTCACCCCCTTTTTTAATAAATTCCACTGCAATACCATCCAAACCTGCTGCCTTGCCGGCTTTCATCTTCCGCAAAGCTTTTACTACCTCTTCTCTGTTTACCAAATCATTTTCCCTAACCCTCTCACTTTGCACACCACCTCGACCCAAACACCCTATATCTGCCACTCTGTCATCAGACACATTCAACAAACCTTCAAAATACTCATTCCATCTCCTTCTCACATCACCACTACTTGTTATCACCTCCCCATTTACGCCCTTCACTGAAGTTCCCATTTGCTCCCTTGTCTTACGCACCCTATTTACCTCCTTCCAGAACATCTTTTCATTCTCCCCTAAAATTTACTGATAGTCTCTCACCCCAACTCTCATTTGCCCTTTTTTTCACCTCTTGCACCTTTCTCTTGACCTCCTGTCTCTTTCTTTTATACTTCTCCCACTCAATTGCATTTTTTCCCTGCAAAAATCGTCCAAATGCCTCTCTCTTCTCTTTCACTAATACTCTTACTTCTTCATCCCACCACTCACTACCCTTTCTAAACAGCCCACCTCCCACTCTTCTCATGCCACAAGCATCTTTTGCGCAATCCATCACTGATTCCCTAAATACATCCCATTCCTCCCCCACTCCCTTATTCCATTGTTTCTCACCTTTTTCCATTCTGTACACAGTCTCTCCTGTACTTCCCCACACAGGTCTCCTTCACAAGCTCACTTACTCTCACCACCACCTTCTCACCCCCAACATTCACTCCTCTTTTCAGAAAACCCATACTAATCTCACCTAGCCTCCACAAGAAAAATGATCAGCACATTCCCTCCCAGTTGCCCTCTCAGCCACATTAACACCAAAAAGTCTCTCTATCGCACGCTGTCATTAACACGTAATCCAATAACGCCCTCAATGGCCATCTCTCCTACTACAAACGTATACTTTTATGTATATCTCGCTTTAAACCAGGTATTCCCAATCATACAGTCTTTTTTTCAGCACATAAATCTACAAGCTCTTCACCATTTCATATTATCAACACTGAACACCCCATGCATACCAATTATTCCCCTCAAACTGCAGAAGAAAAAAAAATATAAAAAAAAAAATGGGGGGGGGAGGGAGGGGGGGGGGGGGGGATTTATAATATATATAAAAATTATTATTTTTGGGGGGGGGGGGGGGGGGGGGGGGGGGGGGGGGGGGGGGGGGGGGGGGGGTTTTTTGGGGGGGGGTGTTGGGTTTTTTTGGTTGGGTTGGGGGGGGGGTTGGGGGGGTGTTGTTTTTGGTTGTTGGTGGGGTTTTGTGTGTGGGGTGTGTGGTGGTGTTGGGGGGGGGATGGTAGAGAAGGTATGGATTTGATAAATGATAGTGTTAAAGAGAGGATGATTTTTAAGGAGTTATATTGATGGATAAGAAGAAATTTTATAGGAAAAGATATGGTGATTGAGTATATTAAATGGGATGTGATTAATTGTTGATAAATTAGAGAGAATTATTTAGGTATTTGGTAAATGTGGTTGAATTTGGGTAGAGGTATTGGAGTGATATGTAGAATATTATAGGGATGTGTGTGAGTAGAATTAAAGGAGAGGGGAAGATTATATTTAAGGTACAAAAAATTAAATAAACAAGACATTTAAAAAATAGATAAAATTAAACCTTGAATGTTAGGTAAAATAGCAAAATCAGAATTGGACGTTATAAAACTTAATAACAACTATTCATTTTTCACATCGATTACATCCTAACTAATGTTCACACCAATCTGAGCAGTCGAGAGATGAAAACTCCCACGCGTGACCCAGCTTCCGTTTCCCATTTTAGAAAGTTAATACAAGGAGGGAGATTCCGGCCCCCCGCTCCCGTTCCCTCTAGTCGCTTTCCTACTACGACTCGCGAGGAATACGTGGAAGTATTCTTTTCACCCCTATCCCCCGGGATATATACATATAATATATACATATACACACACACACACATACACCACAAACGCACAATACACACATTACACACACGACACAAATACATAAATTATAACATAGAAAAATGTAAAAAACAATTTTTAAAAAACAAACTTTTAGCTTGAAATGAATGAAAAAAAATGAATGTCACATATGGTTCAACCTCTGGCTATGGAAAAGGAAATGTACAATTTATTCACACAAACGTCAATAGCAGTTCTCATCAATTTCACCACTGTATCAATAAGCTTCAATGTCTAAGCTACATTTTTCTCCAACTTCACTATTTTCTTGTCAAAAACACCATGCATGAAAACTATCACTCCAGTAACACAACTATAAACATTTACTTCCCCTTTAAAAGTTCTGGGGAAGTCTGTCTCGATACACTGCGGCGAGGCGACGCGACGCTGACACAATCACTGTCACAATATCACTTCTGCCTCCTCAAGTCAATCTCTCATCCACAGTGCAGGCCTTCATCGTCGAAATCGGTCTTGCTTCATCTCCTTCTCACATCACCACTACTTGTTATCACCTCCCCATTAGCACCCTTCACCGATGTTCCCATATGTTCTCTTCTGTGTGTATGAGTGGATGGGCCATTCTTCCTCCATTTCCTGAAGCTACCTCCCTGACGAGCTGCACATATATATATATATATATATATATATATATATATATATATATATATATATATATATATATATATATATATATAAATATATATATATATATATATATATATATATATATATATATACATATTCATATATATATATATATATATATATATATATATATATATATATATATATATATATATATATATATATTATTTATTTGTTATACTTTGTCGCTGTCTCCCGCGTTTGCGAGGTAGCGCAAGGAAACAGACGAAAGAAATGGCCCAACCCACTCCCATACACATGTATATACATACGTCCACACACGCAAATATACATACCTACACAGCCTTCCATGGTTTACCCCAGACGCTTCACATGCCTTGATTCAATCCACTGACAGCACGTCAACCCCGGTATACCACATCGCTCCAATTCACTCTATTCCTTGCCCTCCTTTCACCCTCCTGCATGTTCAGGCCCCGATCACACAAAATCTTTTTCACTCCATCTTTCCACCTCCAATTTGGTCTCCCTCTTCTCCTCGTTCCCTCCACCTCCGACACATATATGCTCTTGGTCAATCTTTCCTCACTCATTCTCTCCATGTGCCCGAACCATTTCAAAACACCCTCTTCTGCTCTCTCAACCACGCTCTTTTTATTTCCACACATCTCTCTTACCCTTACGTTACTCACTCGATCAAACCACCTCACACCACATATTGTCCTCAAACATCTCATTTCCAGCACATCCATCCTCCTGCGCACAACTCTATCCATAGCCCACGTCTCGCAACCATACAACATTGTTGGAACCACTATTCCTTCAAACATACCCATTTTTGTTTTCCGAGATAATGTTCTCGACTTCCACACATTTTTCAAGGCTCCCAGAATTTTCGCCCCCTCCCCCACCCTATGATCCACTTCCGCTTCCATGGTTCCATCCGCTGCCAGATCCACTCCCAGATATCTAAAACACTTCACTTCCTCCAGTTTTTCTCCATTCAAACTCACCTCCCAATTGACTTGACCCTCAACCCTACTGTACCTAATAACCTTGCTCTTATTCACATTTACTCTTAACTTTCTTCTTCCACACACTTTTCCAAACTCAGTCACCAGCTTCTGCAGTTTCTCACATGAATCAGCCACCAGCGCTGTAACATCAGCGAACAACAACTGCCTCACTTCCCAAGCTCTCTCATCCCCAACAGACTTCATACTTGCCCCTCTTTCCAAAACTCTTGCATTTACCTCCCTAACAACCCCATCCATAAACAAATTAAACAACCATGGAGACATCACACACCCCTGCCGCAAACCTACATATATATATATATATGTAAGGCATATATATATATATATATATATATATATATATATATATATATATATATATATATATATATATATATATATATATATATATATATATATATATATGTAAGGCATGTGTACGTGTAGGAAGAGAGGAAAGTGATTGGTTCTCAGTGAATGGAAAGCTGTGTAGGTATGTATATTTGCGTGTGTGGACGTATGTATATACATGTGTATGGGGGGGGGGGGCCCATTTCTTTCGTCTGTTTCCTTGCGCTACCTCACAAACGCGTGAGACAGCGACAAAGTATAATAAAAATATATATATATATATATATATATATATATATATATATATATATATATATATATATATATATATATATATATATATATATATATATATATATATATATATATATATATATATATGTATATTATCCCTGGGGGTAGGGGAGAAAGAATACTTCCCACGTATTCCCTGCGTGTCGTAGAAATCCTCCCCTCTCCCTTTTTTTTTTCCAATTTTTCCAAAAGAGGGAACAGAGAAAGGGGCCAGGTGAGGATATTCCCTTAAAGGCCCAGTCCTCTGTTCTCAACGCTACCTCGCTAATGCGGGAAATGGTGAATAGTATGAAATATATATATATATATATATATATATATATATATATATATATATATATATATATATATATATATATATATTTATATATATATATATATATATATATATATGTATATATATTTATTAATTGTCTTTGTCTCTGTCTCCCGCGTTTGCGAGGTAGCGCAAGGAAACAGACGAAAGAAATGGCCCAACCCACCCCCATACACATGTATATACATACACGACCACACACGCAAATATAAATACCTATACATCTCAATGTACACATATATATATACACACACAGACATATACATATATACACATGCACACAATTCACACTGTCTGCCTTTATTCATTCCCATCGCCACCTCGCCACACATGGAATAACATCCCCTTCCCCCCTCATGTGTGCGAGGTAGCGCTTGGAAAAGACAACAAAGGCCCCATTAGTTCACACTCAGTCTCTAGCTGTCATGCAATAATGCGCGAAACCACAGCTCCCTTTCCACATCCAGGCCCCACCATCCAGGCCTCGCAACCACACAGCATTGTTGGAACCACTATTCCTTCAAACATACCCATTTTTGCTTTCCGAGATAATGTTCTCGACGTCCACACATTCTTCAAGGCTCCCAAGATTTTCGCCCCCTCCCCCACCCTATGATTCACTTCCGCTTCCATGGTTCCATCCGCTGCCAGATCCACTCCCAGATATCTAAAACACTTTACTTCTTCCAGTTTTTCTCCATTCAAACTTACCTCCCAATTGACTTGACCCTCAACCCTACTGTACCTAATAACCTTGCTCTTATTCACATTTACTCTTAACTTTCTTCTTTCACACACTTTACCAAACTCAGTCACCAGCTTCTGCAGTTTCTCACATGAATCAGCCACCAGCGCTGTATCATCAGCGAACAAGAACTGACTCACTTCCCAAGGTCTCTCATCCCCAACAGACTGCATACTTGTCCCTCTTTCCAAAACTCTTGCATTCACCTCCCTAACAACCCTATCCATAAACAATGTAAACAACCATGGTGACATCACACACGGACAGGCGGGGCTAGGAGAGAGATCGTCCTAAGACAGACGGGGCAGAGAAAGACCGTCCCAGGATAAGCAGGGCAAAGAGACCTGCCGCAAACCTACATTCACTGAGAACCAATCACTTTCCTCTCTTCCTACACGTACACATGCCTTACATCCTCGATATATATATATATATATATATATATATATATATATATATATATATATATATATATATATATATATATATATATATATTGGAAAGGATCACAATTCTGCGCGTGATCAAGATATTCCCATGAGTCCACGGGGAAAATTAAATACGAAAAGTTCCCAAGTGCACTTTGGTGTAATAATCACATCATCAGGGGAGATACAAGAGAGAAATATAACAGTCAGTTGATATACATCGAAGAGACGAAGCTAGGACGCTTCGATGTATATCAACTGACTGTTATATTTCTCTCTAGTGTTTCCCCTGATGATGTGATTATTACACGAAAGTGCACTTGGGAACTTTTCGTGTTTCATTTTCCCTGTGGACTCATAGGAATATATATATATATATATATATATATATATATATATATATATATATATATATATATATATATATATATATATATATATATATATATATATATATATATATATATATATATATATATATATATATATTTTTTTTTTTATTTAAATATCTTTCTTTCAAACTATTCGCCATTTCCCGCAAGGTAGCGTTTAGAACAGAGGACTGGGCCTGTGAGGGAATACCCTCACCTGGCCCCCTTCTCTGCTCCTTCTTTAAAAAAAAAAAAAAAAAAGAATTAGGGGAGGATTTCCAGCCCCCCGCTCCCTCCCCTTTTAGTCGCCTTCTAAGACACGCAGGGAATACGTGGGAAGTATTCTTTCTCCCCTATCCCCAGGGATGATATATATATATATATATATATATATATATATCATCCCTGGGGATAGGGGAGAAAGAATACTTTTCATTTTCCCTGTGGACTCATAGGAATATATATATATATATATATATATATATATATATATATATATATATATATATATATATATATATATATATATATATATATATATATATATATATATATATATATATATATTTTTTTTTTTTTTTTTTAAATATCTTTCTTTCAAACTATTCGCCATTTCCCGCAAGGTAGCGTTTAGAACAGAGGACTGGGCCTGTGAGGGAATACCCTCACCTGGCCCCCTTCTCTGCTCCTTCTTTAAAAAAAAAAAAAAAAAAGAATTAGGGGAGGATTTCCAGCCCCTATATATATATATATATATATATATATATATATATATATATATATATATATATATATATATATATATATATATATATATATATGTATATATATATATATATATATATATATATATATATATATATATATATATATATATATATAAATAAATAAATATATATATATATATATATATATATATATATATATATATATATATATATATATATATATATATATATATATATATATTTTTTTTTTTTTTTTTTTTTTTTATACTTTGTCGCTGTCTCCCGCGTTTGCGAGGTAGCGCAAGGAAACAGACGAAAGAAATGGCCCAACCCCCCCCCCCCCATACACATGTACATACACACGTCCAGACACGCAAATATACATACCTACACAGCTTTCCATGGTTTACCCCAGACGCTTCACATGCCTTGCTTCAATCCACTGACAGCACGTCAACCCCTGTATACCACATGACTCCAATTCACTCTATTTCTTGCCCTCCTTTCACCCTCCTGCATGTTCAGGCCCCGATCACACAAAATCTTTTTCACTCCATCTTTCCACCTCCAATTTGGTCTCCCTCTTC
This sequence comes from Panulirus ornatus, assembly GCF_036320965.1. Lineage (NCBI taxonomy): Eukaryota > Metazoa > Arthropoda > Malacostraca > Decapoda > Palinuridae > Panulirus > Panulirus ornatus. The sequence goes on along the minus strand of NC_092230.1, from coordinate 10,695,943 downwards.
TCCTCGTTCCCTCCACCTCCGACACATATATCCTCTTGGTCAATCTCTCCTCACTCATTCTCTCCATGTGCCCAAACCATTTCAAAACACCCTCTTCTGCTCTCTCGACCACGCTCTTTTTATTTCCACACATCTCTCTTACCCTTACGTTACTTACTCGATCAAACCACCTCACACCACACATTGTCCTCAAACATCTCATTTCCAGCACATCCATCCTCCTGCGCACATCTCTATCCATAGCCCACGCCTCGCAACCATACAGCATTGTTGGAACCACTATTCCCTCAAACATACCCATTTTTGCTTTCCGAGATAATGTTCTCGACTTCCACACATTTTTCAAGGCTCCCAAAATTTTTTCGCCCCCTCCCCCACCCTATGATCCACTTTTTTTTTTTTTTCATACTATTCGCTATTTCCCGCGATAGCGAGGTAGCGTTAAGAGCAGAGGACTGGGCCTTTGAGGGAATATCCTCACCTGGCCATCTTCTCTGTTCCTTCTTTTGGAAAATAAAAAAAAAAAAAATAATAATGGTGACGTATTCTTAAAGTTACTGTTCTTGACTGAGCGGATGACACAATAACAACTATCACGTTAAGTTTCATGTTAGTCTGGGTAAAGCATTCTTTCTCTTGTGTTATGATTGTGCCTTAATTGCTTTATACTTATATAAACACACAAGGTATCTGGTTAGTTTAACAAATGAAGTAAAAAGGTAAGGCAGTGTGAATGAGTCTAGCCGATATAACGGCCTCCTTACACTCTACTACTGTCACTCACAGAAACTTACATGAAGAAATGCAGTCAACTGTGTTACGATCAACAATTTCGAACCGTGATTTATGATGTAGTGGGACGGATCAGGTCCTTCACCAAACTATTTTAGAAGTAAGGAACATGAGGAGCGAGGGTGTACGTACGTGATGGTCTGGGTGGGAGTTGCCCGTTCCGCCTTCCCTCCCACCTACTGATCAGCAACCTCTGGTCTAGAGGTCATTGTTCACTTGGGGTGAACTGCGCGCCGATCCCTCCGTCACCTAAACATTGGAGCGCACTTCACCAACACCCCTGAACTCGTTTCTCCTAGACTCTGAAGCTTTGTCTGACGGAGTTGCACTTCACTTATACCTTCCTGTATTTGTAACTCTCTTGTGCAAAAGTTAAATCGTATCTGTTGATCGTCTTTCAATGTGATGATAGAATGGGCTTTATATTTGACTGGTACTGACTGATACGATGGTGGACCCACGATGTCTTATATAGATAGGTCTAGGATATGGTGTTGAACGTTTCAAGGGCTTTCATCTCACAGTCTCCTTTTACATGATTTTTACTCTCGATTTGCGCATTTTTATTACATAATAAGTTAAGTCAGGTTCAAACGTAACCGTCTTATTACCTCCGACAAAAACTGACTCGTCCAACGTTAAATGAGAACTGGTCAACTCGCCCAAGCGAAGCTGATAACCTGGTGTTCACTGTCTAACTTAATGGTCGGCTCAGGCGTCCCGAGATAGGTGTGTGTGTGTGTGTGTGTGTGTGTGTGTGTGTGTAGGCGGGGGGTGTGTTGGTCATGCAACCCGGACTCACAGCAAGGTCAGGGTTACCTTTCCGAGAACCAAGATAGCTGTCCAACAAAGAAATGTAGACAGCGGTGTCCTGCCTATCTTCCCGTTAGTTAAGACAAAATACATTGTTTATATGTGACCAGCATACATTGTTTACATGTGACCAGCACATATTGTTTACATGTGACTAGCGTACATCATTTAATGTGATCAGCATACATTGTTTACATGTGACCAGCACATATTGTTTACATGTGAACAGCACATATTGTTTACATGTGACTAGCGTACATCATTTAATGTGATCAGCATACATTGTTTACATGTGACCAGCACATATTGTCTACATGTGACTAGCATACATTATTTAATGCGATCAGCATACATTGTTTACATGTGACTAGCACATGTTGTTTATATGTCACCAGCATACATTGTTTATATGTGACTAGCATACATTATTCATATGTGACCAGCATACATTGTTATAAGTTATACATTGTTATACATTGTTTATATGTGACCAGCATACATTATTTATATGTGACCAACATACATTGTTTGTATATGACTAGCGTGCATAGTTTATATGTGACCAGCATACATTGTTTATATGTTACTTGTAGATTTACTTTTTATGTTAGCTGAGATGGCACAGATGACTAAGCCCTCCCTAATCGAAACCATCTTACTAACGCTATACGCACACACACACACACACACACAAACACACACACACACACATACACACACATAAAGTGCACTTGGGAACATATCGTGTTTCATTTTCTCCGTGGACCCATAGGAATATATATATATATATATATATATATATATATATATATATATATATATATATATATATATATATATATATATATATATATATACATTTTTTTTTTTTTTCATACGATTCGCCATTTCCCGCATTTGCGAGGTAGCGTTAAGAACAGAGGACTGGGCCTTAGAGGGAAAATCCTCACCTGGCCCCCTTCTCTGTTCCTTCTTTTGGAAAATTATATATATATATATATATATATATATATATATATATATATTCTTTACTGGTATTTCAGTTAGATTTATTAAGAAATGGGTGACTGTGTTGTTGTTTGGTTGGTAAGGATATTCAATGTATGTATGGGAGGGGATTAATTGAGAGGGTGAAAGTATGTACAGAGCATCAGATTGGGAAGAAGCAGTGTGATTTCAGAAGTGGTAGAGGATTTGTGGAACAAGTGTTAGCTTTGAAGAATGTGTGTGAGAAATACTTAGATAAACAAATGGATTTGTCTGGTGCATTTATGGATCTGGAGAAGGCATATGATAGAGTTGATACACATGATTTGTGGAAGGTCTTAAGAGTACATGGTGTAGAAGGTAAGCTGCTAGAAGCAGTGAAAAGTTTTTGTCAAGGATGTAAGGCATGTGTACGAGTAGGAAGAGAGGAAAGTGATTGGTTCTCAGTGAATGTCGGTTTGCGGCAAGGGTGTGATGTCTCCATGGTTGTTTAATTTGTTTATGGATGGGGTGGTTAGGGAGGTAAATGCAAGAGTTTTGGAGAGAGGATAGAGTATGCAGTCTGTTGGGGATGAAAGGGCCTGGGAAGTAAGTCAGTTGTTCACCGATGATAATGGTCTGGTGGCTGATTCTAGTGAGAAACTGCAGAAGCTGGTGACTGATTATGGAAAAGAGTGTGAAAGGAGAAAGTTGAGGGTAAATGTGAATAAAAGCAAGGTTATTAGGTCCAATAGGGTTGAGAGACAGGTTAACTGGGATGTAAGTTTGAGTGAAGAAAAATCAGAGGAAGTGAAGTGGTTTAGATATCTGGGAGTGGACGTATCAGCGTATGGAACCATGAAAGTGGTAGCGAGTCACAGGGTGGGGGAGGGGGTGAAGGTTTGGGAGCGATGAAGAATGTACGCAAGCAGAGAACGTTATCTCGGAGAGCAAAACTGGGTATATTTGAAGGAATAGTAATTTCAACAATATTATATGGTTGCGAGGCATGAGCTATAGACAGGGTTGTTCGGAGGAGGGTGGATGTGTTGGAAATAAAATGTCTGTTTACAATATGTGGTGTGAGGTGGTTTGATTGAGTAAGTAATGAAAGGGTACAAGAGATGTGTGGAAATAAAATGAGCATTGTTGAGAGAGAGAGAGAGAGAGAGAGAGAGAGAGAGAGAGAGAGAGAGAGAGAGAGAGAGAGAGAGAGAGAGAGAGAGAGAGAGAGAGAGAGAGAGAGCAGAAGAGGATGTGTTGAAATGGTTTCAACATATAGAGAGAATGAGTGAGGAAAGAGATGGAAGGATGTAGTAAAAAAGATTTTGAGTGATCGGGGCCTGAACATACAGGGGGTGAGCAGCGTGCAAGGAATAGAGTAAATTGGAACGATGTGGTATACCAGGGACGACGTGCTATGAAGCATGTAGGGTAAACCATGGAAAGGTCTGTCGGGCCTGGATGTAGAAAGAGAGCTGTGGTTTCGGTGCATTACACACAGCCAGAGACTGAGTGTGAACGAATGTGCCCTTTTTTGTCTTTTCCTGGCGCTGCCTCGCTGGAGAGGGGATGCTGTTTCATGTGTGGCGGGGTGGCGACGAGAATGGATGAAGGCATCAAGTATAGATATGTACATGTGTATATGTCTGTGTATGTACATGTATGTATTCTTTGAAATGAATATGTATGTATATGTGCGTGTGGGGGCATTTATGCATATGGGTGGGTTGGGCCATTCCTCGTCTGTTTCCTTGTGTTACCTTGCTAACGCGGGAAACCGGCGATTAAGTATATATATATATATATATATATATATATATATATATATATATATATATATATATATTTATACCCGGGCCTGAGCTAAGTATCCATTTCATCGACCAGCCCCTAGGAGTGGATGAACAGTTGGGTTGATCGCGGACCGACTGTCGCAACCAAGATTCGAACGTATATATTAGATCCTGGAAGGGCCGTGAATGCGTCACGGTCAGGAACGCTATCTGCTACACCACGGGAGTCCATTAGACTTAATTGTATAATGTCATGATCCCTTCTCTCATAACGATCCTACAGCAACCTGACGGTAATGTATGAGACAGTGTTAGTCTGTGCTCACATACTACCGTCTTATGGATCCCACTTGCTGTACTTACAGACCCCTGTCTTATGGACCCTACTTGCTGTACTTACAGACCCCTGTCTTATGGACCCCACTTGCTGTACTTACAGACCCCTGTCTTATGGACCCCACTTGCTGTACTTACAGACCCCTGTCTTATGGACCCTACTTCTTGTACTTACAGACCCCTGTCTTATGGACCCCACTTGCTGTACTTACAGACCCCTGTCTTATGGACCCCACTTGCTGTACTTACAAAATCTTAACTATGGGTTAAACACTTAGAAACACTTTATGAACTATATCTTAATGAACAGATACAGAGAATCTGTACAGTAAAGTTACATAGATGACAGTAGGTTGCAACGTTGTATATCTCATTACTTAAGCAAGTTAGCGTCGGCATGATCACCAACACTTACAGGTAATACTGAATATTTGTTTTCGTGAACACATCCAGAAAACAAAACAAAGAATAAAAAAATTTTTAATCAAAGATAAGATCGCTCAGACGTGTGTCCTTGTGACTTTGAACGGCGTTTGTGCCGGAGGGCAACACTCGGTTCACATTGCATTGTAAGGTTCGACATGAAACAAGTTGTACAAACTTATTTTAGCGAAGTGTTTTCAAATACAGCATAAAGGTATATGTGTCAATAATGTAACACCATTGCTGCCCAGCATCATGTTAAAGAGCCCAGTGATCAAGTCATGATTAGTGGTCACAATTAGACATCTAATATTTAAACAGTATGTTACACTCCGGTGGCTATTTGCCATTTCCTGAATATTATATAATATAGATTTTCTTTTATTTACAATATTTTGTCAACTGTGGAACCTTCTAAGTCCCTTCAGGGACACCCATTCGTGGAATCCAGTTTGGGATATCCTGATCTCTGGCACCAACAACATGATTTGAACAGGAACCTTTGTGTGTTGATAACAGGAGTGCGTGGGTAGGTTACCTGGGTGTTGACGGAGTTGGGTGTGGTGGTAGGAGGAGATCAAGAGCAGTGTAGATCTGACTGGCTGGCTGGCTGGTTGGTTGTGGTAGTGAGTCTGGCCTGACGGACTGGAGGGATGTGGCTCGCACCCACCCGTCCCACCGCTTTTATACTGACCCCCCCACCCGTGCTTCTCCCTCTGTCACCTGGGACATCCCGCCTTACCCCTTCCCAACCCAGCTCACCTGCCTGCTTCTTGTCTCCTCCCTTCCCCTGGGGTCACAAGACAAAGCTCCTCCCTCTCTCCCCAGCGGACCTGCCTGCCTCTTGCCCATTCCCGTCCCCATAGATTACCCAGTTCCTTCCCTCCCTGCCCAACGGAGCGTCCTACCTCTTGCCCTTCCCATCCCTCAGGATCACACCACCTCCCTCCTTCCCTTCCCAGTAGACTTGCCTGCCTCCTACACCCCTCCCATCACCAGGGATTACACACCTCCCTCCCTCACCAGCGGACCTGCTTGACCTCTGCTCCCTCGGCTACCGTCACTCCTCCCTCTCCAACAAATTTACCTACTTCAGTCGTCAAATTCCAATCGTTTGGTCCTGGTTGCTGTGTTTTCTTCCTATTTCATTTACGTAGTTGGTATTGACTCCACGATCATCATTTTATCCCACCAATACACAACACCTGATACCATGTAACTCACACGATTTGTTGTTCTTCGTCAGCTTTGACTCCCCTGTCTATTGGCCAAATCTCATCAATTTCAATTTGAATACTTTATTCCTTGGTAGAGGAACGGGCTCCTAGTGAGGGTCACTAAGTACCTCCTGTACAGTATTACCAGAAGCATTTGGCAAGTGTCACGAGGAGTGCATCGTGCTGGGGCTTACTGGAGACTAAGGAAGGAAGGACATTCTTTCAACACATCATCAATATTGTTTACATAATCTCTGGCCAGGATGGGGAGGATCATCGTCATGGGGTCGTGGAGTGGTGGTCTAGCAGTGGTCAAGGGTGAGGCTGTCGGGTCTTTTCCAACATGCACACAGCGGGGTGCTCGGTGGAGGCAGGATTGCCCCTCCCCAAAGCAAAGTCGAACCCGCTGATGAGACGGGCAGCAAAACTCATCGTAAGTACATCAAACAGGTACTTCCGATGCCCTTAATCTGCCCTCTACCACCTTACTTACCTCTCTACCTGCTACCTCACCATCTAATACCTCCCTACCTGCTGCTTCCTTTAATCTGCCCTCTACCTCCTTGCTTACCTCTCTACCTGCTACCTCTCTACCCGCTACCTCACCATCTAATACCTCCCTACCTGCTGCTTCCCCACCTGCTATCTCCCTACCTTCTGCCTCCCTACCTGATACTTCATCATCTACTGCTTCTGTACCTAATGCTTCACCATCTACTGCCTCCCTACCTGCTGCTTCAACATCTACTGCCTCTAGACCTGCTGCTTCAGCATCTACTACCTCCCTACCTGTTGCGATACCATCTACTGCCTCTCTACCTGCTGCTTAGGCATCTACTGCCTCCCTACCTGCTGCTTCAGCGTCTACTACCTCCCTACCTGCTGCTTTAGCAATTACTGCCTCCCTACCTGCTTCTTTATCATCTACTGTCTCCCTACCTGCTCCATCACCATCTACTGCCTCCCTACCTGCTTCTTTATCATCTACTGTCTCCCTACCTGCTCCATCACCATCTACTGCCTCCCTACCTGCTGCTTAAGCATCTACTGCCTCCTTATCTGCTACGTCGCCATCTACTGCCTCCCTACCTGTTGCGTTGCCATCTACTTCCTCCTTACCTGCTGCTTCAAAATCTCCTACCTCCCTATTGCTGCTTTACCATCTACTGCCTCCCTGCCTGCTGCTTCAACATCTACTGCCTTCCTACCTGCTGCTTCAGCATCTACTGCTTCCAGACCTGCTGCGTCATCATCTACTGCCTCCCGATCTGCTGCTTCAGTATCTACAGCTTCCCTACCTGCTGCGTCACCATCTCCTGCCTCCCTGCTTGCTGCTTCAACATCTACAGCCTCCAGACCTGCTGCTTTAGCATCTACTATCTCGCTACCTGCTGCGTCACCATCTAATGCCTCTCTATCTGCTTCTAAACATCTACTATCTCCCTACCTGCTGCTTCAGCATCACTGCCTTCCTACCTGCTGTGTCACCATCTACTGCCTCTCTCCCTGCTGCTTCAGCATCTACTGCCTCCTTACTTGCTTCTTCACCATCTACTGCCTCCCTACCTGCTGCGTCACCATCTACTGCCTCCCTGCCTGCAGCGTCACCACCTACTGCCTCCTCACCTGCTGCGTCACTATCTACTGCCTCCCTACCTGCTGCTCCAGCATCTACTGCCTCCCTACCTGCTGCGTCACCATCTACTGCCCCCCGACCAGATGCGTCACTATCTACTGCCTCCCTACCTGCTGTGTCACCATCTACTGCCTCCCTACCTGCTGTGTCACCATCTACTGCCTCCCTACCTGCTGTGTCACCATCTACTGCCTCCCTACCTGCTGTGTCACCATCTACTGCCTCCCTACCTGCTGCTTCAATATCTTGTGCCTCCAGACCTGCTGCTTCACCATCTACTGCCTCCCTACCTGCTGTGTCACCATCTGCTGCCTCCCTACCTGCTGCTTCAACATCTACTGCCTCCAGACCTGTTGCTTCAGCATCTACTACCTCCCTACCTGCTGCGATACCATCTACTGCCTCTCTACCTGCTGCTTGGGCATCTACTGCCTCCCTACCTGCTGCTTGGGCATCTACTGCCTCCCTACCTGCTGCTTCAGCAATTACTGCCTCCCTACCTGCTTCTTTACCATCTACTGCCTCCCTACCTGCTGGTCACCATCCCTACCTGCTGCTTCAGCATCTACTACCTACCTGCCTGCTGCTTCAGCATCTACTGCCTCTCTACCTTCTGCTTAACCACCAACTGCCTCCCTACCTGCTGCTTGAACATCTACTGCCTCCCTACCTGCTACGTCACCATCTACTGCTTCCCTACCTGCTACGTCACCATCCCCTGCCTTCCTACCTGCTGCTTCGGCATCTACTGCCTCCCTAACTGCCACGTCACCATCTACTGCCTCCCTACCTGCTGCTTCACCATCTATTGCTTCTGCACCCACTGTATCACAGTGGGTACAGCCTCTCTACCTACTGTTTCACAATCTACTGTCTCCCTACCTGCTGCTTCACTACCTGCTGCCTCCCCAAATGCTGCTTCACCATCTACTGTCTCCCTATCTGCTGCTTCAGCATCTAATGCCTACCTTCTTGCTGCGTCACCATCTACTGCCTCCCGACCTGCTGCGTCATCATCTACTGCCTCCCTAACTGCTGCTTCAGAATCTACTGCTTCCCTACCTGCTGCGTCACCATCTACTGCTTCCCTACCTACTGCCTCAGCATCTACTGTCTCACTACCTGTTGCTTCACCATCTACTGCCTCCCTACCTGCTGCATCACCATCTACTGCTTCCCTACCTACTAGTGCCTCAGCATCTGCTGCCTCACTACCTGTTGCTTCACCATCTACTGCCTCCAGATCTGCTGCGTCACCATCTATTGCCTCCCTACTTGCTGCTTCACCATCTACTGCCTCCCTACCTGCTGCATCACCATCTACTGCATCCCTACTTGCTGCTTCAGCGTCTACTGCATCATTACCTGCTGCCTTACCATCTAATGCCTCCCTACCTGCTGCATCCCCACCTGCTATCCCCTTACCTTCTGCCTTTTTACCTGCTGCTTCACTATCTACTGCTTCTGTACCTACTGTATCACAGTCTACTGCCTCTCTACCTACTGTTTCACAATATACTGTCTTCCTACGTGTTGCTTAACCATCTTCAGCATCTACTGCCTCCCTTCCTGCTGCGTCACCATCTATTGCCTCCCTACTTGCTGCTTCACCATCTACTGCCTCCCTACCTGCTGCATCACCATCTACTGCATCCCTACTTGCTGCTTCAGCGTCTACTGCATCATTACCTGCTGCCTTACCATCTAATGCCTCCCTACCTGCTGCATCCCCACCTGCTATCCCCTTACCTTCTGCCTTTTTATCTGCTGCTTCACTATCTACTGCTTCTGTACCTACTGTATCACAGTCTACTGCCTCTCTACCTACTGTTTCACAATATACTGTCTTCCTACGTGTTGCTTAACCATCTTCAGCATCTACTGCCTCCCTTCCTGCTGCGTCACCATCTAGTGCCTCCCGACCTGCTGCGTCATCATCTACTACCTCCCTACCTGCTGCTTCAGAATCTACTGCTTCCCTACCTGCTGCGTCACCATCTACTGCCTCCCTACCTGATGCTTCAGCATCTACTACCTCCCGACCTGCTGCTTCAGCGTTCATTGCCTCCCTACCTGCTGTTTCAGCATCTACTGCCTCCTTACTTGCTACTTCACCATCTACTGCCTCATTACCTCTTGCTTCCCCAACTACTGGGTCCCTACCTGCTGTTTCACTATATAGTGCGTTCCTATCTGCTGCTTCACCATCTACTGCCTCCCTGTCTACTGCTTTACCATCTACTGCCGCCCTTCCTGTTGCTTCAACATTTTCTGGCTCCCTACGTGCTGCTTCACCGTCTATTGCCTCCCAAACTGCTCCCTACCTACTGCTTCGCCATCTACTGGCTCCCTACCTGCTGCTTCACTGTCTACTGGCTCCCTACCTCCTGCTTCACCATCTACTGGCTCCCTACTTGCTGCTTAGGCATCTGCTTCCGTACCTGCTGTTTCACCATCTACTGCCTCCCTATCTTCTGCTTCACCATCTATTGCCTCACTATCTGCTTCTTCACGATCTACTACCTCCCTATCTTCTGCCTCCCTATCTACCGCCTCCCTACCTGCTGCATCTACTTCCTCCCTACCGACTGTTTCACTCTCTACTGTCTTGTTACCTGCTACTTCACCATCTACTGCTTCCCTACATGTTGCTTGAACATCTACTTCCTCCCTACCTGTTCCTTCAGAATCTATTGCCTCTTCACCCGCTGCTTTACCATCTACTGCCTCGCTACCTGCTGCCTCACTATCTAATGCCTTCCTACCTACTGCTTCAACATCTACTCCCTCCTTACCTGCTGCTTGAGCATTTACTGCCTCCCTACATGCTGTTTTATCATCTACTGCCTCCCTACCTGTTGCTTCAGCATCTATTACCTCCCTACCTACTGCTTCATTATCTACTGCTTTAATACCTACAGCCTGAGCATCTACTGCCTCCCTACCTGCTGCTTCGACATTTACTGCCTCCCCACCTGCTGCTTTACCATCTACTACCTCCCTGCCTGCTGCTTCACCATCTACTGCCTCTCTACCTTCTGCTTCACCATATACTGCCTCCGTACCTACTGCTTCATCATCTACTGCGGGGATAGGGTGCGGGGGGTGAGCCCCCCACCCGTTATATCTAAATTTGTAAAAAGGGAAACAGAAGGAGTCACGCGGGGAGTGCTCATCCTCCTCTTAGGCTCAGACTGGGGTGTCTGAATGTGTGTGGATGTAACCAAGATGAGAGAAAAGGAGTTATAGGTAGTATGTTTGAGGAAAGAAACCTGGATATTCTGGCTCTGAGTGAAACGAAGCTCAAGGGTAAAGGGTAAGAATGGTTCGGAAAAGTCTTGGGAGTAAAGTCAGGGGTTGGTGAGAGGACAAGAGCTAAAGGAGTAGCACTACTCTTGAAGCAGGAGTTGTCGGAGTATGTGATAGTGTAAGAAATTACACTCTAGATTAATATGGGGAAAACTGAACGTGGATGGTGAGAGGTGGATGATTATTGGTGCCTATGCACCTGGTCATGAGAAGAAAGACCATGAGAGGCAAGTGTTGTGGGAGCAGCTGAGTGAGTGTATTAGCAAGTTGATGCACGAGACCGGGTTATAGTGATGGGCGATTTGAATGCAAAGGTGAGTAATGTGGCAGTTGAGGGAATAATTGGTGTGCATGGCCTATTCAGTGTTGTAAATGGAAATGATGCAGAGCTTGTGGATTTGTGTGCTGAAAAAAGACTGGTGATTAGGAACACATAAGTATACGTATGTGAGTAGGAGAGATGGTCACAGGGCATCATTTGATGATGTGTTAATTGATAGGCGTGTGAAAGAGAGACTTTTGGATGTTAATGCGCTGAGAGGGGCAGCTGGAGGGATGTCTGACCACTATCTTGTGGAGGCAAAGGTGAAGATTTGTAGAGGTTTCCAGAAAAGAAGAGAGAATGTTGGGGAGAAGAGAGTGGTAAGAGTAAGTGAACTTGGAAAGGAGACTTGTATGAGGAAACATTAAGAGAGATTGAGTGTAGAATGGCAAAGGGTGAGAGTAAATGACGTGAGGAGAGTGGGTGTTTTTAGGGAGGCAGTGACGGCTTGCGCAGTAAGATGCATGTAGCATGAGAAAACTGAGAGGTGGGCAGATTAGAAAGGGTAGTGAGAGGCGGAATGAAGAAGTAAGGGTGTTAGTGGAAAAATGACGACTGGACAATACTTGCTGGAAAGTAGTGCAAATGACTGGGAGATGTATAAAAGAAAGCGGCAAGAGGTCAAGAGAAAGGTGCAAGATTTGAAAAAGAGAGCAAATGAGAGTTGCGGTGATTGAGTATCATTAAATCTTCGGTAGAATAAAGGGATGTTTTGGAAGGAGGTAAATAACGCGCGTAAGACAAAAGAACAAATGGGAACATCGGCGAAGGGGGCAAATGGGGAGGTAATAACAAGTAGTGGTGAATTGAGAAGGAGATGGAGTGAGTATTTCGATGGTATGTTGAATGTGTTTGATGGTAGAGACAGATATAGGATGTTTTGGTCAGGGTGGTGTGCGAAGTGAAAGGGTCAGGGAGAATGGTTTGGCGAACAGAGAAGAGGTGCTGAAAGCTTTGAGGTAGATGGAAGTCGGCAAGGCGGCGGGTTTGTATGGTATTGCAGTGGAATTTATCAAAAAAGGGGGTTACTATATTGTTGATTGGTTGGCAAGGATATTCAATGAATCTATGGACTATGGTGAAAGTCCTGAGGATTGGCAGAATGCATGCATATTGTCATTGTACAAAAGCAAATGGGATAAAGGTGTGTTCAAACTACAGAGGCATAAGTCTGTTTGTTGAGAACTCCTGGGAAATCATACGGGAGGGTATTGATTGAGTGGGTGAAGGCATGTACAAAGCATCAGATTGGGGAAGAGGAGTGTGGTTTCAGAAGTGGTAGAGGATTTGTGAATCAGGTGTTTGCTTTGAAGAATGTGAGTGAAAAATTCTTATAAAAACAGATGGATTTGTATGTAGCATTTATGGATCTGGTGATGGCATAAGATAGGGTTGATAGAGATGCTTTGTGGTAGGTCTTAAGAGTATATGGAGTGGGAGGTAAGTTGCTACAAGCAGTGAAAAGTTTTTACCAAGGATATAAGGCATGTGTACGAGCAGGAAGAGAGGAGAGTGATTGGATATCAGCGAATTTCGGTCCTCGGCAGATGTGTGTGATGTCCCCATTATTGTTTTATCTGTTTATGGATGGGGTGGTTAGGGAGGTAAATCCAAGAGTTTGAGAGAGGGGCGAGTATGCCAGCTGTTGTGGTTGAGAGGGCCAGGGAAGTGAGTCAGTTGTTGTTCGCTGATGGTACATCGCTGGTGGCTGATTCGTGTGAGAAACTGCAGATGTTGGTAACCGAGTTTAGAATAGAGTGTAAAAGGAGAAAGTTGGGGGTAAATGTGAATAAGGGCAAAGTTATTAGATTCCGTAATGTTGAGTGACAAGTTAATTGGGAGGTAAGTTTGATTGGAGAAAAATTGGAAGAAGGGAATTGTTTTAGATATCTGGGAATGAACTTAGCAGCGGATGGAACCATGGAAGCGGAATTGTCACAAGGTGGGGAGGGGGCAAATGCTCCTGGAGCGATGGAGAGCATGTGGAAGGAGAAAACGTTATCTCGGTGGCAAAAATGAGTATGTTTGAAATAACAGTAGTTATATGGTTGCAAGGCATGGGCTATAGATAGGGTTGTAGGGAGGTGGGTGGATGTGCTAGAAATGAAATAGTTTGGGGACAATATGTGGTGTGAAGTGGTTTGATCGAGTAAGTAATATAAGGGTAAGAGAGATGTGTGGAAATGAAAAGAGTATGGCTGAGAGACCAAAAAACGGTGTGTTGAAATGGCTTGTACATGTGGAGAGAATGAGTGAAGAAAGATTGATAAAGAGGATATATGTGTCAAAGGTGGAAGGAAGAAAGAGAAGCGGGAGACCAAATTTGAGGAGGAAGGATGGAGTGAACATATAGGTGGGTGAGAGGCGTGCAATGAATAGATTGAATTGGAACGATGTGGTTATATCAAGGCGTGTGCAGCGTCTAGGATAAACCATGGAATGGCCTGTGGGGCCTGGATGTGGAAAGGGAGTTGTGGTTTCGGGGCATTACACATGACAACTAGAGACTGAGTGCGAAAGATATGGCCTTTTTTATCTGTTTTCCTGGCGCTATCTCGCTGAAACAGGCGTAGCGATACTGTTTTCCTGTGGTGCGGAGCAGCGAAGGAATGGATGAAGGCAAGCAAGAATGTACATGTGTATGTACGTAATTTCTGCGCATGTGTATGTATATGTATATATATGCTGATTTGTATATATGTGTATATGTGCGCCTGTGATCATTTATACATACGTATATATATATGTATATATATATATATATATATATATATATATATATATATATTTTTTTTTTTTTTTTTTTATACCTCGTCGCTGTCTCCCGCGTTTGCGAGGTAGCGCAAGGAAACAGACGAAAGAAATGGCCCAACCCACCCCCATACACATGTATATACATACGTCCACACACGCAAATATACATACCTACACAGCTTTCCATGGTTTACTCCAGACGCTTCACATGCCCTGATTCAATCCACTGACAGCACGTCAATCCCGGTATACCACATCGATCCAATTCACTCTATTCCTTGCCCTCCTTTCACCCTCCTGCATGTTCAGGCCCCGATCACACAAAATCTTTTTCACTCCATCTTTCCACCTCCAATTTGATCTCCCACTTCTCCTCGTTCCCTCCACCTCCGACACATATATCCTCTTGGTCAATCTTTTCTCACTCATTCTCTCCATGTGCCCAAACCATTTCAAAACACCCTCTTCTGCTCTCTCAACCACGCTCTTTTTATTTCCACACATCTCTCTTACCCTTACGTTACTTACTCGATCAAACCACCTCACACCACACATTGTCCTCAAACATCTCATTTCCAGCACATCCATCCTTCTGCGCACAACTCTATCCATAGCCCACGCCTCGCAACCATACAACATTGTTGGAATCACTATTCCTTCAAACATACCCATTTTTGCTTTCCGAGATAATGTTCTCGACTTACACACATTCTTCAAGGCTTCCAAGATTTTCGCCCCCTCCCCCACCCTATGATCCACTTCCGCTTCCATGGTTCCATCCGCTGCCAGATCCACTCCCAGATATCTAAAACACTTTACTTCCTCCAGTTTTTCTCCATTCAAACTTACCTCCCAATTGACTTGACCCTCAACCCTACTGTACCTAATAACCTTGCTCTTATTCACATTTACTCTTAACTTTCTTCTTTCACACACTTTACCAAACTCAGTCACCAGCTTCTGCAGTTTCTCACATGAATCAGCCACTAGCGCTGTATCATCAGCGTACAACAACTGACTCACTTCCCAAGCTCTCTCATCCCCAACAGGCTTCATACTTGCCCCTCTTTCGAAAACTTTTGCATTCACCTCCCTAACAACCCCATCCATAAACAAATTAAACAACCATGGAGACATCACACACCCCTGCCGCAAACCTACATTCACTGAGAACCAATCACTTTCCTCTCTTCCTACACGTACACATGCCTTACATCCTCGATAAAAACTTTTCACTGCTTCTAACAACTTGCCTCCCACACCATATATTCTTAATACCTTCCACAGAGCATCTCTATCAACTCTATCATATGCCTTCTCCAGATCCATAAATGCTACATACAAATCCATTTGCTTTTCTAAGTATTTCTCACATACATTCTTCAAAGCAAACACCTGATCCACACATCCTCTACCACTTCTGAAACCACACTGCTCTTCCCCAATCTGATGCTCTGTACATGCCTTCACCCTCTCAATCAATACCCTCCCATATAATTTACCAGGAATACTCAACAAACTTATACCTCTGTAATTTGAACACTCACTCTTATCCCCTTTGCCTTTATACAATGGCACTATGCACGCATTCCGCCAAACCTCAGGCACCTCACCATGAATCATACATACATTAAATAACCTTACCAACCAGTCAACAATACAGTCACCCCCTTTTTTGATAAATTCCACTGCAATACCATCCAAACCTGCTGCCTTGCCGGCTTTCATCTTCCGCAAAGCTTTTACTACCTCTTCTCTGTTTGCTAAATAATTTTCCCTAACCCTCTCACTTTGCACACCACCTCGACCAAAACATCCTACATCTGCCACTCTATCATCAAACACTTTCAACAAACCTTCAAAAACTCACTCCATCTCTTTCTCACATCACCACGACTTGTTATCACCTCCCCATTAGCCCCCTTCACTGAAGTTCCCATTTGCTCCCTTGTCTTACGTACTTTATTTACCTCCTTCCCGAGCATCTTTTTATTCTCCCTAAAATTTAATGATACTCTCTCACCCCAACTCGCATTTGCCCTCTTTTTCACCTCTTGCACCTTTCTCTTGACCTCCTGCCTCTTTCGTTTATATATCTCCCACTCATTTGCATTTTTTCCTTGCAAAAATCGTCCAAATGCCTCTCTCTCTTCCCTTTCACTAATAATCTTACTTCTTCATCTCACCACTCACTATCCTTTCTAATCAACCCACCTCCCACGCTTCTCATGCCACAAGCAACTTTTGCGCAAGCCATCACTGCTTCCCTAAATACATCCCATTCCTCCCCCACTCCCCCTACCTCCTTTGTTCTCACATTTTTCCATTCTGTACTCAGTCTCTCCTGGTGCTTCCTCACACAGGTCTTCTTCCCAAGCTCACTTACTCTCACCACCCTCTCACCCCCAACATTCTCTCTTCTTTTCTGAAAACCCATGCAAATCTTCACCTTCGCCTCCACAAGATAATGATCAGACATCCCTCCAGTTGCACCTCTCAGCACATTGATTTTCAAAAGTCTCTCTTTCGCGCGCCTGTCAATTAACATGTAATTTAATAACGCTCTCTGGCCATCTCTCCTACTTACATACGTATACTTGTTTATATATATTCTTTTTTTATTATACTTTGTCGCTGTCTCCCGCGTTTGCGAGGTAGCGCAAGGAAACAGACGAAAGAAATGGCCCAACCCCCCCCATACACATTGTATATACATACGTCCACACACGCAAATATACATACCTACACAGCTTTCCATGGTTTACCCCAGACGCTTCACATGCCTTGATTCAATCCACTGACAGCACGTCAACCCCGGTATATCACATCGCTCCAATTCACTCTATTCCTTGCCCTCCTTTCACACTCCTGCATGTTCAGGCCCCGATCAAACAAAATCTTTTTCACTCCATCTTTCCACCTCCAATTTGGTCTCCCTCTACTCCTCGTTCCCTCCACCTCCGACACATATATCCTCTTGGTCAATCTTTCCTCACTCATTCTCTCCATGTGCCCAAACCACTTCAAAACACCCTCTTCTGCTCTCTCAACCACGCTCTTTTCATTTCCACACATCTCTCTTACCCTTACGTTACTCACTCGATCAAACCACCTCACACCACACATTGTCCTCAAACATCTCATTTCCAGCACA
This sequence comes from Panulirus ornatus, assembly GCF_036320965.1. Taxonomy (NCBI): domain Eukaryota; kingdom Metazoa; phylum Arthropoda; class Malacostraca; order Decapoda; family Palinuridae; genus Panulirus; species Panulirus ornatus. The sequence goes on along the minus strand of NC_092230.1, from coordinate 10,678,425 downwards.
TCCATCCTCCTGCGCACAACTCTATCCATAGCCCACGCCTCGCAACCATAGAACATTGTTGGAACCACTATTCCTTCAAACATACCCATTTTTGCTTTCCGAGATAATGTTCTCGACTTCCACACATTCTTCAAGGCCCCCAGAATTTTCGCCCCCTCCCCCACCCTATGATCCACTTCCGCTTCCATGGTTCCATCCGCTGCCAGATCCACTCCCAGATATCTAAAACACTTCACTTCCTCCAGTTTTTCTCCATTCAAACTCACCTCCCAATTGACTTGACCCTCAACCCTACTGTACCTAATAACCTTGCTCTTATTCACATTTACTCTTAACTTTCTTCTTCCACACACTTTACCAAACTCAGTCACCAGCTTCTGCAGTTTCTCACATGAATCAGCCACCAGCGCTGTATCATCAGCGAACAACAACTGACTCACTTCCCAAGCTCTCTCATCCCCAACGGACTTCATACTTGCCCCTCTTTCCAAAACTCTTGCATTTACCTCCCTAACAACCCCATCCATAAACAAATTAAACAACCATGGAGACATCACACACCCTTGCCGCAAACCTACATTCACTGAGAACCAATCACTTTCCTCTCTTCCTACACGTACACATGCCTTACATCCTCGATAAAAACTTTTCACTGCTTCTAACAACTTGCCTCCCACACCATATATTCTTAATACCTTCCACAGAGCATCTCTATCAACTCTATCATATGCCTTCTCCAGATCCATAAATGCTACATACAAATCCATTTGCTTTTCTAAGTATTTCTCACATACATTCTTCAAAGCAAACACCTGATCCACACATCCTCTACCACTTCTGAAACCGCACTACTCTTCCCCAATCTGATGCTCTGTACATGCCTTCACCCTCTCAATCAATACCCTCCCATATAATTTACCAGGAATACTCAACAAACTTATACCTCTGTAATTTGAGCACTCACTCTTATCCCCTTTGCCTTTGTACAATGGCACTATGCACGCATTCCGCCAATCCTCAGGCACCTCACCATGAGTCATACATATATTAAATAACCTTACCAACCAGTGAACAATACAGTCACCCCTTTTTTAATAAATTCCACTGCAATACCATCCAAACCTGCTGCCTTGCCGGCTTTCATCTTCCGCAAAGCTTTTACTACCTCTTCTCTGTTTACCAAATAATTTTCCCTAACCCTCTCACTTTGCACACCACCTCGACCAAAACACCCTATATCTGCCACTCTATCATCAAACACATTCAACAAACCTTCAAAATACTCATTCCATCTCCTTCTCACATCACCGCTACTTGTTATCACCTCCCCATTTACGCCCTTCACTGAAGTTCCCATTTGCTCCCTTGTCTTACGCACCCTATTTACCTCCTTCCAGAACATCTTTTTATTCTCCCTAAAATTTACTGATGTATATATATATACATATATATATACATATACACATACACACACACACACACATACATACGCACATATACACACACACACACACATACATATATATACATATGAAAAATGTAAGAAACAATTTAGAAAACTGAAACTTCTAGCTTTAAATGAATGAAAAAAAATGAATGAATGTCACATAATGGTTCAACCTCTGGCTATGTAAAAAAGGAAATGTATAATTTATTTACACAAACGTCAATAGCAGTTCTCATCAATTTAACCACTGTATCAATAAGCTTCAAGTTTACATAAGTATACTTATGTATATCTTGCTTTTTAAACCAGGTATTCCCAATCATCAGTCCTTGTATATATATATATATATATATATATATATATATATATATATATATATATATATATATATATATATATATGTATATATATATATATATATATATATATATATATATATATATATATATATATATATATATATATATATATATATATATATATATATATATATACATATATATATATATATATATATATATATATATATATATATATATATATATATATATATATATATATATATATATATATATATATATATTTCTTTCTTTCTTTTAAACTATTCGACATTTCCCGCGTTAGCGAGGTAGCGTTAAGAACAGAGGACTGGGCCTTTTTTGGTATATCCTCACCTGGCTCCCCTCTGTTCCTTCTTTTGGAAAAAAAAAAACAAAACAAAATACCGAGAGGGGAGGATTTCCAGCCCCCCGCTCCCTCCCCTTTTAGTCGCCTTCTACGACACGCATGGAATACGTGGGAAGTATTCTTAATCCCCTATTCCCAGATATATATATATATATATATATATATATATATATATATATATATATATATATATATATATATATTGAGTATTATCCCTGCGTGTCGTAGAAGGCGACTAAAAGGGAAGGGAGCGGGGGGCTGGAAATCCTCCCCTCTCGTTTTTCTTTTTCTTTTTTTTCCAAAAGAAGGAACAGAGAAGGGGGTCAGGTGAGGATATTCCCTCAAAGGCCCAGTCCTCTGTTCTTAACGCTACCTCGCTATCTCGGGATATATATATATATATATCTTACTTACTTATATATATATATATATATATATATATATATATATATATATATATATATATATATATATATATATATATATATATATATATATATGTAAGTAAGATATATATATATATATATATATATATATATATATATATATATATGTATATATATATATATCTTTTCTTTTAAACTATTCGCCATTTCCCGCGTTAGCGAGGTAGCGTTAAGAACAGAGGACTGGGCCTTTTTTGGAATATCCTCACCTGGCCCCCTCTGTTCCTTCTTTTGGAAAATTAAAAAAAAAAAAAAAAAAAAAAATATATATATATATATATATATATATATATATATATATATATATATATATATATATATATATATAGGCTAAGGTGAAGATTTGTATGGGTTTTCATAAAAGAAGAGTGAATGTTGGGGTGAAGAGGGTGGTGAGAGTAAGTGAGCTTGGCAAGGAGACTTGTGTGAGGAAGAACCAGGAGAGACTGAGTACAGAATGGAAAAAGGTGAGAACAATGGAAGTAAGGGAAGTGGGGGAGGAATGGGATGTATTTAGGGAATCATTGATGGATTGCGCAAAAGATGCTTGTAGCATGAGAAGCGTGGGAGGTGGGTTGATTAGATAGGGTAGTGAGTGGTGGGATGAAGAAGTAAGATTATTAGTGAAAGAGAAGAGAGAGACATTTGGACGATTTTTGCAGGGAAAAATGCAATTGAGTGGGAGATGTATAAAAGAAAGAGACAGGAGGTCAAGAGAAAGGTGCAAGAGGTGAAAAAGAGGGCAAATGAGAATTGGGGTGAGAGAGTATCATTAAATTTTAGGGAGAATAAAAAGATGTTCTGGAAGGAGGTAAATAATGTGCGTAAGACAAGGGAGCGAATGGGAACTTCAGTGAAGGGCGCAAATGGGGAGGTGATAACAAGTAGTGGTGATGTGAGAAGGAGATGGAGTGAGTATTTTGAAGGTTTGCTGAATGTGTTTGATGATAGAGTGGCAGATATAGGGTGTTTTGGTCGAGGTGGTGTGCAAAGTGAGAGGGTTAGGGAAAATGATTTGGTAAACAGAGAAGAGGTATTAAAAGCTTTGCGGAAGATGAAAGCCGGCAAGGCAGCAGGTTTGGATGGTATTGCAGTGGAATTTATTAAAAAAGGGGTGACTATATTGTTGACTGGTTGGTAAGGTTATTTAATATATGTATGACTCATGGTGAGGTGCCTGAGGATTGGCGGAATGCGTGCATAGTGCCATTGTACAAAGGCAAAGGGGATAAGAGTGAGTGCTCAAATTACAGAGGTATAAGTTTTTTGAGTATTCCTGGTAAATCATATGGGAGGGTATTGATTGAGAGGGTGAAGGCATGTACAGAGCATCAGATTGGGGAAGAGCAGTGTGGTTTCAGAAGTGGTAGAGGATGTGTGGATCAGGTGTTTACTTTGAAGAATGTATGTGAGAAATACTTAGAAAAGCAAATGGATTTGTATGTAGCATTTATGGATCTGGAGAAGGCATATGATAGAGTTGATAGAGATGCTCTGTGGAAGGTATTAAGAATATATGGTGCGGGAGGCAAGTTGTTAGAAACAGTGAAAAGTTTTTATCGAGGATGTAAGGCATGTGTACGTGTAGGAAGAGAGGAAAGTGATTGGTTCTCAGTGAATGTAGGTTTGCGGCAGGGGTGTGTGATGTCTCCATGGTTGTTTAATTTGTTTATGGATGGGGTTCTTAGGGAGGTGAATGCAAGAGTTTTGGAAATAGTGGCAAGTATGCAGCGTGTTGTGGATGAGAGAGCTTGGGAAGTGAGTCAGTTGTTGTTCGCTGATGATACAGCGCTGGTGGCTGATTCATGTGAGAAACTGCAGAAGGTGGTGACTGAGTTTGGTAAAGTGTGTGAAAGAAGAAAGTTAAGAGTAATTGTGAATAAGAGCAAGGTTATTAGGTACAGTAGTGTTGAGGGTCAAGTCAATTGGGAGGTAAGTTTGAATGGAGAAAAACTGGAGGAAGTAAAGTGTTTTAGATATCTGGGAGTGGATCTGGCAGCGGATGGAACCATGGAAGCGGAAGTGAATCATAGGGGGCGAAAATCCTGGGAGCCTTGAAGAATGTGTGGAAGTCGAGAACATTATCTCGGAAAGCAAAAATGGGTATGTTTGAAGGAATAGTGGTTCCAACAATGTTGTATGGTTACGAGGCGTGGGCTATGGATAGACTTATGCGCAGGAGGATGGATGTGCTGGAAATGAGATGTTTGAGGACAATGTGTGGTGTGAGGTGGTTTGATCGAGTAAGTAACGTAAGGGTAAGAGAGATGTGTGGAAATAAAAAGAGCGTGGTTGAGAGAGCAGAAGAGGGTGTTTTGAAATGGTTTGGGTACATGGAGAGAATGAGTGAGGAAAGATTGACCAAGAGGATATATGTGTCGGAGGTGGAGGGAACGAGGAGAAGCGGGAGACCAAATTGGAGGTGGAAAGATGGAGTGAAAAAGATTTTGTGTGATCGGGGCCTGAACATGCAGGAGGGAGAAAGGAGGGCAAGGAATAGAGTGAATTGGATCGATGTGGTATACCGGTGTTGACGTGCTGTCAGTGGAT
>NC_092230.1:10660795-10670795 GCF_036320965.1 Panulirus ornatus | reverse complement strand
AAGGGGGTGACTGTATTGTTGACTGGTTGGTAAGGTTATTTAATGTATGTATGACTCATGGTGAGGTGCCTGAGGATTGGCGGAATGCGTGCATAGTGCCATTGTACAAAGGCAAAGGGGATAAGAGTGAGTGCTCAAATTACAGAGGTATAAGTTTGTTGAGTATTCCTGGTAAATCATATGGGAGGGTATTGATTGAGAGGGTGAAGGCATGTACAGAGCATCAGATTGGGGAAGAGCAGTGTGGTTTCAGAAGTGGTAGAGGATGTGTGGATCAGGTGTTTGCTTTGAAGAATGGATGTGAGAAATACTTAGAAAAGCAAATGGATTTGTATGTAGCATTTATGGATCTGTAGAAGGCATATGATAGAGTTGATAGAGATGCTCTTTGGAAGGTACTAAGAATATATGGTGTGGGAGGCAAGTTGTTAGAAGCAGTGAAAAGTTTTTATCGAGGATGTAAGGCATGTATACGTGTAGGAAGAGAGGAAAGTGATTGGTTCTCATTGAATGTAGGTTTGCGGCAGGGGTGTGTGATGTCTCCATGGTTGTTTAATTTGTTTATGGCTGGGGTTGTTAGGGAGGTGAATGCAAGAGTTTTGGAAAGAGGTGCAGGTATGAAGTCTGTTGTGGATGAGAGAGCTTGGGAAGTGAGTCAGTTGTTGTTCACTGATGATACAGCGCTGGTGGCTGATTCATGTGAGAAACTGCAGAAGCAGGTGACTGAGTTTGGTAAAGTGTGTGAAAGAAGAAAGTTAAGAGTAAATGTGAATAAGAGCAAGGTTATTAGGTTCAGTAGGGTTGAGGGTCAAGTCAATTGGGAGGTAAGTTTGAATGGAGAAAAACTGGAGGAAGTAAAGTGTCTTAGATATCTGGGAGTGGATCTGGCAGCGGATGGAACCATGGAAGCGGAAGTAAATCATAGGGTGGGGGAGGGGGCGAAAATCCTGGGAGCCTTGAAGAATGTGTGGAAGTCGAGAACATTATCTCGGAAAGCAAAAATGGGTATGTTTGAAGGAATAGTGGTTCTAACAATGTTGTTTGGTTGCGAGGCGTGGGCTATGGATAGAGTTGTGCGTAAGAGGGTGGATGTGCTGGGTAATGAGATGTTTAATGATAATATGTGGTGTGAGGTGGTTTGATCGAGTAAGTAATGCAAGGGTAAGAGAGATGTGTGGAAATAAAAAGAGCGTGGTTGAGAGAGCAGAAGAGGGTGTTTTGAAATGGTTTGGGCACATAGAGAGAATGAGTGAGGAAAGATTGACCAAGAGGATATATGTGTCGTTGGTGGAGGGAACGAGGAGAAGTGGGAGACTAAACTGGAGGTGGAAAGATGGAGTGAAAAAGATTTTGTGTGATCGGGGCCTGAACATGCAGGAGGGTGAAAGGCGTGCAAGGAATAGAGTGAATTGGATCGATGTGGTATACCGGAGTCGACGTGCTGTCAATGGATTGAATCAGGGCATGTGTAAACCATGGAAAGTTCTGTGGGGCTTGGATGTGGAAAGGGAGCTGTGGTTTCGGGCATTATTGCATGACAGCTTATAGATTGAGTGTGAGCGAATGGGGCCTTTATTGTCTATTACTGGCGCTGCCTAGCGCACATGAGGGGGAGGGGGATGCTATTCCGTGTGTGGCGGGGTGGCGATGGGGGTGAGTAGGGGCAGACAATATGAATTGTGTGCATGTGTGTATATGTGTGTGTCTGTGTGTGTGTATATATGTGTGCACGTTGGAATGTGTGGGTGTGTATGTTTGCGTGTGTGGACGTGTGTGTGTATGCATGTATGTGGGGGTGGGTCTGGCCATTTCTTTCGTCTGTTTCCTTGCGCTACCTCGCAGGCGCGTGAGACAGCGACAAAGCAAAATAAATGTAAATATAATATATATATATATATATATATATATATATATATATATATATATATATATATATATATATATATTATCATTTTCATTATTTTGCTTTATCGCTGTTTCCCGCGTTAGTGGGAAGCGCAAGGAAAGAGACGAAAGGATGGCCCAAGCCACGCACATACACATGCATATACATACATGTCCACACACGCCAATATACATACCTATACTTCTCAACATATATATTCATATATATATATATATATATATATATATATATATATATATATATATATATATATATATATATATATATATATATATATATATATATATATATTTATATATATATATATATATATATATATATATATATATATATATATATATATATATATATATATATATATATATATATATATATATATATATATATATATTTATATATATATATATATATATATATATATATATATATATATATATATATATATATATATATATATATATATATATATATATATATATATATATATATATATATATATATATATATATATATATATATATATATATATATATATATACACACACAGACATATACATATATACACATGTACATAATTCATACTGTCTGCCTTTATTCAATCCCATCGCTTCCCTACCACACATGAAATAAGAAATCCCTCCCCCCTCATGTGTGCGAGGTAGCACTAGGAAAAGACAACAAAGGTCACATTCGTTCACACTCAGTCTCTAGCTGTTATGTATAGTGCACCGAAACCACAGCTCTCTTTCCACATCCAGGCCCCACACAACTTTCCATGGTTTATCCCAGACGCTTCACATGCCCTGGTTCAATCCATTGACAGCACGTCCACCCCGGTATACCACATCGTTCCAATTCACTCTATTCCTTGCACGCCTTTCACCCTCCTGCATGTTCAGGCCCCGATCACTCAAAATCTTTTTCACTCCATCTTTCCAACTCCAATTTGGTCTCCCAATTATCCAGTTTCCTCCACCTCTGACATATATCCTCTTGGTCAATCTTTCCTCACTCATTCTCTCCACGTGACCAAACCATTTCAAAACACCCTTTTCTGCTCTCTCAACCACACTATTTTTGCCACCACACATCTCTTTTACCCTTTTATTACTTATTCGATCAAACCACCTCACACCACATATTATCCTCAAATATCTCATTTCCAACACATCCACCCTCCTTCGCACAACTCTATCTATAGCCCACACCTTGCAACCATATATCATTGTTGGAACCACTATTCCTTCAAACATACCTATTTTTACTTTCCAAGAAAACGTTCTCGACTTCCACACATTCTTCAACGCTCCCAGAACTTTCGTCCTCTCCCCCACCCTATGATTCACTTCCGCTTCCATGGTTCCATCCGCTGCCAAATCCACTCCCAAATATCTAAAATACTTCACTTCCTACAGTTTTTCTCCATTCAAACTTACCTCCCAATTGACTTGACCCTCAACCCTACTGTATCTAATAACCTTGCTCTTATTCACATTTACTCTCAGCTTTCTTCTTTCACACACTTTACCAAACTCAGTCACCATTTTCCGCAGTTTCTCACTCGAATCAGCCACCAACGCTGTATCATCCATATATACTTTTATATACATATATATGGAAGGAGTGACTGGGGAACGATTGACAAGGGTCATATATGTGTCGGAGTTGGAGGGAGCGGGGAGGGGTGAGATGCCGGATTTGGGGTGGGAGTGTGGAGTGAGAGAGATTTTGAGCGATCGATCCCTGGGCATGCAGGAGGGTGGAAGGCGTGCGGGGAGTGGAGTGAATTGGAACGAGGTATGACGGGGTTTACGTTCTGTCAGTGGATTCAGTCGGGGTTAGACCATGGAATGTTTTTTGGGTCTTGGACGTGGAAAAGGAACTGCTTGTGAACGAATGTGGCCTTTTTGTTCTTTTCCTAGCACTACCTCGCACCTGACCGGGGGGAGGGGGGTGCCATTTTATTTGTGGCGGGATGGTGACGGGAATGGATGAAGGCAGCAAGTATGGATATGTAAATGTGTATATATGTATATTTCTGTGTATGTAAATGTATGTATACGTTCAAATGCATAGGTATGTATATGTGCGTGTGTGGGCGTTTATGTATGTACTTGTGTATGTGGGTAGCTTGGGCCATTCTTTCGTCTGTTTCCTTGCGCTACCTTGCTAACCCGGGACACAGCGACAAAGGATAATAAATAAAAATTAATAATGTATATATATGAATCCCTGGGGATAGGGGAAAAAAGAATACTTCCCACGCATTCCTCACGTGTCGTAGAAGGCGATCAAAGGGGACGTGAGCGGGAGGCTAGAAACGCTCCCATTCTTGTGTTTTAACTTTCTAAACGGGAAAACAGAAGAGTCACGCGGAGAGTGCTCATCCTCCTCGAAGGCTCAGATTGGGGTGTCTAAATGTGTGTGGATGTAACCAAGATAAGAGAAAAGGAGAGATAGTTAGTATGTTTGAGAAAAGGAACCTGGATGTTTTGGCTCTGAGTGAAACGAAGCTCGAGGCTAAATGTAAAGAGTGGTTTGGGAATATCTTGTGAGTAAAGACAGGGGTTGGTGAAAGGACAGGAGCAAGGGAAGGAGTAGCCCTACTCCTGAATCAGGAGTGGTGGGAGTTTGTGATAGAGTGTAAGAAAGTAAACTCTAGATTAATATGGGTAAAACTGAAAGTTGATGGAGAGAGATGGGTGATTATTGGTGCATATGCACCTGGGCATGAGAAGAAAGATCATAAGAGGCAAGTGTTTTGGGAGCAGCTGAGTGAGTGTGTTAGTAGTTATGCACGAGACTGGATTATAGTGATGGGCGATTTCAATGCAGAGGTGAGTAATGTAGCAGCTGAGGGAATAATTGGTGTAAATGAGGTGTTCAGTGTTGTAAATGGTAATGGTGAAGAGCTTGTAGATTTATGTGCTGAAAAAGGACTGGTGATTGGGAATACCTGGTTTAAAAAGAGAGATATACATAAGGATACGTATGTGAGTAGGAGAGATGGCCAGAGAGCGTTATTGGATTACGTGTTAATTGATAGGCGCGCGAAAGAGAAACTTTTGGATGGTAAGGTACTGAGAGGTGCAACTGGAGGGATGTCTAATCATTATCTTCTTGAGGCGTAGGTGAAGACTTGTATGGGTTTTCAGAAAAGAAGAGAGAATATTGGGGTGAAGAGAGTGGTGAGAGTAAGTGAGCTTGGGAAGGAGACTTGTGTGAGGAAGTACCAGGAGAGACTGAATACTGAATGGAAAAAGGTGAGAACAAAGGAGGTAAGGGGAGTGGGGGAGGAATGGGATGTATTTAGGGAAGCAGTGATGGCTTGGGCAAAAGATGCTTGTGGCATGAGAAGCGTGGGAGGTGGGCAGATTAGAAAGGGTATCTCGTGGTGGGATGAAGAAGTAAGATTATTAGTGACAGAGAAGAGAGAGGCATTTGGACGATTTTTGCTGGGAAATAATGTAAATGACTGGGAGATGTATAAAAGAAAGAGGCAGTAGGTCAAGAGAAAGGTGCAAGAGGTGAAAAAGAGGGCAAATGAGAGTTGGAGTGAGAGAGTATTATTTAATTTTAGGGAGAATAAAAGGATGTTTTAGAAGGCGGTAAATAGAGTGCGTAAGAAAAGGGAACAAATGGGAACATCATTAAAGGGGGCTAATGGGGAGGTGATAACAAGTAGTGGTGATGTGAGAAGGGGATAGAGTGAGTATTTTGAAGGTTTGTTGAATGTGTTTGACGATAGAGTGGCAGATATATGGTGTTTTAGTCGAGGTGGTGTGCAAAGTGAGAGGGTTAGAGTGAATGATTTGGTAAACAGACGAAAGGTAGTAAAAGCTTTGCGGAAGATGAAAGCCGGCAAGGCAGCGGGTTTGGATGGTATTGCAGTGGAATTTATTAAAAAGGAGGGTAACTGTATTGTTGACTGGTTGGTACGGTTATTTAATGTATGTATGACTCATGGTGAGGTGCCTGAGGATTGGCGGAATGCATGCATAGTGCCATTGTACAAAGGAAAAGGGGATGAGAGTGAGTGCTCAAATTACAGAGGTATAAGTTTGTTGAGTATTCCTGGGAAATCACATGGGAGGGTATTGATTGAAGGGGTGAAAGCATGTACAGAGTATCAGATTGGGGAAGAGCAGTGTGGTTTCAGAAGTGGTAGAGGATGTGTGGATCAGGTGTTTGCTTTGAAGAATGTATGTGAGAAATACTTAGAAAAGCAAATGGATTTGTATGTAGCATTTATAGATCTGGAGAAGGCATGTGATAGAGTTGATTGAGATGCTCTGTGGAAGGTATTAAGAATATATGGTGTGGGAGGTAAGTCGTTAGAAGCAGTGAAAAGTTTATATCGAGGATGTAAGGCATGTGTACGTGTAGGAAGAGAGGAAAGTGGTTCTCAGTGAATATTGGTTTGCCGCAGGGGTGTGTGATGTCTCCATGGTTGTTTAATTTGTTTATGGATGGGGTTGTTAGGGAGGTGAATGCAAGAGTTTTGGAGAGAGGGGCAAGTATGCAGTCTGTTGTGGATGAGAGAGCTTGGGAAGTGATTCAGTTGTTGTTCGCTGATGATACAGCGCTGGTGGCTGATTCATGTGAGAAACTGCAGAAGCTGGTGACTGAGTTTAGTAAAGTGTGTGAAAGAAGAAACCTGAGAGTAAATGTGAATAAGAGCAAGGTTATTAGGTACAGTGCGGTTGAGGGACAGGTCAATTGGAAGGTAAGTTTAAATGGAGAAAACTGGAGGAAATGAACTGTTTTAGATATCTAGGAATGGATTTGGCAGCGGATGGAACCATGGAAGCGGAAGTGAATCGTAGTGTGGGGGAGAGAGCGAAAGTTCTGGTAGCGATGAAAAATGTGTGGAAGTCGAGAACGTTATCTAGGAAAGGAAAAATGGGTTTGTTTGAAGGAACAGTGGTTCCAACAATGCTATATGGTTGCGAGGCGTGAGCTATGGATAGAGTTGTGCGGAGGAGGGTGGATGTGCTGGAAATGAGATGTTTGAGGAAAATTTGTGGTGTGTGGCGGTTTGATCGAGTAAGTAATGAAAGGTTAAGAGAAATCTGTCGTCATAAAAAGAGTGTGGTTGAGAGAGCAGAAGAAGGCGGTTTGAAATGGTTTGGTCACATGGAGAGAATGAGTGAGGAAATATTGACCAAGAGGATATATGTGTCGGAGGTGGAGGGAACGAGGAGAAGTGGGAGACCAAATTGGAGGTGGAAAGATGAAGTGAAAAAGATTTTGTGTGATCGGGGCCTGAACATGCAGGAGGGTGAAAGGCGTGCAAGGAATAGAGTAAATTGGATCGATGTGGTATACCGGAGTTGACGTGCTGTCATTGGATTGAACCAGGGCATATGAACCGCCTGGGGTAAACCGTGGAAAGTTCTGTGGGGCCTGGATGTGGAAGGGGAACTGTAGGTTCGGTGCATTATACATGACAGCTAGAGACTAAGTGTGAACAAATGTGGCCTTTGTTGTCTTTTCTTAGCGCTACCTCGCGCACATTGGGGGGAGGGGTTTGTTATTTCATGTGTACCGGGGAAGCGACGGAAATGAATAAGGGCAGACAGTATGAATTATTAACATATGTATATATGTATATGTCTGTGTGTATATATATATGTATACGTTTAGATGCATAGGTATGTATATGTGTGTGTGTGGACGTGTATGTATATACATGTGTATGTTCGTGGGTTGGGCAATTCATACTGTCTGCCTTTATTCATTCCCAATGCCACACGCCATACATGAAATGAAAACCCCCTCCCCCCTCATGTGCGCTAGGTAGCGCTAGGAAAGACAACAAAGGCCACATTCGTTCACACTTAGTCTCTAGTTGTCATGTATAATGCACCGAAACTACAGCAACCTTTCCACATCCAGGCCCCACACAACTTTCCATGGTTTACCCCAGACGCTTCACATGCCCTGGTTCAGTCCATTAACATCATGTCGACCCCGTTATACCACATCGTTCCAACTCACTCTATTCCTTGCACGCCTTTCACCCTCCTGCATGTTCAAGACCCGATCATTTAAAATCTTTTTCACTTCATCTAAATCAATCTTTCCTCACTCATTCTCTCCATGTGACCAAACCATTTCAAAAGGCCCTCTTCTGCTCTCTCAACCACACTCTTTTTATTACCACACATCTCTCTTACCCTTTCATTACTTACTCGATCAAACCACCCCACACCACATATTTGCAGCACATCCACACTCCGCCGCACAACTCTATCTATATTCCACGCCTCGTAACCATATAACATTGTTGGAAACAGTATGCATTCAAACATACCCATTTTTGTTCTCCATGATAACGTTCTCGCCTTCCACACATTTTTCAACGCTCCCAGAACTTTCGCCCCCTCCCCACACTATGATTCACCTCCGCTTCCATGGTTCCATTCGTTACCAAATCCACTCTCAGATGTCTACAACACTTCACTTCCTCCAGTTTTTCTCCATTCAAACTTACCTCCCAATTGCCTTGTCTCTCAACCCTACTGTACCTAATAACCTTGCTCTTATTCATATTTACTCTCAGCTTTCTTCTTTCACACACTTTGCCATATTCAGTCACCAGCTTCTGCAGTTTCTCATCCGAATCAGCCACCACAGCTGTATCATCAGCGGACAACAACTGACTCACTTCCCAAGCTCTCTCATCCACAAAACACTGCATACTTAGCCCTCTTTCCAAAACTCTTGCATCTACCTCCCTAACAACCCCATCCATAAACAAATTAAACAACCATGGAGACATGACGCACCCCTGCCGCAAACCAACATGGTTGGTTTAATTTCTTTATGGATAGGGTTGTTAGGGAGGTAGATGCAAGAGTTTTGGAAAGGGGGGCAAGTATGCAGTCTGTTGAGGATGAGAGGAATTGGGAAACAGTAGGGGAAACAGAAGATAATATTGGTAAAGTGTGTGGAAGAAGAAAGTTAAGAGTAAATGTGAATAAGAGCAAGGTTATTAGGTACAGTAGGGTTGAGGGTCAAGTCAATTGGGAGGTGAGTTTGAATGGAGAAAAACTGGAGGAAGTGAAGTGTTTTAGATATCTGGGAGTGGATCTGGCAGCGGATGGAACCATGGAAGCGGAAGTGGATCATAGGGTGGGGGAGGGGGCGAAAATTCTGGGGGCTTTGAAGAATGTGTGGAAGTCGAGAACATTATCTCGGAAAGCAAAAATGGGTATGTTTGAAGGAATAGTGGTTCCAACAATGTTGTATGGTTGCGAGGCGTGGGCTATGGATAGAGTTGTGCGCAGGAGGATGGATGTGCTGGAAATGAGATGTTTGAGGACAATGTGTGGTGTGAGGTGGTTTGATCGAGTGAGTAACGTAAGGGTAAGAGAGATGTGTGGAAATAAAAAGAGCGTGTTTGAGAGAGCAGAAGAGGGTGTTTTGAAGTGGTTTGGGCACATGGAGAGGATGAGTGAGGAAAGATTGACCAAGAGGATATATGTGTCGGAGGTGGAGGGAGCAAGGAGAAGAGGGAGACCAAATTGGAGGTGGAAAGATGGAGTGAAAAAGATTTTGTGTGATCGGGGCCTGAACATGCAGGAGGGTGAAAGGAGGGCAAGGAATAGAGTGAATTGGAGCGATGTGGTATACCGGGGTTGACGTGCTGTCAGTGGATTGAATCAAGGCATGTGAAGCGTCTGGGGTAAACCATGGAAAGCTGTGTAGGTATGTATATTTGCGTGTGTGGACGTATGTATATACATGTGTATGGGGGTGGGTTGGGCCATTTCTTTCGTCTGTTTCCTTGCGCTACCTCGCAAACGCGGGAGACAGCGACAAAGTATAAAAAAAAAAATATATATATATATATATATATACATATATATATATATATATATATATATATATATATATATATATATATATATATATATATATATATATATTTCTTTCAAACTATTCGCCATTTCCCGCGTCAGCAAGGTAGCGCTAAGAACAAAGAACTGGGCCTCTAAGGGAATATCCTCACCTGGCCCCCCTCTCTGCTCCTTCTTTTGGAAAATTAAAAAAAAAAAAAAAAAAGAGAGGGGAGGATTTCCAGCCCCC
>NC_092230.1:10651554-10660695 GCF_036320965.1 Panulirus ornatus | reverse complement strand
CGGAGGCGAGTAGGGACGCTGCATGGGAGGCAGAGGGGACGCTCAGGTGGGGAGCAGCAGTTATGGGACGCTGCAGGTGGGAGCAGCAGGTAGGGGACTGCCAGTACGGAGGCAACGCAGTAGGGGAGCTAAATGGGAGCAGCAGGGAGGAGACTTTCGGGGGGGAGCCATCAGGTAGGTGAGGAGGCGAGTAGGTGGGGACGCAACAGGTGGGGACGCAGCAGGTAGGGGACGCTTCAGGATTATGAGGAATCAGGTCGGGGACGCTACAGGTTGAGAGGCAGCAGGTAATGCATGCAACAGGTAGGAAGCCAGCATTTAGGGGACGCTCAGGTGGGAGGCAGCAGTAGGAACGCTCAGTGGGGAGGCAGCAGGTAGGTGGACGGATGCAGTGGGAAAGCAGCAGGTAGGGATGCTCAGGTGGGGAAGCAGCAGGTAGAGGACGCTGCAGATGGGGAGGCAGCAGGTAGAGGACGTTTCAGGTGCGGAGGCAGCAGGTAGGGGACGTTCCAGGTACGGAGGCAGCAGGTAGGGGACGCTGCAGTTGGGGAGGCAGCATGTAGTGGACGCTACAAGTGGGGAGGCAGCATGTAGTGGACGCTGCATGTGGGGAGGCAGCAGGTAGGGGACGTTCCAGGTACGGAGGCAGCAGGTAGGGGAGGCAGCAGGTGCGGAGGCAGCAGGTAGGGGACATTTCAGGTGGGGAGTCAGCAGGTAAGGGACGCTGCCGGTGCGGAGGCAGCAGGTAGGAGACGCTGCAGGTGGGGAGGCAGCAGGTAGGGGACGCTGCAGGTGGGGAGGCAGTAGGTAGGGGACGCTGCAGGTGGGGAGGCAGCAGGTAGGGGACGCTGCAGGTGCGGAGGCAGCAGGTAAGGGACGCTGCAGATGGGGAGGCAGCAGGTAGGGGACATTTCAGGTGGGGAGTCAGCAGGTAGGGATGCTGCAGGTGCGGAGGCAGCAGGTAGGGGACGCTGCAGGTGGGGAGGCAGCAGGTAGGGGACGCTGCAGGTGCGGAGGCAGCAGGTAAGGGACGCTGCAGATGGGGAGGCAGCAGGTAGGGGACACTGCAGGTGGGGAGTCAGCAGGTAGGGGACGCTGCAGGTGGGGAGGCAGCAGGTAGGGATGCTGCAGGTGGGGAGGCAGCAGGTAGGGGACACTGCAGGTGGGGAGTCAGCAGGTAGGGATGCTGCAGGTGGGGAGTCAGCAGATAGGGATGCTGCAGGTGGGGAGTCAGCAGGTAGGGGACGCTGCAGGTGGGGAGGCAGCAGGTAAGGGACGCTGAAGATGGGGAGTCAGCAGGTAGGGGACGCTGCAGGTGGGGAGTCAGCAGGTAGGGATGCTGCAGGTGGGGAGGCAGCAGGTAAGGGACGCTGCAGATGGGGAGTCAGCAGGTAGGGGACGCTGCAGATGGGGAGTCAGCAGGTAGGGGACGCTGCAGGTGGGGAGTCAGCAGGTAGGGATGCTGCAGGTGGGGAGGCAGCAGGTAAGGGACGCTGCAGATGGGGAGGCAGCAGGTAGGGGACGCTGCAGGTGGGGAGGCAGCAGGTAGGGATGCTGCAGGTGGGGAGGCAGCAGGTAGGGGACGCTGCAGTTGGGGAGGCAGCAGGTAGGGGACGCTGCAGTTGGGGAGGCAGCAGGTAGGGGACGCTGCAGGTGGGGAGGCAGCAGGTAGGGGACGCTGCAGGTGGGGAGTCAGCAGGTAGGGGACGCTGCAGGTGGGGAGGCAGCAGGTAGGGGACGCTGCAGGTGGGGAGGCAGCAGGTAGGGAACGCTGCAGTTGGGGAGGCAGCAGGTAGGGAACGCTGCAGGTGGGGAGGCAGCAGGTAGGGGACGCTGCAGTTGGGGAGGCAGCAGGTAGGGAACGCTGCAGTTGGGGAGGCAGTAGGTGGGGAACGCTGCAAGTGGGGAGGCAGCAGGTAGGGGACGCTGCAGGTGGGGAGGCAGCAGGTAGGGGACGCTGCAGGTGGGGAGGCAGCAGGTAGGGGACGTTTCAGGTGGGGGAAGTC
Organism: Panulirus ornatus; assembly: GCF_036320965.1. NCBI lineage: Eukaryota > Metazoa > Arthropoda > Malacostraca > Decapoda > Palinuridae > Panulirus > Panulirus ornatus. Next base: position 10,658,689 of record NC_092230.1, on the reverse strand, counting down.
AGCAGGGAGAGGACGCTGCAGATTGGGAGGCAGCAGGTAGGGGACATTTCAGGTGGGAAGGCAGCAGGTACGGGACGTTTCAGGTGCGGAGGCAGCAGGTAGGGGACGCTGCAGGTGGGGAGGCAGCAGGTATTGGAGGCTATAGGTGGGGAGACAGCAGGTATTGGAGGCTATTGGTGGGGAGACAGTAAGTACATACACAAGTTTGAGACGGTGAGAGTCATGAAGTTCAAGGTGAGTGTGTGGCGGGCAGAGGTGATGCATCAGTGAGGAGTATAGACACATCAGCTGCGTGCTCAGACGCAGGTATGAACACTGTGGCCATGTACATAACAGATGTTAACGAAATCGTAATGTCTGTAGTACGAAAAGAGCCTGCCTTTTACCTGACACAGACACCTGTATCATGCGTATCCGTCCGTCTACTTAATATCACAGTACCGAACAGGTTCCTGTGTCTATTACCTGCACAGACTGACGCCTCTTACAAATCATGCGCAACAGTGAGATCCTTTGCTCATTATATTCATTACGTGGCTTTTGTGGGAAAAGAACCTCTGGCTGAAGTACGTGAACCACTTACAACCTTCACAACATATGAGAACTTACAAGGACGCCCCCTGGCACTGAGTTCCGCCCCCTTGACCTTATAACACCTCGCGATAATCATATTTCGTAATCTGTCTGGACAGACCATCAAGGTCTGCCTGGACAGACCCTCAAGGCTAGGCTGGACACACTATCAAGGTCTACCTGGACGAACCATGAAAGTCAATCTAGATGACATTGTAATATCATTATGTAAGTGCTAACTCACCAAACGGTAAAGTTATGAAATCAATTATGTTCCACTCCCTGTTGTGCCCGCCGAAACTCCTTGTTGACAATCTAGCGAACAACACTGATAAGGTTCGCCAGCATATTTATCGCTAGCCTCACGATCACCCATAAACAACACGGGAAAGAATGTCACGTTCCATTTCTACATCTGAACCTAGCGACTAATTCTGAAGGGTATCGTACTTCCATGCTTATATCAATCTCCATACTTCTCATGAGACAAGTGAGGAGGCAGCAGGTGGGGGAGGCAGCAGGTGAGGGAGGCAGCAGGTGGAGGAGACAACAGGCGAGGGAGGCAGCAGGTGAGGGAGACAGCAGGTGGGGAGGCAGCAAGTCGGGGGGCAGTAGGTGGGGAGACAGCAGATAAGGGAGGCAGTAGGTGAAGAACACAGCTGGTGAGGGAGGCAGGAGGTAAGGGAGGCAGTGGGTCGGGAGGCAGCACGTGGGGAAGGTAGCAGGTGAGGGAGGCAGCAGGTGGGGAGGCAGCAGGTCAAGAGGCGGTAGGTGGGGGAGACAAGTTAGGGAGGCAGTAGGTGAGGGACACAGCTGGTGAGGAAGGCAGCAAGTGAGGGAGGCAGCAGGTGAGGGAGGCAGTGGGTCGGGAGGCAGCAGGTGGGAAGGCAGCAAGTCGGAAGGCAGCAAGTCGGAAGGCAGCAAGTCAGGGGGGCAGCAGGTGGGGGAGGCAGCAGGTGAGGGAGGCAGCATGATGGAGGCAGCAGGTGAAGGAGGCAACAGGTGAGGGGGGCAGCAGGTGAGGGAGGCAGCAGGTGGGGAGGCAGCAAGTCAGGAGGTGGTAGGTGGGGGAGACAACAGGTTAGGGAGGCAGTAGGTGTGAGAAGGCAGCAGGTCGGGAGGTAGCAGGTGAGAAGGCAGCACGTCTGAGAGGCAGCAGGAAGGGAGGCAACTGATAAGAATGTAGCAGGTAGGGAGGCAGCAAGTAGGGGAGGCATTAGGAGGGAGGCAGCAGATAAGAATGCAGCAGGTAGGGAGGTAGCAAGTTAGGGAGGCATTAGGAGGGAGGCAGCAGATAAGAATGCAGCAGGTAGGGAGGCAGCAAGTAAGGGAGGCAATAAGTAAAGGAGGCAGCAGGCGGGCTAGGAAGCAGGTAAGGAGGAAGCAGGTGGGGGAGGAAGCAGGTGGGGAGGCAGCAGGTGAGGAGGCGGTAGGTCGGGAGGGCAGCAGATGGGAGAGGCAGCAGTTGGGAAAGCAGCAGGCAGGAAATCAGCAGGTGGGGAAGGTAGCAGGTGAGGAGGCAACACGTCGGGGAGGCAACAAGTGGAGGAGGCAGCAGGTAGGGAGGCAACAAGTGGGGGAGGGAGCAGGCAGGGAGGCAACACGTGGGGGAGGCAGCAGGTAGGGAGGCAATAGGTTAAGACGCAGTGGATGGGGCAGTCAGCAGGTAGGGAGGTAGCACGTTTGAGGAGGCAGCAGGTAAAGAGAAAATAGATAGGGGATGCAGCAGGGAGGGCAGACAGTAAGAGCAAGGGGAGGCAGCAGGTGGGATAGGCAGCAGGTCGGGGAGGCAGCAAGTGCGGGAGGGAACAGATCAGGGAGAAAGTAGGTGGGAAAGCTGCAGGTGGGGGAGGCAGCAGGTAGGAAGACATCAGGGAAAAATAGCAGGTGAGGAGGAAGAAGGTAGGTAGGCAGCAGGTGATGGAGGCAGCAGATAAGGGAGGCTGCAGTTAAGGAGGCAACAGGTCGGGGAGCTAGCAGGTTGGAGAGACAGCAGGTGAGAAGGCAGCAGATGAGGGAGGAGATAGGTAGGGGAGGCAGCAGGTGGGGAGGCAGTTTTCTTTGTTTATGTTGAAGGCCGCAGTCATGGACAAATGTCCACATTAAGGCCGGGCCTTAACTGAGAGAATCATGAAAGGGAAAAGATGAGACAAGGGAAAGTATTTACGAATTTTGAAGGACGTGAAAAACCTTTCTTTTGAAATGTTCCAAGTTTTTGTTACTGGAAAGACATGAAAGGATAGAGAATTCCAGAGTTTCGAGATGACCACACAGTAATCATGTGACTCAGCAGCTTGCTGAGTATTGCGTGGTCTAAACCGTGGTGGTGGGGGGGGGTACACAAGCAGCCAGCTCTCGGGAGCAAAAAGCAAAGTGATACCTGAGAAGGAACGTGAACCAACACTGCGGCGTAGGGCAAGGGAGTCAAGTCTTGAAATTAGCCTGGTAGAGTTTATAAGTCGAACCGCTTTCGACTCAACTCCGTCCAGTAAGGATGCAGAGCTATAGCCACTCCAGATGTGAGAGCAGTGCTCCATACAAGGACGAATCATTCCTTTGTATAAACGGAGCAACTGATCAGAGGAAAAGAAATTTCTACATAAAAGCAAGACTCCCAGTTGCTTAGAGGTAGACATGGCTATTTCTGCAAAGTAGGGTTTCCAAGAAAGAGTCAAGTCAAGAGGTGAAATTACAGAACCCTCAAAGGAAAGATGAAAGTTGTGAGGAATTTTCGATATAGAGATGGTCTTGGAGACATTAAACTTGACTTGATTTCATCTACCCCACTGATATATCCTGTCCAAGTCTGAGCTTGCTCAGGAAATTGTTTCAAGACGAGATGCAGATCAAGTGTGAGAAGAAGTAGAATTGAAGGATGTAGATCAATGCAGTGTTGAGTCATCAGCGTATGAGTGTATTAGATCATTTGTGGAAATCGTTGGAAAACAAGTAAAAGTGTAGGGGACAGGACAGAACCTTGTGGGACACCGGTACTGATGGAGAAAGAGGGTTAGGCTAATCCATCAACAACCACAGAGATAGATTGGCCAGAGAGTAAGAGGGAAGAAAGTGAGAGAGGAAAGCCAAGAGAGAACAGACGCCGATGCCACACCCTGTCAAAAGCTCTGGTTATGTCAAGAGCAACTAAATATGATTAACCAAAAACTTTCACGGACGAAGACCAGTGGATCTCGCCTTACGCAAGCTATACTGAGGATCAAAGAAAATACTGAGAGATTCAAGATAACTCAGGATATGGGAGTTGAGGGATTCACTGACTTTGGAAGTAGTAGATGTCAAAGCAACAGGATGATCATTTGTAGGGTTAGAACGGTCGCCCTTCTTAGGGATGGGATGTACCAACGAATTCTTCCAAGAAGAAGGGAATGTTCTGGGTTTTAAACAGAAACATAAGAGACGAGCAAGCGCAGGTGCAAGTTCAGAGGCACACTCAGTACACGGGGATGGATGCCATCAGGACTATAAGCCTTGTTTGTGTCTACAGAGGGAAGCGCTTTTCGGACAGTTCAAAAAAAAGATTACGTTAATGGGCATAGAATTAGAAAGAGGAGCATCAGGGGGTGAAGGAATGTTGAAGTCATCCAAGATGGAGTTAGAGGAGAAACGGGAACCAGAGTGAGTTGCTTTGTATACGGAAGAGACAGCTATAGTACCGTCAAAACGGAAAAGTGTAGGAAAGGTAAAGTGACAAAAGTTGTTAGAGATGCTCTTCGCTAAAGATGAGAAAGACCTATCAGTGGATGACGAGGAGAGGTTATCACACTTCCTTTGAATAACGGAACGCTTTGCCTCACGGATAATTTACAATGACTACGAGCAATGATGAATGCTGAATAGGAGTCGGAAAAAGGAGAGTTTTCCAAGTCCAATATGCCTGATTCCTTGCCTAAATGGCCTCAGAATAGGAACGGTTGAACCACAGATTGAAAGGCGAGGTCATCTTGAAGGAAGAAGGGTAAAGAGACAGTGATTTACCCAAGGAAAGCCAGAAACAAATTTTCTTAAGTTATTCCAATCAGCCTTTTTGAAATGCCAGTATTTACGATTAGAAGGGGCTGCTGGAGGGGGAGATGCCATGAGAATAGATACATTTATGAGAGTGTGATCAGATGAACCAATTAGGGGCGAGATTGTGTAATTGCAGCGGGATGGGTTAAAGGTGAAAAACATATCCAAAATATCAGGAGAGTGGTCTCAGCGGTCAGGGATATGGATGGATTTGCGAGGTGATTTACTCACGATCAGTGAGAATGGAGAACGTGAGGGCTTCAATTACCCCACCATCCGCATGGGAGGAATTCAACCATCCCCTATGGTGAACGTTGAAATCCCCGAGGTAGAGGATCTCGGCTTGTGGGTGAGAGAATGTCACAGTTTCATGGCAGGAGTTTACATAGTCGAAGAAAGATATAAAATTCATATAGTCAGGAGAGCAATAGACGAAACAGAGGAAAAGTGCATTAGTTGGGAGAGACCTTGAGCCACATAACATCAAAGTTTGGGGACTCAAGGTCATTGAGGTGTGCAACAGCTGTGTTGATGTTAGAGTATGCACAGACACCACCTTTGAGCAGGAATCGTGGATGGAGAATATAGTTAATATAATTAATTTAGTTAATATAGGCAATATCCCTGGCGATAGGAGAGAAAGAATACTTCCCACGCATTCCCACGTGTCGTAGAAAGGGGACGGGAGCGGAGTCCTAGAAACCCTCCCCTCCCTGTATTCTAACTTTCTAAAAGGGGAAACAGAAGAAGGAGTCACGCAGTGAGTGCTCATCCTCCTCGAAGGCTAAGATTGGGGTGTCTAAATGTGTGTGGATGTAACCAAGATGAGAAAAAACGAGAGATAGGTTGTATGTTTGAGGAAAGGAACCAGGATGTTTTGGCTCTGAGTGTAACGAAGCTCAAGGGTAAAGAGGAAGTGTGGTTTGGGAATGTTTTGGAAGTAAAGTCAGGGGTTAGTGAGAGGACAAGAGCAAGGGAAGGTGTAGCACTACTCCTGAAACAGAAGCGGTGGGAGTACGTGATATAGTGTAAGAAAGTAAACTCTAGATTGATATGGGTAAAACTGAAAGTGGATCGAGAGAGTTGGGTGATTATTGGTGCATATGCACCTGGGCATGAGAAGAAAGATCATGAGAGGCAAATGTTTTGGGAACAGATGAGTGAGTGTGTTTGCAGTTTTCATGAACGAGACCGGGTTATAGCGAGAGGTGATTTGAATGCAAAGGTGAGTAATGAGGCAGTTGAGGGAGTAATTGGTGCTCATGGGATGTTCAGTGTTGTAAATAGAAATGATGAAGGGCTTATAGATTTATGTGCTGAAAAAGGACTGGTGATTGGGAATACCTGGTTTAAAAAGATATATATATACATAAGTATATGTATGTGAGTAGGAGAGATGCCAGAGAGCGTTATTGGATTACGTGTTAATTGATAGGCGCGTGAAAAAGAGACTTTTGAATGTTAATTTGTTGTGAGGTGCAACTGGAGGGATGTCTGATTATTATCTTGTGGAGGCGAAGGTAAAGAGTTGTAGAGGTTTTCAGAAAAGAAGAAAGAATGTTGGAGTGAAGAGAGTGGTGAAAGTAAGTGAGCTTGGGAAGAAGGCTTGTGTGAGGAAGTACCAGGAGAGACTGAGTGCAGAATGGAAAGAGGTGAGAGTAAATGACGTAAGGGGAGTGGGGGAGGAATGGGATGTATCTAGGAAAGCAGTAATTGCTTGAGCAAAGGATGCCTGCGGCATGAGGAAGGTGGGAGGTTGGCGGATTAGAAAGGGTAGTGAATGGTGGGATGAAGAAGTAAGATTGTTAGTGAAAGAGAAGAGAGAGGCATTTGGACGATCTTTGCAGGGAAATAGTGCAAATGACTGAGAGATACATAAAAGCAGGAGGCAAGAGGTCAAGAGAAAGGTGAAAGAGGTGAAAAAGAGCGCAAATGAGAGTTGTGGGAGAAAGTACCGTTACATATTGGGGAGAATTGAAAACTATTGTGGAAGGAGTAAGTGGGTAAGACAAGAAAAAATAGAACATCGGTGAAGGGGACCAATGAGGAGTTAATAACAAGTAGTGGTGAAGTAAGAAGGAGATGGAGAGAATACTTTGAAGGTTTATTGAAAGTGTTTGATGACAGAGTGGCAGCTATAGGGTGTTTTGGTCGAGGTGGTGTGCGAAGTGAGAGGATCAGGGGGAATAGTTTGGTAAACAGAGAAGAGGTAGTGAAAGCTTTGCGGAAGATGAAAGCTGGCAAGGCGGAGGGTTTGAATAGTATTGCTGTGAAAATTATTAAAGAAGGGGGAGACTTTGTTGTTGACTGGTTGGTACGGATATTCAATGTATGTATGGTTCATGGCGAAGTGCCTGAGGATCGGCGGAATGCATGCATAGTACCATTACACAAAGGTAAAGGGGATAAAGGTGAGTGCTCAAATTACAGAGGTATAAGTTTGTTGAGCATTCCAGGGAAATTATATGGGAGGGTTTTGATTGAGAGGGTCAAGGCATATAGAGAGCATCAGATTGGGGAAGAGCAGTGTGAT
>NC_092230.1:10626955-10651454 GCF_036320965.1 Panulirus ornatus | reverse complement strand
GGTGGATAACAATGAGGAGTAGTGGGATAACGTTGTGGAATGGTGGTGGATAACGTTGTGGAGTGGTGGTGGATAACGTTGTGGAGTGGTAATGGATAACGTTGTGGAGTGGATGTGGATAACGTTTGGATGAGTGTGGATAACGTTGTGGAATGGTAGTGGATAACGTTGGAGTGGTGGTGGATAACGTTGTGGAGTGGTATGGATAACGTTGTGGAGTGGGAGTGGATAACGTTTGGAGTGGTGGTGGATAACGTTGTTGAGTGGTAGTGGATATCATTGTGGAGTGGTGGTGGATAACATTGTGGAGTGGTTGAATTTGGAACGGTGGTGAAATTTTGTGGATGGTGATGGAAACGTTGTGGAATGGTGGTGGATGACGTTGTGGAGTGGTGTTGGATAACATTGTGGAGTGGTTTTGGATAACGTTGTAAAGTGATGGTGGATAACATTGTGCAGTGGTGTTGATAACGTTGGGGAGTGGTGACGAATAACATTGAGGAGTGTTACTGAATAACGTTGTGGAGTGGAGGTGGGTGACGTTGTGGAGTGATGGTAGATAACGTTAGGAGTGGTGGTGAATAACGTTGTGGAATGGTGGTGGATAACATTGTGGAGTGGTGGAGGATAACATTGTAGAATGGTGTTGATAACGTTGTGGAGTAGTGGCGGATAAAAGTGTGGAGTGATGGTGGATAACACTGTGGAGTGATGGTGGATAACGTTTGGAGTGGGGGTGGATGACGTTGTGGAGTGGTGGTAGATAACGTTGTGGAGTGATAGTGGATAACGTTTTGGAGTGGGGGTGGATAACTTTTTGGAGTGGTTGCTGATAACGTTGTAGAGTGGTGTTGGATAACTTTTGGAGTGGGGGTAGGTGACGTTGTGGAGTGAGGTAGATAACGTTGTGGAGTGACGGTGGATAATGTTGTGGAGTGGCGGTGGATAACGGTGTGAAGTGGTGGTGAAGAACGTTGTGGAGTGGGAGTGGACAGCATTGTGGAGTGGAGGTGGGTAACGTTGTGGAGTGGTGGTGGATAACGTTGTGGGGGGGGGGGGGGTGATAATATAAGACTTGATAGGATGGTCGGAGATATAATGTGGACACTTGATCGATGGTTGGTTGTAGACGGGTGGTTAATGGCTGGTTGTGGACGGGTGGTTGATAACTTTGCTGTGGAAGGGTAGTGGACGACCTGCCATAGATGTGGGAAGCGCTACTCCATCACAAGGAAGATTGGGTCCATTGAATGATGGTTGTAAGTAATACCTCCAGTACCGTACCAGTGTTTCAGGTGTAGACAGGTGTTTGTTGTGAGTTTAATGTGGAATTTCCCAGACGGATAAGACGTCACAGTGGAACGAATCACTGCATGATATCATTAGTGGTGGCATCATATGGCCACAACAAATAAGGTCCGGAAAACTCGAGTTATGACAAGAACAATAGGATGGATCTAATGTTCAGAGGCGTCCATTTAGACGGTTATCTTCTGTTATCATCAGAGAGGTGAGATTGGCTGGTTATACTCTGTTATATCAGTAATGTCTGGTCAACATCTCGGTAAGATGCTGGGGGAATCCTTATCCTGTAGCTCTTGAATTACCGGATGCATTTGATAAGGTATAGTAACATCTTGAGGCCAGAAATCCCAGCTTCCATCTTTCATCCACTCTCCAACACTCTCACATCATGATCATCGCTGGCTGGACTGTGTCTTTGTCTAAGAACAATATTTCCCATTTTCCTGATGTCGAGCAACGTACCTCAAGGAAGGAGTCTGTCTCGTCTGCTATGTCCTTCCCTTGTTTTTATCTACAATCTTTCAAGAAGTAAATGCATTCACGTCTGTCAAAGTAACCTCCATTGCTCTGATGTAGATGTGTCATCATCTCGCCTCCTTATAACTACCTCTGTAGTCTCAGATCTGGAAATGTTTTGTCACTGGAGCGGACGTGAGCTGCTCAAGTTTAAATGCTACTGAAATGTAACTTATTCCCATTTTCCATCTCAAACTTCCCACAGTTTTCCCATTTTCTGACACAATACACGTACTTATTGACAGTGAGTCATCTCTCCTGGAAACCCGTAATCCCACTAGTAGATAACTCGGTCTAGTAGTAGTGCCTGGGAACCGCTTTTCAGAGGCAATAAATCCTATTATGGAAAAGAAATAGATACTTTGATTATGCAACATGTTGATATGGGTGGTGATAATGATGTGGGTGGTGAGAATGATGTGGGTGGTGAGAATGATGTGGGTGGTGAGAATGATGTGGGTGGTGAGAATGATGTGGGTGGTGAGAATGATGTGGGTGGTGAGAATGATGTGGGTGGTGAGAATGATGTGGGTGGTGGAATGATGTGGGTGGTGGGGATGATGTGGGTGTTAAGAATGATGTGGGTGGTGAGAATGATGTGGGTGGTGAGAATGATGTGGGTGGTGATAATGATGTGGGTGGTGAGAATGATGTGGGTGGTGGGAATGATGTGGGTGGTAAGAATGATGTGGGTGGTAAGAATGATGTGGGTGGTGAGAATGATGTGGGTGGTGAGAATGATGTGGGTGGTGGGGATGATGTGGGTGGTAAGAATGATGTGGGTGGTGAGAATGATGTGGGTGGTGAGAATGATGTGGGTGGTGGGAATGATGTGGGTGGTGGGGATGATGTGGGTGTTAAGAATGATGTGGGTGGTGAGAATGATGTGGGTGGTGGGATGATGTGGGTGGTGAGAATGATGTGGGTGGTGGGAATGATGTGGGTGGTAAGAATGATGTGGGTGGTGAGAATGATGTGGGTGGTGAGAATGATGTGGGTGGTGAGAATGATGTGGGTGGTGGGAATGATGTGGGTGGTAAGAATGATGTGGGTGGTGAGAATGATGTGGGTGGTGAGAATGATGTGGGTGGTGAGAATGATGTGGGTGGTGGGGATGATGTGGGTGGTAAGAATGATGTGGGTGGTGAGAATGATGTGGGTGGTGAGAATGATGTGGGTGGTGAGAATGATGTGGGTGTTAAGAATGATGTGGGTGGTGGGATGATGTGGGTGGTGAGAATGATGTGGGTGGTGAGAATGATGTGGGTGGTAGAATGATGTGGGTGGTAAGAATGATGTGGGTGGTGAGAATGATGTGGGTGGTGAGAATGATGTGGGTGGTGGGAATGATGTGGGTGGTGAGAATGATGTGGGTGGTAAGAATGATGTGGGTGGTGAGAATGATGTGGGTGGTGAGAATGATGTGGGTGGTGAGAATGATGTGGGTGGTGAGAATGATGTGGGTGGTGAGAATGATGTGGGTGGTAAGAATGATGTGGGTGGTGAGAATGATGTGGGTGGTAAGAATGATGTGGGTGGTGAGAATGATGTGGGTGGTGGAATGATGTGGGTGGTGAGAATGATGTGATGTGGGTGGTTAGAAAGTGTGGGTGGTGAGAATGATGTGGGTGTGAGAATGATGTGGGGTGGTGAGAATGATGTGGGTGGTGAGAATGATGTGGGTGGTAAGAATGATGTGGGTGGTGAGAATGATGTGGGTGGTAGGAATGATGTGGGTGGTGAGAATGATGTGGGTGGTGAGAATGATGTGGGTGGTGAGAATTGTGTGGGTGGTAGAGATGATGTGGGTGGTGAGAATGATGTGGGTGGTGAGAATGATGTGGGTGGTGAGAATGATGTGGGTGGTGAGAATGATGTGGGTGGTGAGAATGATGTGGGTGGTGAGAATGATGTGGGTGGTAAGAATGATGTGGGTGGTGAGAATGATGGGGTGGTGAGAATGATGGGGTGGTGAGAATGATGTGGGTGGTGAAGAATGATGTGGGTGGTGAGAATGATGTGGGTGGTAGAATGATGTGGGTGGTGAGAATGATGTGGGTGGTGAGGAATGATGTGGGTGGTGAGAATGATGTGGGTGGTGAGAATGATGTGGGTGGTGAGAATGATGTGGGTGGTGAGAATGATGTGGGTGGTGAGAATGATGTGGGTGGTGGGGATGATGTGGATGGTAAGAATGATGTGGGTGGTGAGAATGATGTGGGTGGTGAGAATAAGTGGGTGGTTGGAATGATGTGGGTGGTGAGAATGATGTGGGTGGCGAGAATAATGTGGGTGGTGGGAATGATGTGGGTGGTGAGAATGATGTGGGTGGTGAGAATGATGTGGGTGGTGAGAATGATGTGGGTGGTGAGAATAATGTGGGTGGTGGGAATGATGTGGGTGGTGAGTATAATGTGGGTGGTGAGAATGTTGGTGTGGGTAGTGAGAATGATGTGGGTAGTGAGAATGATGTGGATGGTGAGAATGATGTGGGTGGGGTGAATGTTGGTGTGGGTGGTAAGAATGATGTGGGTAGTGAGAATGATATGGGTGGTGAGAATGATGTGGATGGGGAGAATGTTGGTGTGGGTGGTAAGAATGATGTATGTGGTGAGAATGATGTGGGTGGTAAGAATGATGTATGTGGTGAGAATGATGTGGGTGGTGAGATTGATGTGGGTGGTGAGATTGATGTGGGCGGGTTGACTACACGAGACAAAAGAGCTGAGATGGAGTACAAGAGACGGGACAGACTACACGAGACCTGGGATAGACTACACGAGACCTGGGATGGACCACACGAAATCCGGGATGGACTACAGGAGACCTGGGATGGACTACACGAAATCCGGGATGGACTACACGAGACCTGGGATGGACTACACGAGACCTGGGATGGACTACACGAGACCTGGAATGGGCTACACGAGACCTGGGATGGATTACACGAGATCTGGTTGGACTACATGAGTTCAGAGATGGTCTACACGAAAACCGGGATGGACTGCACGAGATCTGGGATGGACTACACGAGACCTGGGATGGGCTACACGAGACCTGGGATGGACTACACGAGACCTGGGATGGACTACACGAGACCTGGGATGGACTACACGAGATCTGGAATGGACTACACGAGACCTGGGATGGACTACACGAGACCTGAGATGGACTACACGAGAACTGAGATGGACTACACGAGATCTAGGGCGAATTACACGAGACCTGGGATGGACTACACGTCGACATATTATATGATATACAAAAATAACAAGAAGAGATTTTGTAAGAGCATTGGAGATATATATGACTTTATCTTATTTCCCCCGTGCTACTGTAAAAAATTCTTAATCCCAAGTCATTTCACAACCCACAAACATTGTTATGATTTATACATACATAACTTTTCCCTTGGCGCATGGGACATACGTTATCTGGATACTACACTCACCAGAAACTATCAGTTACGGATACTCCCATCACCCACATCATTCCTCACTACCCACGCCAACACTCCCATCACCCATATCATTCCTCACTACCCACACCAACACTCCCATCACCCATATCATTCCTCACTACCCACACCAACACTCCCATCACCCATATCATTTCTCACTACCCACACCAACACTCCCATCACCCATATCATTCCTCACTACCCACGCCAACACTCCCATCACCCATATCATTCCTCACTACCCACACCAACACTCCCATCACCCACATCATTCCTCACTACCCACACCAACACTCTCATCACCCACATCATTCCTCACTACCCACACCAACATTCTCACCACCCACATCATCCTCACCAAAAGATGGACTCAGCCACGAGCTCATGCCACACTCTCGTCAGCCTCGATACACGGACCATTCGTGTGTCGTAGTGTCATCAGACCCTACCATAGGTGTACGTACTTATTTTCTGATAAAACTGTAAAGGCCACGGAACGAAGAAGACGACCCCAGACTACTTCTTACCATCGTGCTCAAGGATCGTACCATCGTGCTCAAGGATCGTACAATCGTGCTCAAGGATTGTACCATCGTGCTCAAGGGTCGTACCATCGTGCTCAAGGATCGTACCATCATGCTCAAGGAACGTACCATCGTGCTCAAGGATCGTACCATCGTGCTCAAGGATCGTACCATCGTGCTCAAGGATCGTACCATCGTGCTCAAGGATTGTACCATCGTGCTCAAGGATCGTACCATCGTGCTCACGGATCGTACCATCCTGCTCAAGGAACGTACCATCGTGCTCAAGGATCGAACCATCGTGCTCAAGGATCGTACCATCATGCTCAAGGATCGTACCATAGTGCTCAAGGATCGGACCATCGTTCTCAAGGATCGTACCATCTTGCTCAAGGGTCGTACTATCGTGCTCAAGGATCGGACCATCGTTCTCAAGGATCGTACCATCGTGCTCAAGGATCGTACCATCGTGCTCAAGGATCGTACCATCGTGCTCAAGGATCGTACCATCGTGCTCAAGGGTTGTACCATCATGCTCAAGGGTCGTACAATCGTGCTCAAGGATCGTACCATCGTGCTCAAGGATCGTACCATCGTGCTCAAGGATCGGACCACCGTGCTCAAGGATCGTACCATCATGCTCAAGGAAGGTACCATCGTGCTCAAGGGTCGGATCATCGTGCTTAAGGATCGTACCATCATGCTCAAGGGTCGTACCATCATGCTCAAGGGTCGTATCATCGTGGTCAAGGATCGTACCATCGTGCTCAAGGATCGTACCATCGTGCTCAAGGATCGTACCATCGTGCTCAAGGGTCGGACCATCGTGCTCAAGGAACGTACCATCGTGCTCAAGGATCATGCCGTCATGCTCAAGGATCGTACCATCATGCTCAAGGATCGTAACATCGTGCTCAAGGGTCGTACCATCGTGCTCAAGGATCGGACCATCGTTCTCAAGGATCGTACCATCGTGCTGAAGGAACGTACCATCGTGCTCAAGGATCGTACCATCATGCTCAAGGGTCGTACCATCGTGCTCAAGGGTCGGACCATCGTGCTTAAGGATCGTACCATCGTGCTCAAGGGTCGTACCATCATGCTCAAGGGTCGTACCATCGTGCTCAAGGATCGTACCATCGTGCTCAAGTATCGTACCATCCTGCTCAAGGATCGTACCATCGTGCTCAAGGGTCGTACCATCATGCTCAAGGGTCGTACCATCGTGCACAAGGATCGTACCATCATGCTCACGGATAGTATCATCGTGCTCAAGGATCGTACCATCGTGCTCACGGATCATACCATCGTGCTCAAGGATCGTACCATCGTGCTCAAGGGTCGGACCGTCGTGCTCAAGGAACGTACCATCGTGCTCAAGGGTCGGACCATCGTGCTCAAGGATCGTACCATCGTCTCAAGGAACGTATCATCGTCCTTAAGGATCGTACCATTGTGCTCAAAGGTCGTACCTTCATGCTCAAGGGTCGTACCATCGTGCTCAAGGATCGTACCATCGTGCTCCAGGATCGTACCATCGTGCTCAAGGATCGGACCATCGTGCTCAAGGAACATACCATCATGCTCAAGGAACGTACCATCGTGCTCAAGGGTCGGACCATCGTCCTTAGGGATCGTACCATCGTGCTCAAGGGTCGTACCATCATGCTCAAGGGTCGTAACATCGCGCTCAAGGGTCGGACCATCGTGCTTAATGATCGTACCATCGTACTCAAGGGTCGTACCATCATGCTCAAGGGTCGTACCATCGTGCTCAAGGATCGTACCATCGTGCTCAAGTATCGTACCATCGTGCTCAAGGATCGTACAATCGTGCTCAAGGGTCGTACCATCATGCTCAAGGGTCGTATCATCGTGCTCAAGGGTCGTACCATCGTGCTCAAGGATCGGACCATCGTTCTCAAGGATCGTACCATCGTGCTCAAGGAACGTACCATCGTGCTCAAGGATCGTACCATCATGCTCAAGGGTCATACCATCGTGCTCAAGGGTCGGACCATCGTGCTTAATGATCGTACCATCGTGCTCAAGGGTCGTACCATCGTGGTCAAGGGTCGTACCATCATGCTCAAGGGTCGTACCATCGTGCTCAAGGATCGTACCATCATGCTCACGGATCGTATCATCGTGCTCAAGGATCGTACCATCGTGCTCACGGATCGTACCATCGTGCTCAAGGATCGCACCATCGTGCTCAAGGGTCGGACCATCGTGCTCAAGGAACGTACCATCGTGCTCAAGGGTCGGACCATCGTGCTCAAGGATCGTACCATCGTCTCAAGGAACGTATCATCGTGCTTAAGGATCGTACCATCGTGCTCAAAGGTCGTACCTTCATGCTCAAGGGTCGTACCATCGTGCTCAAGGATCGTACCATCATGCTCCAGGATCGTACCATCGTGCTCAAGGATCGGACCATCGTGCTCAAAGAACATACCATTATACTCAAGGAACGTACCATCGTGCTCAAGGGTCGGACCATCGTCCTTAAGGATCGTACCATCGTGCTCAAGGGTCGTACCATCATGCTCAAGGGTCGTACCATCGTGGTCAAGGATCGTACCATCGTGGTCAAGGATCGTACCATCGTGCTCAAGAATCGTACCATCGTGCTCAAGGGTCGGACAATCATGCACAAGGAACGTACCATCGTGCTCAAGGGTCGTACCATCGTGCTCAAGGATCGGACCATCATTCTCAAGGATCGTACCATCGTGCTCAAGGAACGTACCATCGTGCTCAAGGATCGTACCATCATGCTCAAGGGTCGTACCATCGTGCTCAAGGGTCGTACCATCGTGCTTAATGATCGTACCATCGTGCTCAAGGGTCGTACCATCAAGCTCAAGGGTCGTTCCATCGTGCTCAAGGATCGTACCATCGTACTCAAGTATCGTACCATCGTGCTCAAGGATCGTACCATCGTGCTCAAGGGTCGTACCATCATGCTCAAGGGTCGTACCATCGTGCTCAAGGATCGTACCATCATGCTCACGGATCGTATCATCATGCTCAAGGATCGTACCATCGTGCTCACGGATCGTACCATCGTGCTCAAGGATGGTACCATCGTGCTCAAGGGTCGGACCATCGTGCTCAAGGAACGTACCATCGTGCTCAAGGGTCGGACCATCGTGCTCAAGGATCGTACCATCGTCTCAAGGAACGTATCATCGTGCTTAAGGATCGTACCATCGTGCTCAAAGGTCGTACCTTCATGCTCAAGGGTCGTACCATCGTGCTCAAGGATCGTACCATCATGCTCCAGGATCGTACCATCGTGCTCAAGGATCGGACCATCGTGCTCAAAGAACATACCATTATACTCAAAGAACGTACCATCGTGCTCAAGGGTCGGACCATCGTCCTTAAGGATCGTACCATCGTGCTCAAGGGTCGTACCATCATGCTCAAGGGTCGTACCATCGTGGTCAAGGATCGTACCATCGTGGTCAAGGATCGTACCATCGTGCTCAAGAATCGTACCATCGTGCTCAAGGGTCGGACAATCATGCACAAGGAACGTACCATCGTGCTCAAGGGTCGTACCATCGTGCTCAAGGATCGGACCATCGTTCTCAAGGATCGAACCATCGTGCTCAAGGAACGTACCATCGTGCTCAAGGATCGTACCATCATGCTCAAGGGTCGTACCATCGTGCTCAAGGGTCGGACCATCGTGCTTAATGATCGTACCATCGTGCTCAAGGGTCGTACCATCAAGCTCAAGGGTCGTTCCATCGTGCTCAAGGATCGTACCATCGTACTCAAGTATCGTACCATCGTGCTCAAGGATCATACCATCGTGCTCAAGGGTCGTACCATCATGCTCAAGGGTCGTACCATCGTGCTCAAGGATCGTACCATCGTCTCAAGGAACGTATCATCATGCTCAAGGATCGTACCATCGTGCTCACGGATCGTACCATCGTGCTCAAGGATCGTACCATCGTGCTCAAGGGTCGGACCATCGTGCTCAAGGAACGTACCATCGAGCTCAAGGGTCGGACCATCGTGCTCAAGGATCGTACCATCGTCTCAAGGAACGTATCATCGTCCTTAAGGATCGTACCATCGTGCTCAAAGGTCGTACCTTCATGCTCAAGGGTCGTACCATCGTGCTCAAGGATCGTACCATCGTGCTCCAGGATCGTACCATCGTGCTCAAGGATCGGACCATCGTGCTCAAGGAACATACCATCATGCTCAAGGAACGTACCATCGTGCTCAAGGGTCGGACCATCGTCCTTAGGGATCGTACCATCGTGCTCAAGGGTCGTACCATCATGCTCAAGGGTCGTACCATCGTGCTCAAGGGTGGGACCATCGTGCTTAATGATCGTACCATCGTGCTCAAGGATCGTACCATCATGCTGAAGGGTCGTACCATCGTGCTCAAGGATCGTACCATCGTGCTCAAGTATCGTACCATCGTGCTCAAGGATCGTACCATCGTGCTCAAGGGTCGTACCATCATGCTTAAGGATCGTACAATCGTGCTCAAGGATCGTATCATCGCGCTCAAGGGTCGTACCATCGTGCTCAAGGATCGCACCATCGTGTCAAGGATCGTACCATCGTGCTCAAGGATCGTACCATCATGCTCAAGGATCGTACCATCGTGCTCAGGGATAGTACCATCATGCTCAAGGATCGTACCATCGTGCTCAAGGGTCGGACCATCGTGCTCAAGGATCGTACCATCGTCTCAAGGAACGTATCATCGTCCTTAAGGATCGTACCATCGTGCTCAAGGTCGTACCATCCTGCTCAAGGGTCGTACCATCGTGCTCAAGGATCGTACCATCGTGCTCAAGGATCGTACCATCGTGCTCAAGGATCGTACCATCGTGCTCAAGGAACGTACCATCATGCTCAAGGATCGTACCATCGTGCTCAAGGATCGACCATCGTGCTCAAGGGATCGTACCATCGTGCTCAAGGGTCGTACCATCGTGCTCAAGGTCGTACCATCGTGCTCAAGGGTCGGACCATCGTGCTCAAGGATCGTACCATCGTGCTCAAGGATCGTACATCATGCTCAAGGATCGTACCATCGTGCTCAAGGATCGTACCATCGTGCTCAAGGATCGTACCATCGTGCTCAAGGATCGTACCATCGTGCTCAAGGGTCGTACCATCGTGCTCAAGGATCGTACAATCGTGCTCAAGGATCGTACCATCGTGCTCAAGGGTCGTACCATCGTGCTCAAGGGATCGTACCATCGTGCTCAAGGATCGTACCATCATGCTCAAGGATCGTACCATCGTGCTCAGGGATAGTACCATCATGCTCAAGGATCGTACCATCGTGCTCAAGGAACGTACCTTCGTGCTTAAGGATCGTTACATCGTACGGTCAAGGAACGTATCATCGTGCTCAAGGATCATACCATCGTGCTCAAGGAACGCACAATCGTGCTTAAGGATCCTTACATCGAGTCAAGGATAGTACCATCGTGCTCAAGGATCATACCATCGTGCTCAAGGATCGTACCATCGTGCTCAAGGGTCGTACCATCATGCTAAAGGGTCATACCATCGTGCTCAAGGATCGTACCATCGTGCTCAAGGATCGTACCATCGTGCTCAAGGGTCGTACCATCATGCTCAAGGGTCGTACCATCGTGCTCAAGGATCGTACCATCGTGCTCAAGGATCGTACCATCGTGCTCAAGGAACGTATCATCGTCCTTAAGGATCGTACCATCGTGCTCAAGGATCGTACCATCGTGCTCAAGGGTCGTACCATCATGCTAAAGGGTCATACCATCGTGCTCAAGGGTCGTATCATCGTGCTCAAGGATCGTACCATCATGCTCAAGGATCGTACCATCGTGCTCAAGGATCGTACCATCGTGCTTAAGGATCGTTACATCGTGTCAAGGAACGTACCATCGTGCTCAAGGGTCGTACCATCGTGCTCAAGGATCGTACCATCGTGCTCAAGGGTCATATCATAGTGCTCAAGGATCGCACCATCGTGCTCAAGGGTCGTACCATCGTGCTTAAGGATCGTACCATCATGCTCAAGGATCGTACAATCGTGCTCAAGGATCGTATCATCGTGCTCAAGGGTCGTACCATCGTGCTCAAGGATCGCACCATCGTGTCAAGGATCGTACCATCGTGCTCAAGGATCGTACCATCATGCTCAAGGATCGTACCATCGTGCTCAAGGATCGTACCATCGTGCTCAAGGATCGTACCATCGTGCTCAAGGAACGTACCATCGTGCTTAAGGATCGTTACATCGTGTCAAGGAACGTATCATCGTGCTCAAGGATCGTACCATCGTGCTCAAGGAACGTACTATCGTGCTTAAGGATCGTTACATCGTGTCAAGGATCGTAACATCGTGCTCAAGGGTCGTACCATCGTGCTCAAGGATCGTACCATCGTGCTCAAGGGTCGTACCATCATGCTCAAGGGTCGTACCATCGTGCTCAAGGATCGTACCATCGTGCTCAAGGATCGTACCATCATGCTCAAGGGTCGTGCCATCGTGCTCAAGGATCGTACCATCGTGCTCACGTATCGTACCATCGTGCTCAAGGATCGTACCATCGTGCTCAAGGGTCGGACCATCGTGCTCAAGGAACGTACCATCGTGCTCAAAGGTCGGACCATCGTGCTCAAGGATCGTACCATCGTGCTCAACGAACGTATCATCGTGCTTAAGGATCGTACCATCCTGCTCAAAGGTCGTACCATCATGCTGAAGGGTCGTACCATCGTGCTCAAGGATCGTACCATCATGCTCCAAGATCGTACCATCGTGCTCAAGGATCGGACCATCGTGCTCAAGGAACATACTATCATGCTCAAGGAACGTACCATCGTGCTCAAGGGTCGGACCATCGTCCTTAAGGATCGTACCATCGTCCTCAAGGGTCGTACCATCATGCTCAAGGGTCGTACCATCGTGGTCAAGGATCGTACCATCGTGCTCAAGGATCGTACAATCGTGCTCAAGGATCGTACCATCGTGCTCAAGGGTCGGACCATCATGCTCAAGGAACGTACCATCGTGCTCAAGGGTCGGACCATCGTGCTCAAGGATCGTACCATCGTGCTCAAGGATTGTACCATCATGCTCAAGGAACGTACCATCGTGCTCAACGGACGTATCATCGTGCTCAAGGAACGTAAAACGTGTTCAAGGATCGTACCATCGTGTACAAGGGTCGTACCATCATGGTCAAGGAACGTACCATCGTGCTCAAGGATCGTACCATCGTGCTCAAGGGTGGTACTATCGTGCTCAAGGGTCGTACCATCATGCTCAAGGGTCGTACCATCGTGCTCAAAGAACGTACAATCATGCTCAAGGGTCTTACCATCATGCTCAAGGGTCGTACCATCGTTCTGAAGGATCGTACCATCGTGCTCAAGGATCGTACCATCGTGCTCAAGGAACGTAACATCATGCTTAAGGGTCGTACCATCGTGCTAAAGGGTCGTACCATCGTACTTAAGGATCGTACCATCGTGCTCAAGGGTCGTACGATCGTGCTCAAGGATCGTACCATCGTGCTCAAGGATCGTACCATCGTGCTCAAGGGTCGTACTATCGTGCTCAAGGGTCGTACCATCGTGCTCAAGGGTCGTACCATCGTGGTCAAGGGTCGTACCATCGTCCTCAAGGATCGTACCATCGTCCTCAAGGGTCGTACCATCATGCTCAAGGGTCGTACCATCGTGGTCAAGGATCGTAACATCATGCTCAAGGATCGGACCATCCTGCTCAAGGGTCGTACCATCATGCTCAAGGGTCATACCATCGTGCTCAAGGGTGGTACCATCGTGCTCAAGGATCGTACCATCGTGCTCAAGGAACGTACCATCGTGCTCAAGGATCGTACCATCATGCTCAAGGATCGTACCATCGTGCTCAAGGATCGTACCATCGTGCTTAAGGATCGTTACATCGTGTCAAGGAACGTACCATCGTGCTCAAGGGTCGTACCATCGTGCTCAAGGATCGTACCATCGTGCTCAAGGGTCATATCATAGTGCTCAAGGATCGCACCATCGTGCTCAAGGGTCGTACCATCGTGCTTAAGGATCGTACCATCATGCTCAAGGATCGTACAATCGTGCTCAAGGATCGTATCATCGTGCTCAAGGGTCGTACCATCGTGCTCAAGGATCGCACCATCGTGTCAAGGATCGTACCATCGTGCTCAAGGATCGTACCATCATGCTCAAGGATCGTACCATCGTGCTCAAGGATCGTACCATCATGCTCAAGGATCGTACCATCATGCTCAAGGAACGTACCATCGTGCTTAAGGATCGTTACATCGTACGGTCAAGGAACGTATCATCGTGCTCAAGGATCATACCATCGTGCTCAAGGAACGCACTATCGTGCTTAAGGATCCTTACATCGTGTCAAGGATAGTACCATCGTGCTCAAGGGTCGTACCTTCGTGCTCAAGGATCGTACCATCGTGCTCAAGGGTCATATCATAGTGCTCAAGGATCGCACCATCGTGCTCAAGGGTCTTACCATCGTGCTTAAGGATCGTACAATCATGCTCAAGGATCGTACAATCGTGCTCAAGGATCGTATCATCGGCTCAAGGGTCGTACCATCGTGCTCAAGGATCGCACCATCGTGCTCAAGGATCGTACCATCGTGCTCAAGGATCGTACCATCATGCTCAAGGATCGTACCATCGTGCTCAAGGATCGTACCATCGTGCTCAAGGATCGTACCATCGTGCTCAAGGAACGTACCATCGTGCTCAAGGATCGTACCATCGTGCTCAAGGATCGTATCATCGTGCTCAAGGATCGTACCATCGTGCTCAAGGAACGTACCATCGTGCTCAAGGATCGTACCATCGTGCTCAAGGATCGTACCATCGTGCTCAAGGATCGTACCATCGTGCTCAAGGATCGTACCATCGTGCTCAAGGATCGTACCATCGTGCTCAAGGATCGTACCATCGTGCTCAAGGATCGTACCATCGTGCTCAAGGATCGTACCATCGTGCTCAAGGGTCGTACCATCGTGCTCAAGGGTCGTACCATCGTGCTCAAGGATCGTACCATCGTGCTCAAGGATCGTACCATCGTGCTCAAGGGTCGTACCATCGTGCTCAAGGATCGTACCATCGTGCTCAAGGATCGTACCATCGTGCTCAAGGATCGTACCATCATGCTCAAGGATCGTACCATCGTGCTCAAGGATCGTACCATCGTGCTTAAGGATCGTTACATCGTGTCAAGGAACGTACCATCGTGCTCAAGGGTCGTACCATCGTGCTCAAGGATCGTACCATCGTGCTCAAGGGTCGTGTCATAGTGCTCAAGGATCGCACCATCGTGCTCAAGGGTCGTGCCATCGTGCTCAAGGATAGTACCATCATGCTCAAGGATCGTACCATCGTGCTCAAGGAACGTACCATCGTGCTTAAGGATCGTTACATAGTGCTCAAAGAAAGTACCATCATTCTCAAGGGTCGTACCATCATGCTCAAGGGTCGTACCTTTGTTCTGAAGGATCGTACCATCGTGCTCAAGGATCGTATCATCGTGCTCAAGGATCGTACCATCGTGCTCAAGGGTCGTACGATCGTGCTCAAGGATCGTACCATCGTGCTCAAGGATCGTACCATCGTGCTCAAGGGTCGTACCATCATGCTCAAGGGTCGTACCATCGTGCTCAAGGGTCGTACCATCTTGCTCAAGGGTCGTACCATCGTCATCAAGGATCTTACCATCTTCCTCAAGGGTCGTACCATCATGCTCAAGGGTCGCACCATCGTGCTCAAGGATCGTAACATCATGCTAAAGGATCGTACCATCGTGCTCAAGGGTCGTACCATCGTGCTCAAGGGTCGTACCATCGTGCTCAAGGATCGTACCATCATGCTCAAGGATCGTACCATCGTGCTCAAGGAACGTACCATCGTGCTTAAGGATCGTACCATCGTGCTCAAGGAACGTACCATCGTGCTCAAGGGTCGTACTATCGTGCTCAAGGATCGTACCATCGTGCTCAAGGGTCATATCATAGTGCTCAAGGATCGCACCATCGTGCTCAAGGGTCGTACCATCGTGCTTAAGGATCGTACCATCATGCTCAAGGATCGTACAATCGTGCTCAAGGATCGTATCATCGTGCTCAAGGGTCGTACCATCGTGCTCAAGGATCGCACCATCGTGTCAAGGATCGTACCATCGTGCTCAAGGATCGTACCATCATGCTCAAGGATCGTACCATCGTGCTCAAGGATCGTACCATCATGCTCAAGGATCGTACCATCGTGCTCAAGGAACGTACCATCGTGCTTAAGGATCGTTACATCGTGTCAAGGAACGTATCATCGTGCTCAAGGATCGTACCATCGTACTCAAGGAACGTACTATCGTGCTTAAGGATCGTTACATCGTGTCAAGGATCGTACCATCGTGCTCACGGATCGTACCATCGTGCTCAAGGGTCGTATCATAGTGTTCAAGGATCGTACCATCGTGCTCAAGGGTCGTACCATCGTGCTCAAGGATCGGACCATCATGCTCAAGGATCGTACAATCGTGCTCAAGGATCGTACCATCGTGCCTAAGGATCGTTACATCGTGTTAAGGAACGTACCATCGTGCTCACGGGTCGTACCATCGTGCTCAAGGATCGTTCCATCGTGCTCAAGGGTCATATCACAGTGCTCAAGGATCGCACCATCGTGCTCAAGGGTCGTACCATCGTGATTAAGGATCGTACCATCATGCTCAAGGATCGTACAATCGTGCTGAAGGATCGTATCATCGTGCTCAAGGGTCGTACCATCGTGCTCAAGGATCGAACCATCGTGTCAAGAATCGTACCATCGTGCTCAAGGATCGTACCCTCATGCTCAAGGATCGTACCGTCGTGCGCAAGGAACGTACCATCGTGCTTAAGGATCGTTAGATCGTGTCAAGGAACGTATCATCGTGCTCAAGGATCGTACCATCGTGCTCAAGGAACGTACTATCGTGCTTAAGGATCGTTACAACGAGTCAAGGATCGTACCATCGTGCTCAAGGGTCGTACCATCGTGCTGAAGGATCGTACCATCGTGCTCAAGGGTCGTACCATCGTGCTCAAGGATCGTACCATCGTGCTCAAGGATCGTACCATCGTGCTCAAGGGTCGTACCATCATGATCAAGGGTCGAACCATCGTGCTGAAGGATTGTACCATCGAGCTCACGGATCGTACCAACGTGCTCAAGGAACGTACCATCGTGCTCAAATGTCGGACCATCGTGCTCAAGGATCGTACCATCGTGCTCAAGGAACGTATCATCGTGCTTAAGGATCGTACCATCCTGCTCAAAGGTCGTACCATCATGCTCAAGGGTCGTACCATCGTGCTCAAGGATAGTACCATCGTGCTCCAGGATCGTACCATCGTGCTCAAGGATCGGACCATCGTGCTCAAGGAACATACCATCATGCTCAAGGAACGTACCATCGTGCTCAAGGGTCGGACCATCGTCCTTAAGGATCGTACCATCGTGCTCAAGGGTCGTACCATCATGCTCAAGGGTCGTACCATCGTGGTCAAGGATAGTACCATCGTGCTCAAGGATCGTACCATCGTGCTCAAGGGTCGTACCATCGTGCTCAAGGGTCGGACCAACATGCTCAAGGAACGTACCATCGTGCTCAAGGGTCGGACCATCGTGCTCAAGGATCGTACCATCGTGCTCAAGGATTGTACCATCATGCTCAAGGAACGTACCATTCGTGCTCATCGAACGTATCATCGTGCTCAAGGAACGTACCATCGTGTTCAAGGATCGTACATCGTGTTCAAGGGTCGTACCATCATGGTCAAGGAACGTACCAATGTGCTCAAGGATCGTACCATCGTGCACAAGGAACGTACCATCGTGCTCAAGGGTGGTACTATCGTGCTCAAGGGTTGTACCATCATGCTCAAGGGTCGTACCATCGTGCTCAAAGAACGTACCATCATACTCAAGGGTCGTACCATCATGCTCAAGGGTCGTACCATCGTTCTGAAGGATCGTACCATCGTGCTCAATGATCGTACCATCGTGCTCAAGGAACGTACCATCTCTCTCAAGGGTCGCACCATCGTGTTCAAGGGTCGTACCATCGTACTTAAGGATCGTACCATCGTGATCAAGGGTCGAACGATCGTGCTCAAGGATCGTACCATCGTGCTCATGGATCGTACCATCGTGCTCAAGGGTCGTACTATCAAGCTCAAGGGTCGTACCATCGTGCTCAAGGGTCGTCCCATCATGCTCAAGGGTCGTACCATCGTGCTCAAGGATCGTACCATCGTCCTCAAGGGTCGTACCATCATGCTCAAGGGTCGTACCATCGTGGTCAAGGATCGTAACATCATGCTCAACGATCGGACCATCGTGCTCAAGGGTCGTACCATCATGCTCAAGGGTCGTACCATCGTGCTCAAGGGTTGTACCATCGTGCTCAAGGATCGTACCATCGTGCTCATGGAACGTACCATCGTGCTCAAGGATCGTACCATCGTGCTCACGGAACGTACCATCGTGCTGAAGGGTCGTACCATCGTCCTCAAGGATCGTACCATCATGCTCAAGGATCGTACCATTGTGCTCAAGGATCGTACCATCGTGCTCAAGAATCGTACCATCGTGCTCAAGGATCGTACCATCGTGCTCAAGGATCATACCATCGTGCTCAAGGGTCGTATCATAGTGCTCAAGGATCGCACCATCGTGCTCAAGGGTCGTACCATCGTGCTCAAGGATGGTACCATCATGCTCAAGGATCGTACCATCGTGCTCAAGGGTCGTACCATCGTGCTCAAGGATCGTACCATCGTGCTCAAGCATCGTACCATCGTGCTCAAGGATCGTATCTTCGTGCTCAAGGATCGTACCATCGTGCTCAAGGATCGTACCATCATGCTCAAGGATCGTACCATCGTGCTCACGGAACGTACCATCGTGCTGAAGGGTCGTACCATCGTCCTCAAGGATCGTACCATCATGCTCAAGGATCGCACCATTCTGCTCAAGGATCGTACCATCGTGCTCAAGAATCGTACCATCGTGCTCAAGGATCGTACCATCGTGCTCAAGGAACATACCATCGTGCTCAAGGGTCGTATCATAGTGCTCAAGGATCGCACCATCGTGCTCAAGGATCGTACCATCGTGCTCAAGGATTGTACCCTCATGCTCAAGGATCGTACCATCATGCTCAAGGAACGTACCATCGTGCTCAAGGATCGTACCATCGTGCTCAAGGATCGTTACATCGTGTCAAGGAACGTTCCATCGTGCTCAAGGGTCGTACCATCGTGCTCAAAGATCGTACCATCGTGCTCAAAGGTCGTATCATAGTGCTCAAGATAGCACCATCTTGCTCAAGGGTCGTACCATAGTGCTCAAGGATCGTACCATCATGCTCCAGGATCGTACCATCGTGCTCAAGGAACGTACCATCGTGCTTAAGGATCGTTACATCGTGCTCAAAGAACGTACCATCATTCTGAAGGGTCGTACCATCATGCTCAAGTTTCGTACCATCGTTCTGAAGGATCGTACCATCGTGCTCAAGGATCCTACCATCGTGCTCAAGGGTCGTATCATAGTGCTCAAGGATCGCACCATCGTGCTCAAGGGTCGTACCATCGTGCTCAAGGATCGTACCATCATGCTCCAGGATCGTACCATCGTGCTCAAGGAACGTACCATCGTGCTTAAGGATCGTTACATCGTGCTCAAAGAAAGTACCATCATGCTCAAGAGTCGTACCATCATGCTCAAGTGTCGTACCATCGTTCTGAAGGATCGTACCATCGTGCTCAAGGATCGTACCATCGTGCTCAAGGAACATACCATCATTCTCAAGGGTCGTACCATCGTGCTCAAAGGTCGTACCATCGTACTTAAGGATCGTACCATAGTGCTCAAGGGTCGTATGATCGTGCTCAAGGATCCTACCATCGTCCTCAAGGATCGTACCATCGTGCTGAAGTGTCGTACCATCATGCTCAAGGGTCGTACCATCGTGCTCAAGGGTCGTACCATCATGCTCAAGGATCGTACCATCGTCCTCAAGGATCGTACCATCGTCCTTAAGTGTCGTACCATCATACTCAAGGGTCGTACCATCGTGGTCAAGGATCGTAACATCATGCTCAAGGATCGGACCATCTTGCTCAAGGGTCGTACCATCATGCTCAAGAATCGTACAATCGTGCTCAAGGGTCGTACCATCGTGCTCAAGGATCGTACCATCGTGCTCAAGGATCGTACCATCGTGCTCAAGGAACGTATCATCGTGCTTAAGGATCGTTACATCGTGTCAAGGAACGTACCATCGTGCTCAAGGGTCGTACCATCGTGCTCAAGGATCGTACCATCATGCTCAAGGGTCATATCATAGTCCTCAAGGATCGCACCATCGTGCTCAAGTGTCGTACCATCGTGTTTAAGGATCGTACCATCATGCTCAAGGATTGTACCATCGTGCTAAAGGATCGTATCATCGTGCTCAAGTGTCGTACCATCGTGCTCAAGGATCACATCATCGTGTCAATGATCGTACCATCGTGCTCAAGGATCGTACCATCATGCTCAAGGATCGTACCATCGTGCTCAAGGATCGTACCATCATGCTCAAGGATCGTACCATCGTGCTCAAGGAACGTACAATCGTGCTTAAGGATCGTTACATCGTGTCAAGGAACGTATCATCGTGCTCAAGGATCGTACCATCGTGCTCAAGGAACGTACTATAGTGCTTAAGGTTCGTTACATCGTGTGAAGGCTCGTACCATCGTGCTCAAGGATCGTACCATCGTGCTCAAGGGTCGTACCATCGTGCTCAAGGGTCGTACCATCGTGCTCAAGGATCGTACCATCGTGCTAAAGGAACGTACCATCGTGCTCAAGTGTCGTACCATCGTGCTCAAGGAACGTACCATCGTGCTCAAGGAACGTACCATCGTGCTCAAGGATCGTACCATCGTGCTCAAGGGTCGTACCATCGTGCTCAAGGAACGTACCATCGTGCTCAAGGAACGTACAATCGTGCTCAAGGATGTACCATCGTGCTCAAGGAACGTACCATCGTTCTCAAGGAACGTACCATCATGCTCAAGGAACGTACCATCGTGCTTAAGGATCGTTACATCGTGTCAAGGACCGTACCATCGTGCTCAAGGATCGTACCACCGTGCTCAAGGATCGTTAGATCGTGTCAAGGAACGTACCATCGTGCTCAAGGGTCGTACCATCGTGCTCAAGGATCGTATCATCGAGCTCAAGGGTCGTATCATAGTGCTCAAGGATCGCACCATCGTGCTCAAGGGTCGTACCATCATGCTCAAGGATCGTACCATCATGCTCAAGGATCGTACCATCGTGCTCAAGGAACGTATCATCGTGTTTAAGGATCGTTACATCGTGTCAAGGACCGTACCATCGTGCTCAAGGATGGTACCACCGTGCTCAAGGATCGTTAGATCGTGTCAAGGAACGTACCATCGTGCTCAAGGGTCGTACCATCGTGCTCAAGGATCGTATCATCGAGCTCAAGGGTCGTATCATAGTGCTCAAGGATCGCACAATCGTGCTCAAGGGTCGTACCATCGTGCTCAAGGATCGTACCATCATGCTCAAGGATCGTACCATCGTGCTCAAGGAACGTATCATCGTGCTTAAGGATCGTTACATCGTGTCAAGGAACGTACCATCGTGCTCAAGGGTCGTACCATCGTGATCAAGGGTCGTACCATCGTGCTTAAGGATCGTACCATCATTCTCAAGGATTGTACCATCGTGCTAAAGGATCGTATCATCGTGCTCAAGGGTCGTACCATCGTGCTCAAGGATCGCACCATCGTGTCAATGATCGTACCATCGTGCTCAAGGATCGTACCATCATGCTCAAGGATTGTACCATCGTGCTCAAGGATCGTACCATCATGCTCAAGGATCGTACCATCGTGCTCAAGGAACGTACCATCGTGCTTAAGGATCGTTACATCGTGTCAAGGAACGTATCATCGTGCTCAAGGATCGTACCATCGTTCTCAAGGAACGTACAATAGTGCTTAAGGATCGTTACATCGTGTGAAGGATCGTACCATCGTGCTCAAGGATCGTACCATCGTGCTCAAGGTTCGTACCATCGTGCTCAAGGGGTCGTACCATCGTGCTCAAGGATCGTACCATCGTGCTCAAGGAACGTACCATCGTGCTCAAGGGTCGTACCATCGTGCTCAAGGAACGTACCATCGTGCTCAACGAACGTACCATCGTGCTCAAGGATCGTACCATCGTGCTCAAGGGTCGTCCCATCATGATCAAGGATCGTACCATCATGCTCAAGGACCGTACCATCGTGCTCAAGGATCGTACCACCGTGCTCAAGGATAGTTAGATCGTGTTAAGGAACGTACTATCGTGCTCAAGGGTCGTACCATCGTGCTCAAGGATCGTATCATCGAGCTCAAGGGTCGTATCATAGTGCTCAAGGATCGCACCATCGTGCTCAAGGGTCGTACCATCGTGCTCAAGGATCGTACCATCATGCTCAAGGATCGTACCATCGTGCTCAAGGAACGTATCATCGTGCTTAAGGATCGTTACATCGTGTCAAGGACCGTACCATCGTGCTCAAGGATCGTACCACCGTGCTCAAGGATCGTTAGATCGTGTCAAGGAACGTACCATCGTGCTCAAGGGTCGTACCATCGTGCTCAAGGATCGTATCATCGAGCTCAAGGGTCGTATCATAGTGCTCAAGGATCGCACCATCGTGCTCAAGGGTCCTACCATCATGCTCAAGGATCGTACCATCATGCTCAAGGATCGTACCATCGTGCTCAAGGAACGTATCATCGTGCTTAAGGATCGTTACATCGTGTCAAGGACCGTACCATCGTGCTCAAGGATGGTACCACCATGCTCAAGGATCGTTAGATCGTGTCAAGGAACGTACCATCGTGCTCAAGGTTCGTACCATCGTGCTCAAGGTTCGTATCATCGAGCTCAAGGGTCGTATCATAGTGCTCAAGGATCGCACCATCGTGCTCAAGGGTCGTACCATCGTGCTCAAGGATCGTACCATCATGCTCAAGGATCGTACCATCGTGCTCAAGGAACGTATCATCGTGCTTAAGGATCGTTACATCGTGTCAAGGAACGTACCATCGTGCTCAAGGGTCGTACCATCGTGCTCAAGGATCGTACCATCATGCTCAAGGGTCATATCATAGTCCTTAAGGATCGCACCATCGTGCTCAAGGGTCGTACCATCGTGCTCAAGGATCGTACCATCATGCTCAAGGATCGTACCATCGTGCTCAAGGATCGTATCATCGTGCTCAAGGGTCGTACCATCGTGCTCAAGGATCGCACCATCGTGTCAAGGATCGTACCATCGTGCTCAAGGATCGTACCATCATGCTCAAGGATCGTACCATCGTGCTCAAGGATCGTACCATCATGCTCAAGGATCGTACCATCGTGCTCAAGGAACGTACCATCGTGCTTAAGGATCGTTACATCGTGTCAAGGAACGTATCATCGTGCTCAAGGATCGTACCATCGTGCTCAAGGAACGTACTATCGTGCTTAAGGATCGTTACATCGTGTCAAGGATCGTACCATCGTGCTCAAGGATCGTACCATCGTGCTCAAGGTTCGTACCATCGTGCTCAAGGGTCGTACCATCGTGCTCAAGGATCGTACCATCGTGCTCAAGGAACGTACCATCGTGCTCAAGGATCGTACCATCGTGCTCAAGGATCGTAACATCGTGCTCAAGGATCGTACCATCGTGCTCAAGGAACGTACCATCGTGCTCAAGGATCGTACCATCGTGCTCAAGGAACGTACCATCGTGCTCAAGGATCGTACCATCGTGCTCAAGGAACGTACCATCGTGCTCAAGGATCGTACCATCGTGCTCAAGGGTCGTACCATCGTGCTCAAGGATCGTACCATCGTGCTCAAGGTCGTACCATCGTGCTCAAGGATCGTACCATCGTGCTCAAGGATCGTACCATCGTGCTCAAGGATCGTACCATCGTGCTCAAGGGTCGTACCATCGTGCTCAAGGATCGTACCATCGTGCTCAAGGATCGTACCATCGTGCTCAAGGAACGTACCATCGTGCTCAAGGATCGTACCATCGTGCTCAAGGATCGTACCATCGTGCTCAAGGATCGTACCATCGTGCTCAAGGATCGTACCATCGTGCTCAAGGATCGTACCATCAGTGCTCAAGGATCGTACCATCGTGCTCAAGGATCGTACCATCGTGCTCAAGGATCGTACCATCGTGCTCAAAGGATCGGACCATCGTGCTCAAGGAACATACCATCATGCTCAAGGATCGTACCATCGTGTTCAAGGGTCGTACCATCGTGCTTAAGATCGTACCATCGTGCTCAAGGTCGTACCATCATGCTCAAGGGTCGTACCATCGTGGTCAAGGATAGTTACCATCGTGCTCAAGGATCGTACCTTCGTGCTCAAGGTCGTACCATCGGTGCTCAAGGGTCGTACCAACGTGCTCAAGAACGTACGATCGTGCTCAAGGGTCGGACCAACATGCTCAAGGATCGTACCATCGTGCTCAAGGATCGTACCCTCATGCTCAAGGAACGTACAATCGTGCTCAAGGTTCGTATCATCGA
>NC_092230.1:10447679-10626855 GCF_036320965.1 Panulirus ornatus | reverse complement strand
AGAATGATGTGGGTGATAAGAATGATGTGGGTGGTGAGAATAATGTGGGTGGTGAGAATGATGTGGGTGGTGGAAATGTTGGTGTGGGTAGTTAGAATGATGTGGGTGGTGAGAATAATGTGGGTGGTGAGAATGATGTGGGTGATAAGAATGATGTGGGTGGTGAGAATAATGTGGGTGGTGAGAATGATGTGGGTGGTAAGAATGATGTGGGTGAATAGAATTGATATGGGTGGTGGGGATGATGTGGGTGGTGAGAATGATGTGGGTGGTGAGAATGATGTGGGTGGTGAGAATGATGGGGGTGGTGAGAATGATGTGGGTAAAAGAATGATATGGGTGGTGGGGATGATGTGGGTGGTGAATGATGTGGGTGGTGAGAATAATGTGGGTGGTGGGAATGATGTGGGTGGTGAGAATAATGTGGGTGGTGGGAATGATGTGGGTGGTGAGAATGATGTGGGTGGTGAGAATGATGTGGGTGGTGAGAATGATGTGGGTGGTGAGAATGATGTGGGTGGTGAGAATAATGTGGGTGGTGAGAATGATGTGGGTGGTGAGAATAATGTGGGTGGTGAGAATGATGTGGGTGGTGAGAATGATGTGGGTGGTGAGAATAATGTGGGTGGTGAGAATGATGTGGGTGATAAGAATGATATGGGTGAAAGAATGATATGGGTGGTGGGGATGATGTGGGTGGTGAGAATGATGTGGGTGGTGAGAATGATGTGGGTGGTGAGAATAATGTGGGTGATAAGAATGATGTGGGTGGTGAGAATGATGTGGGTGATAAGAATGATGTGGGTGGTGGGGATGATGTGGGTGGTGAGAATGATGTGGGTGGTGAGAATGATGTGGGTGATAAGAATGATGTGGGTGGTGAGAATGATGTGGGTGGTGGAAATGTTGGTGTGGGTAGTTAGAATGATGTGGGTGGTGAGAATAATGTGGGTGGTGAGAATGATGTGGGTGATAAGAATGATGTGGGTGGTGAGAATAATGTGGGTGGTGAGAATGATGTGGGTGGTAAGAATGATGTGGGTGAAAGAATGATATGGGTGGTGGGGATGATGTGGGTGGTGAGAATGATGTGGGTGGTGAGAATGATGTGGGTGGTGAGAATGATGTGGGTGGTGAGAATAATGTGGGTGATAAGAATGATGTGGGTGGTGAGAATGATGTGGGTGATAAGAATGATGTGGGTGGTGGGGATGATGTGGGTGGTGAGAATGATGTGGGTGGTGAGAATGATGTGGGTGGTGAGAATGATGTGGGTGATAAGAATGATGTGGGTGGTGAGAATGATGTGGGTGGTGAAAATGTTGGTGTGGGTAGTTAGAATGATGTGGGTGGTGAGAATAATGTGGGTGGTGAGAATGATGTGGGTGATAAGAATGATGTGGGTGGTGAGAATAATGTGGGTGGTGAGAATGATGTGGGTGGTAAGAATGATGTGGGTGAAAGAATGATATGGGTGGTGGGGATGATGTGGGTGGTGAGAATGATGTGGGTGGTGAGAATGATGTGGGTGGTGAGAATGATGTGGGTAAAAGAATGATATGGGTGGTGGGGATGATGTGGGTGGTGAGAATAATGTGGGTGGTGAGAATAATGTGGGTGGTGGGAATGATGTGGGTGGTGGGAATGATGTGGGTGATGAGAATAATGTGGGTGGTAGGAATGATGTGGGTGGTGAGAATAATGTGGGTGGTGGGAATGATGTGGGTGGTGAGAATGATGTTGGTGGTGAGAATGATGTGGGTGGTGAGAATGATGTGGGTGGTGAGAATGATGTGGGTGGTGAGTATAATGTGGGTGGTGAGAATAATGTGGGTGGTGGGAATGATGTGGGTGGTGGGAATGATGTGGGTGGTGAGAATAATGTGGGTGGTGAAAATGATGTGGGTGGTGAGAATGATGTGGGTGGTGAGAATGATGTGGGTGGTAGGAATGATGTGGGTGGTGAGAATAATGTGGGTGGTGGGAATGATGTGGGTGGTGAGAATGATGTGGGTGGTGGGAATGATGTGGGTGGTGAGAATAATGTGGGTGGTGGGAATGATATGGGTGGTGAGAATAATGTGGGTGGTGAGTATAATGTGGGTGGTGAGAATAATGTGGGTGGTGAGAATGATGTGGGTGGTGAGAATAACGTGGGTGGTGGGAATGATGTGGGTGGTGAGAATGATGTGGGTGGTGAGAATAATGTGGGTGGTGAGTATAATGTGGGTGGTGAGAATAATGTGGGTGGTGAGAATGATGTGGGTGGTGGGAATGATATGGGTGGTGAGAATGATGTGGGTGGTGAGAATAATGTGGGTGGTGAGTATAATGTGGGTGGTGGGAATGATGTGGGTGGTGAGAATGATGTGGGTGGTGGGAATGATGTGGGTGGTGAGAATAATGTGGGTGGTGGGAATGATGTGGGTGGTGAGAATAATGTGGGTGGTGAGAATGATGTGGGTGGTGAGAATAATGTGGGTGGTGGGAATGATGTGGGTGGTGAGAATGATGTGGGTGTTGAGAATAATGTGGGTGGTGGGAATGATGTGGGTGGTGAGAATGATGTGGGTGGTGAAAATGATGTGGGTGGTGGGAATGATGTGGGTGATGGGAATGATGTGGGTGGTGAGAATGATGTGGGTGGTGAGAATGATGTGGGTGGTGAGAATGATGTGGGTGGTGAGAATAATGTGGGTGGTGAGTATAATGTAGGTGGTGAGAATGATGTGGGTGGTAAGAATGATGTATGTGGTGAGAATGATGTGGGTGGTGAGATTGATGTGGGTGGGTTGACTACACGAGACAAAAGAGCTGAGATGGAGTACAAGAGACGGGACAGACTACACGAGACCTGGGATGGACTACACGAGACCTGGGATGGACTACACGAAATCCGTGATGGACTACACGAGACCTGGGATGGACTACACGAGACTTGGGATGGACTACACGAGACCTGGGATGGGCTACACGAGACCTGGGTTGGATTACATGAGATCTGGTTTGACTACATGAGATCAGAGATGGTCTACACGAAAACCGGGATGGACTGCACGAGATCTGGGATGGACTACACGAGACCTGGGATGGGCTACACGAGACCTGGGATGGACTACACGAGACCTGGGATGGACTACACGAGACCTGGGATGGACTACACGAGATCTGGAACGGACTACACGAGACCTGGGATTGACCACACGAGACCTGGGATTGACCACACGAGACCTGAGATGGACTACACGAGAATTGAGATGGACTACACGAGATCTAGGGCGAATTACACGAGACCTGGGATGGACCACACGTCGACATATTATATGATATACAAAAATAACAAGAAGAGATTTTGTAAGAGCATTGGAGATATATATGACTTTATTTTATTTCCCCCGTGCTACTGTAATAAATTCTTAATCCCAAGTCATTTCACAACCCACAAACATTGTTGTGATTTATACATACATAACTTTTCTCTTGGCGCATGGGACATACGTTATCTGGATACTACACTCACCAGAAACTATCAGTTACGGATACTCCCATCACCCACATCATTCCTCACTACCCACGCCAACACTCCCATCACCCATATCATTCCTCACTACCCACGCCAACACTCCCATCACCCATATCATTCCTCACTACCCACGCCAACACTCCCATCACCCACATCATTCCTCACTACCCACACCAACACTCTCATCACCCACATCATTTCTCACTACCCACACCAACATTCTCACCACCCACATCATCCTCACCAAAAGATAGACTCAGCCACGAGCTCATGCCACACTCTCGTCAGCCTCGATACACGGACCATTCGTGTGTCGTAGTGTCATCAGACCCTACCATAGGTGTACGTACTTATTTTCTGATAAAACTGTAAAGGCCACGGAACGAAGAAGACGACCCCAGACTACTTCTTACCCTCGTGCTCAAGGATCGTACCATC
Organism: Panulirus ornatus; assembly: GCF_036320965.1. Classification (NCBI taxonomy): domain Eukaryota; kingdom Metazoa; phylum Arthropoda; class Malacostraca; order Decapoda; family Palinuridae; genus Panulirus; species Panulirus ornatus. The sequence continues at coordinate 10,622,894 of NC_092230.1, read as the reverse complement.
GTGCTCAAGGATCGTACCATCGTGCTCAAGGATTGTACCATCGTGCTCAAGGGTCGTACCATCGTGCTCAAGGATCGTACCATCATGCTCAAGGAACGTACCATCGTGCTCAAGGATCGTACCATCGTGCTCAAGGATCGTACCATCGTGCTCAAGGATTGTACCATCGTGCTAAAGGGTCGTACCATCGTGCTCAAGGATCGTACCATCATGCTCAAGGGACGTACCATCGTGCTCAAGGATCGTACCATCGTGCTCAAGGATCGTACCATCGTGCTCAAGGGTCGTACCATAGTGCTCAAGGATCGGACCATCGTTCTCAAGGATCGTACCATCGTGCTCAAGGGTCGTACTATCGTGCTCAAGGATCGTACCATCGTGCTCAAGGATCGTACCATCGTGCTCAAGGATCGTACCATCGTGCTCAAGGAACGTACCATCGTGCTCAAGGAACGTACCATCGTGCTCAAGGAACGTACCATCGTGCTCAAGGGTCGTACCATCGTGCTCAAGGGTCGTACCATAGTGCTCAAGGATCGGACCATCGTTCTCAAGGATCGTACCATCGTGCTCAAGGGTCGTACTATCGTGCTCAAGGATCGGACCATCGTTCTCAAGGATCGTACCATCGTGCTCAAGGATCGTACCATCGTGCTCAAGGAACGTACCATCGTGCTCAAGGAACGTACCATCATGCTCAAGGAACGTACCATCGTGCTCAAGGGTCGGACCATCGTCCTTAAGGATCGTACCATCGTGCTCAAGGGTCGTACCATCATGCTCAAGGGTCGTACCATCGTGCTCAAGGATCGTACCATCGTGCTCAAGGATCGTACCATCGTACTCAAGGATCGGACCATAGTGCTCAAGGGTCGTACCATCATGCTCAAGGGTCGTACCATCGTGCTCAAGGATCGTACCATCGTGCTCAAGGATCGTACCATCGTGCTCAAGGATCGGACCACCGTGCTCAAGGATCGTACCATCATGCTCAAGGAAGGTACCATCGTTCTCAAGGGTCGGACCATCGTGCTTAAGGATCGTACCATCGTGCTCAAGGGTCGTACCATCATGCTCAAGGGTCGTACCATCGTGGTCAAGGATCGTACCATCGTGCTCAAGGATCGTACCATCGTGCTCAAGGATCGTACGATCGTGCTCAAGGGTCGGACCATCGTGCTCAAGGAACGTACCATCGTGCTCAAGGATCGTACCATCATGCTCAAGGATCGTACCATCATGCTCAAGGATCGTACCATCGTGCTCAAGGGTCGTACCATCGTGCTCAAGGATCAGACCATCGTTCTCAAGGATCGTACCACCGTGCTCAAGGAACGTACCATCGTGCTCAAGGATCGTACCATCATGCTCAAGGGTCGTACCATCGTGCTCAAGGGTCGGACTATCGCGCTGAAGGATCGTACCATCGTGCTCAAGGGTCGTACCATCATGCTCAAGGGTCGTACCATCGTGCTCAAGGATCGTACCATCGTGCTCAAGGATCGTACCATCTTGCTCAAGGGTCGTACCATCATGCTCAAGCGTCGTACCATCGTGCTCAAGGATCGTACAATCGTGCTCACGGATCGTACCATCGTGCTCAAGGATCGTACCATCGTGCTCACGGATCGTACCATCATGCTCAAGGAACGTACCATCGTGCTCAAGGGTCGGACCATCGTGCTCAAGGAACGTACCATCGTGCTCAAGTGTCGGACCATCGTGCTCAAGGATCGTACCATCGTGCTCAAGGAACGTATCATCGTGCTTAAGGATCGTACCATCGTGCTCAAGGGTCGTACCATCATGCTCAAGGGTCGTACCATCGTGGTCAAGGATCGTACCATCGTGCTCCAGGATCGTACCATCGTGGTCAAGGATCGGACCATCGTGCTCAAGGAACATACCATCATGCTCAAGGAACGTACCATCGTGCTCAAGGGTCGGACCATCGTGCTTAAGGATCGTACCATCGTGCTCAAGGGTCGTACCATCATGCTCAAGGGTCGTACCATCGTGGTCAAGGATCGTACCATCGTGCTCAAGGATCGGACCATCGTGCTCAAGGATCGTACCATCGTGCTCAAGGGTCGGACAATCATGCTCAAGGAACGTACCATCGTGCTCAAGGGTCGGACCATCGTGCTCAAGGATCGTACCATCGTGCTCAAGGATTGTACCATCGTTCTCAAGGAACGTACCATCGTGCTCAAGGAACGTATCATCGTGCTCAAGGAACGTACCATCGTGTTCAAGGATCGTACCATCGTGTTCAAGGGTCGTACCATCATGGTCAAGGAACGTACCATCGTGCTCAAGGATCGTACCATCGTGCACAAGGAACGTACCATCGTGCTCAAGGGTGGTACTATCGTGCTCAAGGGTCGTACCATCATGCTCAAGGGTCGTACCATCGTTCATAAAGAACGTACCATCATGCTCAAGGGTCGTACCATCATGCTCAAGGGTCGTACCATCGTTCTGAAGGATCGTACCATCGTGCTCAAGGATCGTACAATCGTGCTCAAGGAACGTACCATCGTGCTCAAGGGTCGTACTATCGTGCTCAAGGGTCTTACCATCGTACTTAAGGATCGTACCATCGTGCTCAATGGTCGTAGGATCGTGCTCAAGGATCGTACCATCGTGCACAAGGATCGTACCATCGTGCTCAAGGGTCGTACCATCATGCTCAAGGGTCGTACCATCGTGCTCAAGGGTGGTACCATCATGCTCAAGGGTCGTACCATCGTCCTCAAGGATCGTACCATCGTCCTCAAGGGTCGCACCATCATGCTCAAGGGTCGTACCATCGTGGTCAAGGATCGTAACATCATGCTCAAGGATCGGACCATCGTGCTCAAGGGTCGTAACATCATGCTCAAGGGTCGTACCATCGTGTTCAAGGGTGGTACCATCGTGCTCAAGGATCGTACCATCGTGCTCAAGGAACGTACCATCGTGCTCAAGGATCGTATCATCGTGCTCAAGGATCGTACCATCATGCTCAAGAATCGTACCGTCGTGCTCAAGGAACGTACCATCGTGCTCAAGGGTCGTACCATCGTGCTCAAGGATCGTACCATCATGCTCAAGGGTCGTACCATCGTGGTCAAGGATCGTAACATCATGCTCAAGGATCGGACCATCGTGCTCAAGGGTCGTAACATCATGCTCAAGGGTCGTACCATCGTGCTCAAGGGTGGTACCATCGTGCTCAAGGATCGTACCATCGTGCTCAAGGAACGTACCATCGTGCTCAAGGATCGTATCATCGTGCTCAAGGATCGTACCATCATGCTCAAGAATCGTACCGTCGTGCTCAAGGAACGTACCATCGTGCTCAAGGGTCGTACCATCGTGCTCAAGGATCGTACCATCATGCTCAAGGATCGTACCATTGTGCTCAAGGATCGTACCATCGTGCTCAAGGATCGTACCATCGTGCTCAAGGATCGTACCATCGTGCTCAAGGATCGTACCATCGTGCTCGAGGGTCGTATCATAGTGCTCAAGGATCGCACCATCGTGCTCAAGGGTCGTACCATCGTGCTCAAGGATCGTACCATCGTGCTCAAGGATCGTACCATCGTGCTCAAGGATCGTACCATCGTGCTCAAGGATCGTACCATCGTGCTCAAGGATCGTACCATCGTGCTCAAGGATCGTACCATCGTGCTCAAGGATCGTACCATCGTGCTCAAGGATCGTACCATCGTGCTCAAGGATCGTACCATCATGCTCAAGGATCGTACCATCGTGCTCAAGGGTCGTACCATCGTGCTCAAGGATCGTACCATCGTGCTCAAGGGTCGTACCATCGTGCTCAAGGGTCGTACCATCGTGCTCAAGGGTCGTACCATCATGCTCAAGGAACGTACCATCGTGCTCAAGGATCGTACCATCGTGCTCAAGGGATCGTACCATCGTGCTCAAGGATCGTACCATCGTGCTCAAGGTCGTACCATCGTGCTCAAGGGTCGTACCATCGTGCTCAAGGATCATACCATCGTGCTCAAGGAACGTACCATCGTGCTCAAGGATCGTACCATCGTGCTCAAGGATCGTACCATCGTGCTCAAGGATCGTACCATCGTGCTCAAGGATCGTACCATCGTGCTCAAGGGTCGTACCATCGTGCTCAAGGATCGTACCATCGTGCTCAAGGATCGTACCATCGTGCTCAAGGATCGTACCATCGTGCTCAAGGAACGTACCATCGTGCTCAAGGATCGTACATCGTGCTCAAGGAACGTACCATCGTGCTCAAGGATCGTACCATCGTGCTCAAGGATCGTACCATCGTGCTCAAGGGTCGTACCATCGTGCTCAAGGATCGTACCATCGTGCTCAAGGGTCGTACCATCGTGCTCAAGGATCGTACCATCGTGCTCAAGGATCGTACCATCGTGCTCAAGGATCGTACCATCGTGCTCAAGGGTCGTACCATCGTGCTCAAGGATCGTACCATCGTGCTCAAGGATCGTACCATCGTGCTCAAGGATCGTACCATCGTGCTCAAGGATCGTACCATCGTGCTCAAGGATCGTACCATCATGCTCAAGGATCGTACCATCGTGCTCAAGGAACGTACCATCGTGCTTAAGGACCGTTCCATCGTGTCAAGGAACGTATCATCGTGCTCATGGATCGTACCATCGTGCTCAAGGAACGTACTATCGTGCTTAAGTATCGTTACATCTTGTCAAGGATCGTACCATCGTGCTCAAGGGTCGTACCATCGTGCTCAAGGATCGTACCATCGTGCTCAAGGAACGTACCATCGTGCTCAAGGGTCGTACCATCGTGCTCAAGGAACGTACCATCATGCTCAAGGATCGTACCATTGTGCTCAAGGGTCGTACCATCGTGCTCAAGGATCGGACCATCGTGCTGAAGGAACGTACCATCGTGCTCAAGGATCGCACCATCGTGCTCAAGGAGCGTACCATCGTGCTCAAGGGTCGTACCATGGTGCTCAAAGGTCGTACCATCGTGCTCAAGGAACGTACCATCTTGATCAAGGAACGTACAATCGTGCTCAAGGGTCGTACCATCGTGCTCAAGGAACGTACCATCGTACTCAAGGAACGTACCATCGTGCTCAAGGGTCGTACCATCGTGCTCAAGGATCGTACCATCGTGCTGAAGGATCGTACCATCGTGCTCAAGTGTCGTACGATCTTGCTCAAGGAACGTACCATCGTGCTCAAGGGTCGTACCATCGTACTCAAGGGTACTACAATCGTCCTCAATGATCGTACCATCGTGCTCAAGGAACGTAACATCGTGCTCAAGGGTCGTACCATCGTGCTCAAGGAATGTACCATCATGCTCAAGGAAGGTACAATCGTGCTCAAGGGTCGTACCATCGTGCTCAAGATCGTACCATCGTGCTCAAGAATCGTACCATCGTGCTCAAAGATCGTACCATCGTGCGCAAGGAACGTATCATCGTGCTCAAGGAACGTACCATCGTGCTCAAGGGTCGTACCATCGTGCTCAAGGATCCTACCATCGTGCTCAAGGGTCGTACCATCGCGCTCAAGGATCGTACCATCGTGCTCAAGGAACGTAACATCGTGCTCAAGAGTCGTACCATCGTGCTCAAGGAACGTACCATCGTGCTCAAGGATCGTACCATCGTGCTCAAGGATCCTACCATCGTGCTCAAGGGTCGTACCATCGCGCTCAAGGATCGTACCATCGTGCTCAAGGAACGTACCATCGTGCTCAAGGGTCGTACCATCGTGCTCAAGGAACGTACCATCGTGCTCAAGATCGTACCATCGTGCTCAAGGATCGTAACATCGTTCTCAAGGGTCGTACCATCGTGCTCATGAGTCGTGACATCGTGCTCAAGGAACGTACCATCGTGCTCAAGGGTCGTACCATCGTGCTCAAGGAACGTACCATCGTGCTCAAGGGTCGTACCATCGTGCTCAAGGATCGTACCATCGTGCTCAAGGAACGTACCATCGTTCTCAAGGATCGTACCATCGTGCTGAAGGAACGTACCATCGTGCACAAGGAACGTACCATCGTGCTCAAGGATCGCACCATCATGCTCAAGGATCGTACCATCGTGCTCAAGGATCGTACCATCGTGCTCAAGGATCGTACCATCGTGCTCAAGGAACGTACCATCGTGCTCAAGGGACGTACCATCGTGCTCAAGGATCCTACCATCGTGCTCAAGGATCGTACCATCGTGCTCAAGGATCGTACCATCGTGCTCAAGGATCGTACCATCGTGCTCAAGGATCGTACCATCGTGCTCAAGGATCGTACCATCGTGCTCAAGGATCGTACCATCGTGCTCAAGGATCGTACCATCGTGCTCAAGGTCGTACCATCGTGCTCAAGGATCGTACCATCGTGCTCAAGGAACGTACCATCGTGCTCAAGGATCGTACCATCGTGCTCAAGGATCGTACCATCGTGCTCAAGGATCGTACCATCGTGCTCAAGGAACGTACCATCGTGCTCAAGGATCGTACCATCATGCTCAAGGATCGTACCATCGTGCTCAAGGATCGTACCATCGTGCTTAAGGATCGTTACATCGTGTCTACGAACGTACCATCGTGCTCAAGGGTCGTACCATCGTGCTCAAGGATCGTACCATCGTGCTCAAGGGTCGTACCATAGTGCTCAAGGATCGCACCATCGTGCTCAAGGGTCGTACCATCGTGCTCAAGGATCGTACCATCATGCTCAAGGATCGTACAATCGTGCTCAAGGATCGTATCATCGTGCTCAAGGGTCGTACCATCGTGCTCAAGGATCGTACCATCGTGCTCAAGGATCGTACCATCGTGCTCAAGGATCGTACCATCGTGCTCAAGGATCGTACCATCGTGCTCAAGGATCGTACCATCGTGCTCTAGGATCGTACCATCGTGCTCAAGGGTCGTACCATCGTGCTCAAGGATCGTACCATCGTGCTCAAGGATCGTACCATCGTGCTCAAGGATCGTACCATCGTGCTCAAGGGTCGTACCATCGTGCTCAAGGATCGTACCATCGTGCTCAAGGATCGTACCATCGTGCTCAAGGATCGTACCATCATGCTCAAGGATCGTACCATCGTGCTCAAGGATCGTACCATCGTGCTCAAGGATCGTACCATCGTGCTCAAGGAACGTACCATCGTGCTTAAGGATCGTTACATCGTGTCAAGGTACGTATCATCATGCTCCAGGATCGTAACATCGTGCTCAAGGAACGTACCATTTTGCTCAAGGAACTTACAATCGTGCTCAAGGGTCTTACCATCGTGCTCAAGGGTCGTATCATAGTGCTCAAGGATCGCACCATCGTGCTCAAGGATCGTACCATCGTGCTCAAGGATCGTACCATCGTGCTCAAGGAACGTACCATTGTGCTCAAGGATCGTTACATCGTGTCAAGGAACGTATCATCGTGCTCAAGGATCGTACCATCGTGCTCAAGGAACGTACTATCGTGCTTAAGGATCGTTACAACGTGTCAAGGATCGTACCATCGTGCTCAAGGTTCGTACCATCGTGCTCAAGGATCGTACCATCGTGCTCAAGGGTCGTACCATCGTGCTCAAGGGTCCTACCATCGTGCTCAAGGAACGTACCATCGTCCTGAAGGATCGTACCATCGTGCTCAAGGGTCCTACCATCGTGCTCAAGGATCGTACCATCGTGCTCAAGGATCGTACCATCGTGCTCAAGGGTCGTACCATCGTGCTCAAGGATCGTACCATCGTGCTCAAGGAACGTACCATCGTGCTCAAGGGTCGTACCAATGTGCTCAAGGGTCGTACCATCGTGCTCAGGGATCGTACCATCGTGCTCAAGGGTCGTACCATCGTGCTCAAGGATCGTACCATCGTGCTCAAGGAACGTACCATCGTGCTCAAGGGTCGTACCATCGTGCTCAAGGATCGTACCATCGTGCTCAAGGATCGTACCATCATGCTCAAGGATCGTACCATCGTGCTCAAGGGTCGTACCATCGTGCTTAAGGATCGTACCATCATGCTCAAGGATCGTACAATCGTGCTCAAGGATCGTATCATCGTGCTCAAGGGTCGTACCATCGTGCTCAAGGATCGCACCATCGTGCTCAAGGATCGTACCATCGTGCTCAAGGATCGTACCATCATGCTCAAGGATCGTACCATCGTGCTCAAGGATCGTACCATCGTGCTCAAGGATCGTACCATCGTGGCTCAAGGAACGTACCATCGTGCTTAAGGATCGTTACATCGTGTTAAGGTACGTATCATCATGCTCAAGGATCGTACCATCGTGCTCAAGGAGCGTACCATCTTGCTCAAGGATCGTACCATCGTGCTCAAGGGTCGTACCATCGTGCTCAAGGGTCGTATCATAGTGCTCAAGGATCGCACCATCGTGCTCAAGGATCGTATCATCGTGCTCAAGGATCGTACCATCGTGCTCAAGGAACGTACCATCGTGCTTAAGGATCGTTACATCGTGTCAAGGAACGTATCATCGTGCTCAAGGATCGTACCATCGTGCTCAAGGAACGTACCGATCGTGCTAAGGATCGTTACCAACGTGTCAAGGATCGTACCATCGTGCTCAAGGGTCGTACCATCGTGCTCAAGGATCGTACCATCGTGCTCAAGGGTCGTACCATCGTGCTCAAGGGTCCTACCATCGTGCTCAAGGAACGTACCATCGTCCTGAAGGATCGTACCATCGTGCTCAAGGGTCCTACCATCGTGCTCAAGGATCGTACCATCGTGCTCAAGGATCGTACCATCGTGCTCAAGGGTCGTACCATCGTGCTCAAGGATCGTACCATCGTGCTCAAGGAACGTACCATCGTGCTCAAGGATCGTACCATCGTGCTCAAGGATCGTACCATCGTGCTCAAGGATCGTACCATCGTGCTCAAGGATCGTACCATCGTGCTCAAGAGTCGTACCATCGTGCTCAAGGATCGTACCATCGTGCTCAAGGATCGTACCATCGTGCTCAAGGATCGTACCATCGTGCTCAAGGATCGTACCATCGTGCTCAAGGATCGTACCATCGTGCTCAAGGATCGTACCATCGTGCTCAAGGATCGTACCATCGTGCTCAAGGATCGTACCATCGTGCTCAAGGATCGTACCATCGTGCTCAAGGATCGTACCATCGTGCTCAAGGATCGTACCATCGTGCTCAAGGATCGTACCATCGTGCTCAAGGATCGTACCATCGTGCTCAAGGATCGTACCATCGTGCTCAAGGATCGTACCATCGTGCTCAAGGGTCGTACCATCGTGCTCAAGGAGACCATCGTGCTAGGACTACATCGTGCTCAAGGGTCGTACCTCTCAGGACGTCATCGTGCTCAAGGAACGTACCATCGTGCTCAAGGATCGTACCATCGTGCTCAAGGATCGTACCATCGTGCTAAGGATCGTACATCGTGCTCAAGGATCGTACCATCGTGCTCAAGGGTCGTACCATCGTGCTCAAGGATCGTACCATCGTACTCAAGGAACGTACCATCGTGCTTAAGGATCGTTACATCGTGCTCAAAGAACGTACCATCATGCTCAAGGGTCGTACCATCATGCTCAAGGGTCGTATCATCGTTCTGAAGGATCGTACCATCGTGCTCAAGGATCGTACCATCGTGCTCAAGGAACCTACCATCATGCTCAAGTGTCGTGCCATAGTGCTCAAGGATTGTACCATCGTACTTAAGGATCGTACCATCGTGCTCAAGGGTCGTACGATCGTGCTCAAGGATCGTACCATCGTGCTCAAGGATCGTACCATCGTGCTCAAGGGTCGTACCATCATGCTCAAGGGTCGTACCATCGTGCTTAAGGGTCTTACCCTCATGCTCAAGGGTCGTACGTTCGTCGTCAAGGATCTTACCATCGTCCTCAAGGGTCGTACCATCATACTCAAGGGTCGTACCATCGTGGTCAAGGATCGTAACATCATGCTCAAGGATCGGACAATCGTGCTCCAGGGTCTTACCATCATGCTTAAGGGTCGTACCATCGAGCTCAAGGGTAGTACCATAGTGCTCAAGGATCGTACCATCGTGCTCAAGGAACGTACCATCGTGCTCAAGAATCGTACCATCGTGCTCAAGGATTGTACCATCATGCTCAAGGATCGTACCATCGTGCTCAAGGAACGTACCATCGTGTTCAAGGGTCGTACCATCGTGCTCATGGATCGTACCATCATGCTCAAGGATCGTACCATTGTGCTCAAGGGTCGTACCATCGTGCTCAAGGATCGTACCATCGTGCTCAAGGATCGTACCATCGTGCTCAAGGATCGTACCATCGTGCTCAAGGGTCGTATCATAGTTCTCAAGGATCGCACCATCGTGCTCAAGGGTCGTTCCATCATGCTTAAGGATCGTACCATCATGCTGAAGGATCGTACCATCGTGCTCAAGGGTCGTACCATCGTGCTCAAGGATCGTACCATCGTCCTCAAGGATCGTACCATCGTGCTCAAGGATCGTACCGTCATGCTCAAGGATCGTACGATCATGCTCAAGGACCGTACCATCGTGCTCAAGGATCGTACCATCGTGCTCAAGGATCGTTACATCGTGTCAAGGAACGTACCATCATGCTCAAGGGTCGTACCATCGTGCTTAAGGATCGTACCTTCGTGCTCAAGGGTCGTATCATAGTGCTCAAGGATCGCACCATCGTGCTCAAGGGTCGTACCATCGTGCTCAAGGATCGCACCATCGTGTCAAGGATCGTACCATCGTGCTCAAGGATCGTACCATCATGCTCAAGGATCGTACAATCGTGCTCAAGGATCGTATCATTATGCTCAAGGATCGCACCATCGTGCTCAAGGGTCGTACCATCGTGCTCAAGGATCGCACCATCGTGTCAAGGATCGTACCATCGTGCTCAAGGATCTTATCATCATGCTCAGGGATCGTACCATCGTGTTCAAGGAACGTACCATCATGCTTAAGGATCGTTACATCGTGTCAAGGAACGTATCATCGTGCTCAAAGATCGTACTATCGTGCTCAAGGAACGTAAAATCGTGCTTAAGGATCGTTACATCGTGTCAAGGATCGTACCATCGTGCTGAAGGGTCGTACCATTGTGCTCAAGGGTCGTACCATCGTGCTCAAGGATCGTACCATCGTGCTCAAGGATCGTACCATCGTGCTCAAGGATCGTACCATCGTGCTCAAGGGTCGTACCATCATCCTCAAGGGTCGTACCATCGTGCTCAAGGATCGTACTATCGTGCTCACGGATCGTACCATCGTGCTCAAGGAACGTACCATCGTGCTCAAGGGTCGGACCATCGTGCTCACGGAACGAACCATCGTGCTCAAAGGTCGGACCATCGTGCTCAAGGATCGTACCATCGTGCTCAAGGAACGTATCATCGTGCTTAAGGATCGTACCATCGTGCTCAAAGGTCGTACCATCATGCTCAAGGGTCGTACCATCGTGCTCAAGTATCGTACCATCGTGCTCCAGGATCGTACCATCGTGTTCAAGGATCGGACCATCGTTCTCAAGGAACATACCATCATGCTCAAGGAACGTACCATCGTGCTCAAGGGTCGGACCATCGTACTTAAGGATCGTACCATCGTGCTCAAGTGTCGTACCATCATGCTCAAGGGTCGTACCATCGTGGTCAAGGATCGTACCATCGTGCTCAAGGATCGTACCATCGTGCTCAAGGATCGTACCATCGTGCTGAAGGGTCGGACCATCATGCTCAAGGAACGTACCATCGTGCTCAAGGGTCGGACCATAGTGCTCAAGGATCGTACCATCGTGCTCAAGGACTGTACCATCATGCTCAAGGACCGTACCATCGTGCTCAACGAACGTATCATCGTGCTCGAGGAACGTACCATCGTGCTCAAGGATCGTACCATCGTGCTCAAGGATCGTACCATCATGCTCAAGGAACGTACCATCGTGCTCAAGGATCGTACCATCGTGCTCAAGGATCGTACCATCGTGCTCAAGGGTGGTACCATCGTGCTCAAGGGTCGTACCATCGTGCTCAAGGGTCGTACCATCGTGCTAAAGGAACGTACCATCATGCTCAAGGATCGTACCATCGTGCTCAAGGATCGTACCATCGTGCTCAAGGATCGTACCATCGTGCTCAAGGATCGTACCATCGTGCTCAAGGATCGTACCATCATGCTCAAGGGTCGTACCATCGTGCTCAAGGGTCGTACCATCGTGCTTAAGGATCGTACCATCGTGCTCAAGGGTCGTACCATCGTGCTCAAGGATCGTACCATCGTGCTCAAGGATCGTACCATCGTGCTCAAGGGTCGTACCATCATGCTCAAGGGTCGTACCATCGTGCTCAAGGGTCGTACCCTCATGCTCAAGGGTCGTACCATCGTCTTCAAGGATTGTACCATCGTCCTCAAGGGTCGTACCATCATGCTCAAGTGTCGTACCATCGTGCTCAAGAGTCGTACCATCATGCTCAAGGGTCGTACCATCGTGCTCAAGGGTGGTACCATCGTGCTCAAGGATCGTACCATCGTGCTCAAGGAACGTCCCATCGTGGTCAAGGATCGTACCATCGTGCTCAAGGATAGTACCATCATGCTCAAGGATCGTACCATCGTGCTCAAGGATCGTACCATCGTGCTCAAGGATCGTACCACCGTGCTCAAGGGTCGTATCATAGTGCTCAAGGATCGCACCATCGTGGTCTAGGGTCGTACCATCGTGCTCAAGGATCGTACCATCATGCTCAAGGATCGTACCATCGTACTCAAGGGTCGTACCATCGTGCTCAAGGATCGTACCATCGTGCTCAAGGATCGTACCATCGTGCTCAAGGATCGTACCGTCATGCTCAAGGATCGTACCATCATGCTCAAGGAACGTACCATCGTGCTCAAGGATCGTAACATCGTGCTCAAGTATCGTTACATCGTGTCAAGGAACGTACCATCGTGCTCAAGGGTCGTACCATCGTGCTCAAGGATCGTACCATCGTGCTCAAGGGTCGTATCATAGTGCTCAAGGATCGCACCATCGTGCTCAAGGGTCGTACCATCGTGCTCAAGGATCGTACCATCATGCTCAAGGATCGTACCATCGTGCTCAAGGAACGTACCATCGTGCTTAAGGATCGTTACATCGTGCTTAAAGAACGTACCATCATGCTCAAGGGTCGTACCATCATGCTCAAGGGTCGTACCATCGTTCTGAAGGATCGTACCATCGTACTCAAGGATCGTACCATCGTGCTCAAGGAACCTACCATCATGCTTAAGGGTCGTACCATCGTGCTCAAGGGTCGTACCATCGTACTTAAGGATCGTACCATCGTGCTCAAGGGTCGTACGATCGTGCTCAAGGCTCGTACCATCGTGCTCAAGAAACGTACCATCGTGCTCAAGGGTCATACCATCATGCTCAAAAGTGTACCATCGTGCTCAAGGGTCGTACCATCATTCTCAAGGGTCGTACCTTCGTCCTCAAGGATCGTACCATCGTCCTCAAGGGTCGTACCATCATGCTCAAGGGTCGTACCATCGTGCTCAAGGATCGTAACATCATATGATGCTCAAGGATCGTACCATCGTGCTCAAGGGTCGTACCATCGTGCTTAAGGATCGTACCATCGTGCTTAAGGAACGTACCATCGTGCTCAAGGAACGTAACATCGTTCTCAAGGATCGTACCATCGTGCTGAAGGATCGTACCATCGTGCTCAAGGGTCGTATCATAGTGCTCAAGGATCGCACCATCGTGCTCAAGGGTCGTACCATCGTGCTCAAGGATCGTACCATCATGCTCAAGGATCGTACTATCGTGCTCAAGGAACGTACCATCGTGCTTAAGGATCGTTACATCGTGCTTAAAGAACGTACCATCATGCTCAAGGGTCGTACCATCATGCTCAAGGGTCGTACCATCGTTCTGAAGGATCGTACCATCGTACTCAAAGATCGTACCATCGTGCTCAAGGAACCTACCATCATGCTTAAGGGTCGTACCATCGTGCTCAAGGGTCGTACCATCGTACTTAAGGATCGTACCATCGTGCTCAAGGGTCGTACGATCGTGCTCAAGGCTCGTACCACCGTGCTCAAGAAACGTACCATCGTGCTCAAGGGTCATACCATCATGCTCAAAAGTGTACCATCGTGCTCAAGGGTCGTACCATCATTCTCAAGGGTCGTACCTTCGTCCTCAAAGATCGTACCATCGTCCTCAAGGGTCGTACCATCATGCTCAAGGGTCGTACCATCGTGCTCAAGGATCGTAACATCATATGATGCTCAAGGATCGGACAATCGTGCTCAAGGGTCGTACCATCGTGCTCAAGGATCGCAACATCGTGTCAAGGATCATACCATCGTGCTCAAGGATCGTACCATCGTGCTCAAGGATCGTACCATCGTTGTCAAGGATCGTACCATCATGCTCAAGGATCGTACCATCGTGCTCAAGGAACGTACCACCGTGCATAAGGATCGTTACATCGTGTCAAGGAACGTATCATCGTGCTCAAGGATCGTACGATCGTGCTCAAGGAACGTACTATCGTGCTTAAGGATCGTTACATCGTGTGAAGGATCGTACCATCGTGCTCAAGGTCGTACCATCGTGCTCAAGGTTCGTACCATCGTGCTCAAGGGTCGTACCATCGTGCTCAAGGATCGTACCATCGTGCTCAAGGGTCGTACCATTGTGCTCAAGGGTCTTACCATCGTGCTCAAGGAACGTACCATCGTGATCAAGGAACGTACCATCGTGCTCAAGGATCGTACCATCGTGCTCAAGGGTCGTACCATCGTGCTCAAGGATCGTACCATCGTGCTCAAGGAACTTACCATCGTGTTCAAGGATGTACCATCGTGCTCAAGGAACGTACCATCGTGCTCAAGTAACGTACCATCATGCTCAAGGAACGTACCATCGTGCTCAAGGGTCGTACCATCGTTCTCAAGGGTCGTACCATCGTGCTCAAGGAACATACCATAGTGCTCAAGGAACGTAAAATCGTGCTGAAGGGTCGTACCATCGTGCTCAAGGAACGTACCATCGTGCTCAAGGAACATACCATCGTGCTCAAGGGTCGTATCATCGTGCTCAAGGATCGTACAATCGTGCTCAAGGATCGTACCATCGTGCTCAAGGGTCGCAACATCGTGCTCAAGGAACGTACCATCGTTCTCAAGGGTCGTACCATCGTGCTCAAGGGACGTACCATCGTGCTCAATGATCGTACCATCGTGCTCAAGGAACGTACCATCGTACTCAAGGGTCGTACCATCGTGCTCAAGGAACGTACCATCGTGCTCAAGGAACGTACCATCGTGCTCAAGGAACGTACCATCGTGCTGAAGGATCGTACCATCGTGCTCAAGGATCGTACCATCGTGCTCAAGGATCGAACCATCGTGATCAAGGAACGTACCATCAGTGCTCAAGGGTCGTACCATCGTGCTCAAGGGTTGTACCATCGTGCTCAAGGATCGTACCATCGTGCTCAAGGGTCGTACCATCGTGCTTAAGGATCGTACCATCGTGCTCAAGGAACGTACAATCGTGCTTAAGGGTCGCACCATCGTGCTCAAGGATTGTAACATCGTGCTGAAGGATCGTACCATCGTGCTCAAGGGTCGTACCATCGTGCTCAAGGGTCATACTATCGTGCTCAAGGAACGTACCATTGTGCTCAAGGATCGTTCCATCGTGCCAAGGATCGTACCATCGTTCTCAAGGAACGTACCATCGTGGTCAAGGGTCGTACCATCGTGCTCAAGGATCGTACCATCGTGCTCAGGGATCGTACCATCGCCCTCAAGGGTCGTACCATCGTGCTCAAGGATCGTACCATCGTGCTCAAGGGTCGTACCATCGTGCTCAAGGATCGTACCATCGTGCTCAAGGATCGTACCATCGTGCTCAAGGGTCGTACCATCATGCTCAAGGATCGTACCATCGTGCTCAAGGGTCTTACCATCATGCTTAACGATCGTACCATCGTGCTCAAGGAACGTACAATCGTGCTCAAGGGTCGTACAATCGTGCTAAGGAACGTAATATCGTGCTCAAGGATCGTGCCATCGTGCTCAAGGATCGTACCATCGTGCTCAAGGGTCGTACCATCGTGCTCAAGGGTCGTACCATCGTGCTCAAGGGTCGTACCAACGTGCTCAAGGAACGTACCATCGTGCTCAAGGGTCTTACCATCGTGCTCAAGAATCGTTCCATCGTGCTCAAGGAACGTACCATCGTCCTCAAGGGTCGTACCATCGTGCTCAAGGAACGTACCATCGTGCTCAAGGAACGTACCATCGTGCTCAAGGATCGTACCATCGTGCTCAAGGAACGTACCATCGTGCTCAAGGAACGTACCATCGTTGTCAATGATCGTACCATCGTGCTCAAGGGTCGTACCATCGTGCTCAAGGAACGTACCATCGTGCTCAAGGAACATACCATCGTGCTCAAGGATCGCACCATCGTGCTCAAGGGACGTACCATCGTGCTCAAGGAACGTACCATCGTTCTCAAGGAACGTACCATCGTGCTCAAAGATCGTACCATCGTTCTCAAGGGTCGTACCATTGTGCTCAATAATCGTACCATCGAGCTCAAGGAACGTACCATCGTGTTCAAGGATCGTACCATCGTGCTCAAGGAACATACCATCGTGCTCAAGGAACGTACCATCGTGCTCAAGGATCGTACCATCGTGCTTAAGGGTCGTACCATCGTGCTCAAGGATCGTACCATCGTGCTCAAGGATCGTACCGTCGTGCTCAAGGGCCGTACCGTACCATCGTGCTCAAGGATCGTACATCGTGCTCAAGGAACGTACAATCGTGCTCAAGGATCGTACCATCGTGCTCAAGGGATCGTAACCATCGTGCTCAAGGATCGTACCATCGTGCTCAAGGATCGTACCATCGTGCTCAAGGGTCGTACCATCGTGCTCAAGGATCGTACCATCGTGCTCAAGGAACGTACCATCGTGCTCAAGGGTAGTACCATCGTGCTCAAGGTACGTACCATCGTGCTTAAGGATCGTACCTTCATGCTTAAGGATCGTACCATCGTGCTCAAGGGTCGTACCATCGTGCTCAAGGGTCATATCATAGTCCTCAAGGAACGTACCATCTTGCTCAAGGGTGTACCATCGTGCTTAAGGGTCGTACCATCGTGCTCAAGGTACGTACCATCGTGCTGAAGGAACGTACCATCGTGCTCAAGGATCGTACCATCGTGCTCAAGGATCGTACCATCGTGCTCAAGGGTCGTACCATCGCGCTCAAGGAAGGTACCATCGTGCTCAAGCATCGTACCATCGTGCTCAAGGATCGTACCATCGTGCTCAAGGGTCGTACCATCGTGCTCAAGGAACGTACCATCGTGTTCAAGGAACGTACCATCTTGCTCAAGGATGTACCATCGTGCTCAAGAAACGTACCATCATGCTCAAGGAACGTACCATCGTGCTCAAGGAACGTACCATCGTGCTCAAGGATGGTACCATCGTGCTCAAGGGTCGTACCATCGTGCTCAAGGGTCGTACTATCGTGCTCAAGGATCGTACCATCGTGCTGAAGGGTCATATCATAGTGCTCAAGGATCGCACCATCGTGCTCAAGGGTCGTACTATCGTGCTTAATGATCGTACCATCATGCTGAAGGATCGTACAATCGTGCTCAAGGATCGTATCATCGTGCTCAAGGGTCGTACCATCGTGCTCAAGGATCGCACCATCTTGTCAAGGATCGTAACATCGTGCTCAAGGATCGTCCCATCATGCTCAAGGATCGTACCATCGTGCTCAAGGATCGTACCATCATGCTGAAGGATCGTACCATCGTGCTCAAGGAACGTACCATCGTGCTTAAGGATCGTTACATCGTGTCAAGGAACGTATCATCGTGTTCAAGGATCGTACCATCGTTCTCAAGGAACGTACTATCGTGCCTAAGGATCGTTACATCGTGTCAAGGATCGTACCATCGTGCTCAAGGGTCGTACCATCGTGCTCAAGGGTCGCACCATCGTGCTCAAGGGTCGTACCATCGTGCTCAAGGGTCGTACCATCGTGCTCCAGGATCGTACCATCGTGCTCAAGGGTCGTACCATCGTGCTCAAGGAACGTACCATCGTGCTCAAGGATCGTACAATCGTGCTCAAGGGTCGTACCATCGTGCTCAAGGATCGTACCATCGTGCTCAAGGAACGTACCATCGTGCTCAAGGATCGTACCATCGTGCTCAAGGAACGTACCATCGTGCTCAAGGAACGTACCATCGTGCTCAAGGAACGTACCATCGTGCTGAAGGATCGTACCATCGTGCTCAAGGGTCGTACCATCGTGCTCAAGGAACGTACCATCGTGCTCAAGGAACGTACCATCGTGCTCAAGGGTCGTACCATCGTGCTCAAGGAACGCACCATCGTGCTCAAGGAACGTACCATCGTGCTCAAAGGTCATACCATCGTGCTCAAGGATCGTACCATCGTGCTGAAGGATCGTACCATCGTGCTCAAGGGTCGTACCATCGTGCTCAAGGAACGTACCATCGTTCTCAAGGGTCGTACCATCGTGCTCAAGGTCGTACCATCGTGCTCAAGGATCGTACCATCGTGCTCAAGGAACGTACCATCGTGCTCAAGGGTCGTACCATCGTGCTCAAGGAACGTACCATCGTGCTCAAGGAACGTACCATCGTGCTCAAGGGTCGTACCATCGTGCTCAAGATCGTACCATCCTGCTCAAGAATCGTACCATCGTGCTCAAGGATCGTACCATCGTGCTCAAGGAACGTACCATCGTGCTCAAGGAACGTACCATCGTGCTCAAGGGTCGTACCATCGTGCTCAAGGATCGTACCATCGTGCTCAAGGGTCGTACCATCGCGCTCAAGGATCGTACCATCGTGCTCAAGGAACGTACCATCGTGCTCAATGGTCGTACCATCGTGCTCAAGGAACGTACCATCGTCATCAAGGATCGTACCATCGTGCTCAAGGATCGTACCATCGTGCTCAAGGGTCGTACCATCGTGCTCAAGGGTCTTACCATCGTGCTCAAGGAACGTACCATCGTGCTCAAGGGTCGTATCATTGTGCTCAAGGGTCGTACCATCGTGCTCAAGGAACGTACCATCGTGCTCAAGGATCGTACCATCGTGCTCAAGGAACGTACCATCGTGCTCAAGAAACGTACCATCGTGCTCAAGGATCGCACCATCGTGCTCAAGGGTCGTACCATCGTGCTTAAGGAACGTACCATCGTCCTCAAGGAACGTACCATCGTGCTCAAGGATCGTACCATCGTGCTCAAGGAACGTACCATCGTGCTCAAGGATCGTACCATCGTGCTCAAGGAACGTACCATCGTGCTCAAGGATCGTACCATCGTGCTCAAGGGTCGTACCATCGTGCTCAAGGAACGTACCATCGTGCTCAAGGGTCGTACCATCGTGCTCAAGGATCGTACCATCGTGCTCAAGGAACGTACCATCGTGCTCAAGGGTCGTACCATCGTGCTCAAGGTACGTACCATCGTGCTCAAGGATCGTACCATCGTGCTCATGGATCGTACCATCGTGCTCAATGGTCGTACCATCGTGCTCAAGGAACGTACCATCGTGCTCAAGGGTCGCACCATCGTGCTCAAGGGTCGTACCATCGTGCTCAAGGGTCGTACCATCGTGCTCCAGGATCGTACCATCGTGCTCAAGGATCGTACCATCGTGCTCAAGGGTCGTACCATCGTGCTCAAGGATCGTACCATCGTGCTCAAGGAACATACCATCGTGCTCAAGGGTCGTACCATCGTGCTCAAGGATCGTACCATCGTGCTCAAGGAACGTACCATCGTGCTCAAGGGTCCTACCATCGTGCTCAAGGATCGTACCATCGTGCTCAAGGATCGTGCCATCGTGCTCAAGGGTCGTACCATCATGCTTAAGGATCATGCCACTGTGACCACAGATCGTGACAAGATGCTGCGTATGGAGGATGTAGAGAACTCTCATTAAATACAACGCCAGCAGTTTAAGGAACCTTAAAAAAAGAAAAAAGAAACTAGTTTGATGGAGCAGAAAGTTTTGGGTGTGGGGCTCCACTAGTTTAGGTCGCTGTGTTGTTTAGGGTTTCAGTGTATTCAATTGATATCGTCATTAAGGCCGTCAGCCTCCACCTCATTGACGTATTTCCCAAAGAACGTAAATGCTCATTATGTTGATCCATACGATACAATATTTCTGGTAACAGTTCTTGAATATCAGTTCTTAGTCATTATTAGACCTTTTGCTTGTTGTTACGTATATTTCTCGCATTTTCTATTGTTATAATTGTTTGCTTTGGTTTGTTGGGTTTAACGGCCAGCGACCTACAAATAAGGTCATCAGGCCTGCATCCTTGTTTAATTTTTTGACTGTTAAAGTCCCAAAATAATAATCATATCAATACCTATAAGTCCTAAGTAGTCCTATAAGTCCTAAGTAGTCCTATAAGTCCTAAGTAGTCCTATAAGTCCTAAATAGTCCTATAAGTCCTAAGTAGTCCTATAAGTCCTAAGTAGTCCTATAAGGGAAAAAAGATTGGAAGAAAAGTTGGTGAATGGTTATTGTGTCAACGTGGCAGCAGACACCACCCAGTGAGCACAACATCCACTGGTGCAGCTGCCAGAAGCACTGCACAAAAAGATATGATAGATTAGAGAGATAGTCCTTCACCATAACATGAAACACATATATAGATTATGACATAATAACACAGGCAACTCGTCACCTGGGCACCATAACATAACCAGCTGCAAGCCAAACTACCCCCACCACGGGCCAGCAGCTTCGCCCAACCACACAGTGACCAGCTCAGAGCAGAAGCAGCCACACCTCGAAGCCAACTCCGGCACTGAGTCGAACCAACGAACCACCTTATATCATCTTGACTATTTCCGTTTCCTTGAGAAAGATAATCAATTTGTTGATTATGTTGTCATCATCACCAAGTACATTGTATATGGTGATGTTTGTTTTCTTGTGTTTGAAAAAATGTATGAGCTTCATCCTGTTTTGATGGTACTTTGTACATTGCATGAGAAGGTGTTCTATTGTTAAGCTGGCTCAGCGGGTTTCACATCTCGCTGGGAAGTTTCTGTGTATATAGGGTTGTAGGTGGGTGCTGTAGGTACAGTTGAGACGTAGACGGGCCAGCACGACTTCCTCTCTTCTGTTCTTCCTGTACGAGGTCGTCCAGTCCACTACTTGAGGTTTGTATTTTCATGGTATAGTCAGGCTGGTCCACTGACTTTGCCACAGAAGTATTGAATTCTTCCCCAAGGAAAGGCAGGACCCCAGCTCCCGAGGGATCGGAACGACCCCCTCGAGTTCTGAAGTCGACTTAGCCAACCAGTCTGCCTGTCCATTGTCCTAAATGTTGCAATGACCCACCAGCCATCCAAATCAGGATGATATATCTTTATTACACGAATTTAGTTTATTAATGATGTTGCCCTGAATTTCATTTTTGACTCGGTATAACCCGAGTTTATAGCTTTAAGAACAGATAATAAGTCGGTAAAAATTACTGATTTAGTATGAACTGAATTGAATATATAATCTATGGCCTTATCAGAGGCAGATAATTCCACACAGAAAACAGTTGTATGCTTCGGCAGCCCGTACCGAGGAGAACCCCACACTTGTACCCACACACTCACCTGTCTTGGAACCATCTGTGTAGAAGTGGACATATGATAAATGATCCATAATGACGTAACGGAATCGCTGGTCTACCTCACTCTCCGGCGCGTTCCTTTTCGTCGCAAGGAGCCAGTTGGACTTAGTTTATATTCTTTTAACTGCTCTCAAAGAGGTAGTTTATTTCTAACTAGCGTGTCCACTTCTTGCACTTTCAGACCAGAATTCTCACTGAGGAAGTGTATTCTGAGGGTCAGGCGCCTGACGTTGCTATCGACGAACTGTTCGTATTGTTGTGCCAGGAGGCGACAGGCAGTAGTGTGTCTCTCCTGGTCATCACAACACCACACTTTAACGTTAACTCATCTCGACGCAGCCGGAGGGGAGGTACATTTGCCTCAACTTCCAATTGCGGAACTCTGGTACATGACAGACCTCCAAGACACATTCGCAGGCATTTAGTCTGCAACACATCCAACCTTCTCAGGGTATAGTCGCTCGCAGAAGCACACACCTGAGAGCCATAGTCCAGTTTACTTCTAATAATGACCTTGTACAACATTGATAAAGATTTCCTGTCGGCTCCCCAAAATGAACCCGAGAGATACTTAAGAATATTTAACCTTTTATTACAATTTATAATCAAATGATCTATGTGCTTTTTCCAATTAAATCTTCGGTCAAATTTTAATCCAAGAAATCTTACGTTATTGCAAAAGGGAATCGACTTGTTGTCTAATTTTAGCTGCAAATTCGGGATTTTATTTTTACGGGTGAAAACAACCGCGTCGCTTTTAGCTGATGAAAACTTAGATCCTCACTGTAGCGCCCAACGTTGAACGGACTCAAGTACAGCTTGAACCCATTCAGCCGAAAATTGTGCATTAGGCGAGGATGTGCCATAGTGCACAACCATCATTACAAAGTGAGTATTCTAGATCTCGAGGGACGGAAGCTGGAGACAGAATATTAAATAATGTTAGGCTCAGAACGCTGCCTTGCAGCACCCTATTTTCTTGGACAAATATGTCCGAGACTATGTTAGATGTAGTAATCTTGACAGCGAATGTTCTGTCTGTAGAAAATTTTAAAAAATAAGTAAAGAACCTCTTAAACCAATAGCATAAAGTTTGCTGAAAATTCCGTTTCGCCATGTCATGTCAAAGGCTTTTTTCTAAATCTAAAAGAAATGCAATTGAAAAATATTTCTTTATAAAAGTGTTTGAAATGTTATGTTCTAAATTACGTAAATGATCCACTGTGTTTCTGTGTTTATGGAATGCACAAAGTTGATCGTATAATAAGTTCTACGGTTCTAATAAAAGAATAAACCTATCATTAACCATTCTTTCCATGACCTTGCAAATGCAGTTCGTCAATGCAATAGGTCGAAACGAATTGATGTTCGTAAGGCATCCAGAGCCTTTTGGGATGGGGATGACGTGCGCAAAGTGCCATGAGTTTGGAAACGTTCGAGACGTCCAAATCTCATTGTACAATGCTAGCAGCTTCGTCAGGTTGGCTGCCCTGACCAAGATGCTGAATCATCCCGTAGGTTATCCCGCTGGGTCCTGGGCTGGAACCTTTACAGGATTTCAGGACAAGAGATAACTCTTTGAGAGTAAATGCATTATTGTATGGCATAGTTTCATCTTCTGTGGCAAAGTCAATCACTGTCTGCTCGGCCTAATGTTTGTGGTGTATAAACCGTCGATCGTGATTGGTCGAGCTACTTATGTCCGAGAATCTCCTGGCGATAGCGTTGGCTATGTCAACTGGGTCGTCTATGGTACCGTCTTGCGTGGTGAGTTGAGGGGATGGAAAGTTGTTTACATTTTTTGGTCGTTTTCTTTATTGTGGACCAGACCTGACTGCTGAGTGTGTCCTTATTAACAGTTGAAACATAGCCCCGCCAGGAGTCTCTTTTGGCTTGTCGTATTGTTCTTGCCTGAGCCCTCGCTTGTTTATATGCAATGAAGTTGTTATCTGAGTCTCTATGTCGAAAATCCTATGTCTTCTATTGCGCTGACGCAGTGCATTCCGGTAACCTGGTGTCCACTCAGGAACTCTGTGCTTTGTGGATGTTGGAAGGATCTTAGGAATAGAGTCCTCAGCAGCCCTGAGGGTGATGGTATTAGTTACAGTATTGACGCTTGAGTCATCGTCATTTCCGGATATATCCAGGACGTCTTGTCTTGAGAATGACTCCCAGTCTGCTTTCTTATAATTGAATCTAATCGAGACGGTCTGGTAATATTGCCGCATGTATAAGAGACAGGTTGGGAAGTGGTCACTTCCCAAGGAGTCGTCATAAGTACCCCAGGTGATGATGTCATTTAGTATATCTGGGGATGACAGAGATAGGTTGATGGCTGAGATGTTTCCTGTCCGATCATCTACACGAGTTCCACAACCATCGTTCAGAAGAGCGAGATTAGAATTGATGATATAATTTACCATTTGTTTCCCGCGAGAGTCTGCCTGTATACTTCCCCACTGATGATGATGAGCGTTGAGGTCTCCAAGAATTAGTTTTCTGTGAGGTAATTGACTAAGAGCGAAGTGAACTCATCATCATCAAGTGCATTGGAACCTGGGACAGTGTATTGAACAAATGGTCAGGTATTTGTTATCAAATTTTACTCTACATGCGACAGCTTCTAGAGTAGAACTTAAAGTCACTCCTGTATGGGGTAAGCTTCAGTGTACATAGATGGCTACCCCATGATCTTCTATACGGGTGATAGTTATCTAAAACAACACAATCTTCGACTGTGCTGTTCAGATTGGTCTCTTGTAGACAAATAACGGATGGCCAATATAATGCAAGCAACAGTGACAGTTGTGCTTGCTTATTCCTAAGACCTCTACATTTCCACTGAATGATATTGAACGCGTTGGTTTAAGATTTCTTTAGCCGGCCAGCTTTGTGAGCCCCTTTTTTTGGACTTGGGCGAGTCCAAGGGGGAACGGGATTGGGTCCTGATAGTGGAGACGGTATTGTCGTCCATCGATTCCACCGAGGAAGACTTCGTCGAGGAAGACCTCCTCACTGGAGCCACAGGAACGACGACGTGCGACATAGTTTCTCTTGAAAGTTTAACCAAATTTGTCTTGTCCTCTTGCATGTTTTCGGGTCTAACAGAGCAGGTGGCTTGTGAGTATGAATCTTTGTCAGTATTGTCGTCAGAGTCAGTGTCAGTGTCGGTCTGCCTTGTTAAAGGTTCGTCTAGAGTGGTGGAGTGTGGTTCAGTAGTTCGCACAGTCTGCGTGGCAGTTGTGACCATGACCGGCTTACATTTCAATGCCATAGCATAGGACTCGTTGGGTTTGGGAGTCTCGTGAGTTTCCTTAACCCTCTTCCTTGCTTCACCATATAGAATGTTCTCCTTTGCCTTAACTGCGCAGACTTCCTTTCAAACTTGTACCTAGAACACTCTTGGTACGAGCTTGAGTGGTTGCCGCCACAGTTAACGCAAAGTACCACTTTGGCTGTACAATTGTCAGCAACATGGTCCCTCGCTGGTACGCTTTCCACATCGAGATGGAAGAGTACAGGACTGTTCACCATGACCAAACCTTTGACATCTAAAGCTGTAAGGTCTCACAGCTACCTTAACCTAACCTACGGCAATGTCATTTGGCAATTTTGATTTTCCGAAAGTTACGAGTGATCAGTGGCGTTCTACGTAGCTCGCCGTCCATAGATTTCGTTATAAATCTAGCAGCGATCACTTGCTCGTCTGTAAGTTCATTTACAATGTCGTCCTCACTCATGCCCAAGACATCAGGACAGAAGATGACTCCTCTGCATGAGTTCATGGTCACCGGAATGGAAGCCACAACATCGTAGGAATGGAACTTTCTCAGCTTAAGTAAGTCTGCCACTTGATTTGATAACTTTGACAAGAAGGTCACCAGTAGCCAGTTTCCTTACCATCTCAACAGCACCAGCCAGCCAGTCTGGCCGTCAATCACTTTCTTGATGAGGAAGGAGTTGAGAGAAGCTAGAGTTGTTGAACCGGTCGCATGTAACATCAAAAATTCTGCATATTTTGAATTAATGTCCAGCGTGGATCGGTTACCACCACTACCTTCTACGGGAGTAGTGGTTGGCTTAGTAGAGTCCATACCAGTGGTCCAGCAACACCAGAAACACCGGTCAACACTCACTTGCCTGTAAACACAAAAAGAGAAGAGTAAACACAGAAAATGAACACAAATAAGATTTAGGGGAGGAAATGGGGGAATGATTCACTATGCTAATGAGCTAAGCTAATCCAAAAAGAAGAAAACGAGATATATATATATATATATATATATATATATATATATATATATATATATATATATATATATATATATATATATATATATATATATATATGTGTATATATATATATATATATATATATATATATATATATATATATATATATATATATATATATATATATATATATATATATATATATATATATGTATTGCTAGATAAACCAACCATCCTGTATGAATGTCAAAAGTAGAAAAAAAAATCTCCTTAGTCTCCCATCAATTGATATTGGTTTTCTAAAAAGGGATTGTTTTAAGGAAAACGTAATAAAAATATATTAAATGGATAACTTATGTCATTTCTAGGATAGTGACAAAACGCAGTTTATACATTCAGGAACTGTTACGCAGTCTTGAACATGGACTTTAAACATTGATTTTGCTTATATCAATGTCACTGATAGATGAAACTGTGGATATAGACAAAAGAAAAATAATTTTATTGATTTCCTTTTTTCTCTATTTTTCTTAAGTCATGGGTGTGTTTTAGCCGGTGCTCCTAGTGACGTAAATTCTTGTAAATTCAGTATTTAGATAATGATATATCGATAGAGGTTTAATTCTGAAAATCTACTCATCTCGGAGTGTCGCTGATGTGTGCGAAAATGTGGGATGAAAGATGTTTGAGGTTTATAATGTGAAAGGGAAAGGGTGGAAAGTGTGGAAGAATGAGGTTGTGAAGAGTAAGGTAGTGAGAGTTTGTGAGATCAGTTATCACAATGAATGCTGGGATAGATGATTCATGAGTAAATACATAATCCCAAAATCACAAAGGTTACCACAAGCCTCATCATGATCTTCACTAACTTGGCTGCGAACCTCAGACGGGAGGATGTGCGTAGAGCATTATGACTGTGGGAGGAGACGGCTGGTGGGAGGGCGTAAAGAGCAGTTTGACGCCAGCAGGAGTACATCAAGCAGACGCCTTCATTGGTCATATGTAACACGTTATGTACCCCAGCTACAGTATGGCATCATGCTAGCAAGTCAGCCCTCTTGTGGTTACTGACACAGAGAAACAACTTAGGATGGATATAGAACTTAATCTTAAAGTACAACACACTTAACAACGTGGAGAAGACATAAATAGCCTTGTCGGCAGATGGAATACATGCTGACATTGGGTCGTCTACACAGTGGGATGCGGACACACACACACACACACACACACACACACACACACACACACACACACACACATCAAAACGAAAGAAAACACCAACACCAGCTGAAGCTGAAGCTAAGGCAGTGTTGGCTTCACCGCTAGGGCAGTATTGGCTCCACCGCGAGGGCAGTGTTGGCTTCACCACTAGGATAGTGTCGGCTTCACCGCAAGGGCAATGTTGGCTTCACCGCGAGGGCAGTGTTGGCTTCACCGCGAGGGCAGTGTTGGCTTCACCACTATGTAGTATTGGCTTCACCGCTAAGGCAGTGTGGCCTAAACGCAAGGATAGTGTTAGCTCCGCCGCGATGGCAGTGTTGCTTCATCGCTAAGGCAATGTTGGCTTCACCGCTAGGGAAGTGTTGGCTTCACCTCGAGGGCAGTGCTAGCTTCACCGCAAGGGCAGTGGTGGCTTCACCACTAGAGCAGTGTTGCATTCACCGCAAGGGCAGTGTGGACTTCACCACCAGGGCAGTGTTGGCTTCATCAATAGGGCAGTGTTGGCCTGACCGCAAGGGTAGTGTTGGCTTCACCGTGATGGCAGTGTTGGCTTCACCGCTAGGACAGTGTTGGCTTCACTGCTGGGCATGGTTGGTTTCACCGCGAGGGAAGTGTTGGCCTAACCGCAAGGGCAGTGCTGGCTTCATCGTTAGGGTAGTGTTGGCTTCACCGCGATGGCAGTGTTGGCCTCACCGCCAGGGCAGTGTTGGCTTCACCGCGAGGGAAGTGTTGGCTTCACCGCAAGGGTAGTATTGGTTTCACCACGAGGGCAGTGTTGGCCTAACCGCAAGGGCAGTTCTGGCTTTCCCGCTAGGGCATTGTTGGCTTCACAGCTAGGAGAGTGCTGGTTTCGCCGCTGGGCCAGTGTTGGCTTCACCGTTAGGGCAGTTTTGGCTTCACTGCTAGGGAAATGTTGGCTTCACCGTGAGGGCAGTGTTGGCTCCACCTCTAGTGCAATGTTGGCTTCACCGTGAGGACAGTGTTGGCTTCACCGTAAGGCAGTGTTGGCTTCACCGTAAAAGCTGTGTTGGCTTCACCGCGAGGGCAGTGTTGGCTTCACCGCAAGGGCAGTATTGGCTTCACCACTATCGCAGTATTGGCTTCACCACAGGGACAGTGTTGGCTTCACCGATAGGGCAGTGCTGGCTTCACCGTGAGGGCAGTGTTGGCTTCACCGCTAGGGCAGTGTCAACTTCACCGCTATCGCAGTGTTAGCTTCACCGCGAGGGCAGTGTTGGCTTCACCGCCAGGGCAGTGTTGGCTTCATTGCTAGGGAAGTGCTGGTTTCACCGCTAGGCTAGTGTTAGCTTCACCGTTAGGGCGGTGTTGGCTTCACTGCTAGGGAAGTGTTGGCTTCACCGCAAGGGCACTGTTGGCTTCATCACTAGGGTAATATTGGCTTCAACACTAGGGCAGTGTTGATTTCACCGCTAGGAGAGGGTTGGCTTCACCGCGAGGGCAGTGTTGGCTTTGCCACCAGGGCAGTGTTGAGTTCACCGCTAGGGCAGTGTTGGCTTCACCGTTAGGGCAGTGTTGGCTTCACTGCGAGGGCATTGTTGGCTTCACCGCGAGGGCAGTGTTGGCTTCACCGTGAGCGCAGTGTTGGTTTTACTACTCGGGCAGTGTTGCTTTCACTGCTATTGGAGTGTTGGGTTCACCACTGGGGCAGTGCTGGCTTCACCACTAGGGCAGTGTTGGCTTCACCGCTAGGGCAATGTTGGCTTCACCGCTAGTGTTGGCTTCATCGCTAGTGTTGGCTTCACCGCTAGGGTAGTGTTAGCTTCACTGCGAGGGCAGTGTTGGCTTCACTGCTACGGCAGTGATGACCTCATCGCAAGGTCAGTGTTGGCTTCACCGTGAGGACAGTGTTGGCTTCGTCACTTTGGCAGTATTGGCTTCGCCGCTAGGGAATTGTTGTCTTCACCGCGAGCGCAGTGTTGGCTTCACCGCGAGAACATTATTGGTTTCAACACTATGGCAGTGTTGGCTTCACTGCTATGACAGTGTTGGTTTCACCTCTAAGGCAGTGTTGGCTTCACCGCAAGGGTCGTGTTGGCTTCACCGCTTGGACAGTGTTGGCTTCATCGCTAGGGCAATATTGGCTTCAACGCAAGGGCAGTTTTGACTTCAATGCGAGAGCAGTGTTGGTTTTACCATTAGGGAAGTGTTGGCTTCACTGCTATGTCAATGTTGGCTTCACCACTAGGGCAATGTTGGTTTCACCGCTAGGGCAATGTTGGTTTCACCACAAGGGCAGTGTTGGCTTCACCACTAGGGTGGTGCTGGCTTCACCGCTAGGGCAGTGTTGTCTTCACCGCTAGGGAAATGTTGGCTTCACCACTAGGGCAATGCTGGCTTCACCGCTAAGACAGTGTAGCCTTATCGCGAGGGCAGTGTTAGCTTCACCGCGAAGGCAGTGTTGGCTTCATCGCAAAGGCAATGTTGGCTTCACCGCGTTGGCAGGGTTGGCTTCAGTCGCTACGGGAGTACTGGCTTCACCGCTAGGGCAGTGATGGCCTCACCACGAGGGCAGTGTCGGCTTCACCGATAGGGCAGTGATAGCCTCACCACGAGAGCAGTGTTGGTTTCACCGCGAGGGCAGTGTTGGCTTCACCACTTAGGCAGTATTGGCTTTACCGCTCGGGCATTGTTGGCTTCACCGCGAGAGCCATGTTGGCTTCACCGCGAGGGCAGTGTTGGTTTTACCACTAGGGCAGTGCTGCCTTCACTGGTATGGCAGTGTTGGTTTTACCACTAGGGCAGTGTTGGGTTCACCACTAGGGCAGTGCTGGCTTCACCGCTAGGGCGGTGTTGGCTTCACTACTAGTTCAATGTTGGCTTCACCGCTAGTGTTGGCTTCACCGCTAGTGCTGGCTTCACCACTAGTGTTGGCTTCACCGATAGGGCACTGTTGGCTTCACCGCTAAGGCAGTGATGGTCTCACCGCGAGGGCAGTGTTGGTTTCACCGTGAGGGCAGTGTTGGCTTCACCACTTGGGAGGTATTGGCTGCACCGCTAGGGCATTGTTGGCTTCAGCGCGAGGGCAGTGTTGGCTTCACCGCGAGGACAGTGTTGGTTTTACCACTAGGGCATTCTTGGCTTCACTGCTATGGCAGTGTTGGTTTCACCAATAGGGCAGTGTTGGCTTCACCGCGAGGGCAGTGTTTGCTTCACCGCGAGGGCATTGCTTCACCGCGAGGGCAATGTTGACTTCACTGCGAGGGCAGTGTTAGTTTTACCATTAGGGAAGTGCTGGCTTCACCACTAGGGCAATGTTGGCTTCAACGCTAGGGCAGTGTTGGTCTCACCACTAGGGTAGTATTAGCTTCACCACTAGGGCAGTGTTGGCTTCACCGCTAAGGCAGTGTTGGCTTCACCGCTAGGGAAATGTTGGCTTCACCGCTAGGGCAATGGTGGCGTCACCGCTAAGACAGTGTGGATTCATCGCAAAGGCAGTGTTGGCTTCACCGCGATGGCAATGTTGGCTTCATCGCTAAGGGAGTATTGGCTTCACTGCTAGGTTAGTATTGGTTTAACCGCTGGGGCAGTGTTGGCCTAACCACAAGGTTAGTATTGGCTTCACCGCGATGGCAGTGTTGGCCTCGTCGCTAGGACAGTGTTGGCTTCACAAATGGGGCATTGTTGGCTTTACCGCTAGGACAGTGTTGTCTGCACCTCTAAGGCAATGTAGGGTTCACCGCTAGGGCAGTAATGGCCAAACCGCAATGGCAGTGTTGGCTTCACCGCAAGGGCAGTGATGGCTTCATCACTAGGGCATTGTTGGCTTCACTGCTAGGTCAGAGTTGACTTCACCCTGAGGGCAGTGTTGGCTTCACCGCAAAGGCAGTGTTGGATTCACCACTAGGGCAGTGTTGGCTTCACCGCCAGGGTAGTGTTGGCTTCACAACTACGACAGTGTTGGCTTCACCGCGAGGGCAGTGTTGGCCTCACCACTAGGGCAATGTTGGCTTCAACGCTAGGGCAATGTTGGTCTCACCACTAGGGCAGTATTGGCTTCACCACTAGGGCAGTGTTGGCTTCACCGCTAAGATAGTGTTGGCTTCACCGCTAGGGAAATGTTGGCTTCACTGCTAGGGCAATGGTGTCGTCACCACTAAGACAGTGTGGATTCATCGCAAAGGCAGTGTTGGCTTTACCGCGATGGCACTGTTGGCTTCATCGCTAAGGGAGTATTGGCTTCACTGCTAGGATAGTATTGGTTTAACCGCTAGGGCAGTGTTGGCCTAACCACAAGGTTAGTATTGGCTTCACAGCGATGGTAGTGTTGGTCTCGTCGCTAGGGCAGTGTTTTCTTCATAGCTAGGGCAGTGTTGGCTTCACCGCTAGGACAGTGTTGTCTGCACCTCTAAGGCAATGTAGGGTTCACCGCTAGGGCAGTAATGGCCTAACCGCAAGGGCAGTGTTGGCTTCACCGCAAGGGCAATGATGGCTTCATCACTAGGACAGTGTTGGCTTCACTTCTAGGTCAGAGTTGACTTCACCCTAAGGGCAGTGTTGGCTTCACTGCGAGGGCAGTGTTGGATTCACCACTAGGGCAATGTTGACTTCACCGCCAGGGTAGTGTTGGCTTCACAACTACGACAGCTTTGGCTTCACCGCGAGGGCAGTGTTGGCCTCACCATTAGGGCAATGTTGGCTTCACCGCTAGGGCAATGTTGGCTTCACCACTAGGGCAGTGTTGGCTTCACCGCCAGTGCAGTGTTGGCTTCACCGCTAAGGAAGTGTTGGCTTCACCACTAGGGCAATGTTCGCTTCACCACGAGGGCAATGTTGGCTTCACCACTAGGGTAGTGTTATCTTCACTATGAGGGCATTGTTGGCTTCACCACTAGGGCAGTGTTGGCTTCACCGCTAGGGCAGTGCTGGCTTCACTATCAGGGTAGTGCTGGCTTCACCGCAAGGGTAGTGTTGGCTTCACCAATACGGTAGTGTTGGCTTCACCGTCAGGGCAGTGTTAGCTTCACCGCTAGTGCAGTGTTGGCTTCACCGCTAGGGAAGTGTTCGCTTCACCACTAGGGCAATGTTGGCTTCACCGTTAGGGCAGTGTTGGCCTAATCGCAAGGGCAGTGTTGGCTTCACCGCAAGGGCAGTGCTGGCTTCACCGCGAGGGTAATGTTGGCTTCGCCACTAGGGCAGAGTTATCTTCACTATGAGGGCAGTGTTGGCTTCACCACTAGGCAGTGTTGCTTCAACACTAGGGCAGTGCGGGCTTCACTGTCAGGGCAGTGCTGGCTTCACCGCAAGGGCAGTGTTGGCTTCACCAATAGGGCAGTGTTGGCTTAACCTTCAGGGCAGCGTTGGCTTCACCGCGAGGGCAATGTTGGCTCCACCACTACGACAGTGTTGGCTTCACCGCTAAGGCGGTGTTAGGTTCAACACTAAGGCAATGTTGGCTTCACTGGTAGGGCAGTGTTGGCCTAACCGCAAGGGCACTGCTGGCATCACCGCGAAGGCAGTGTTGACTTCACCGCTAGGGCAGTGTTGCTTCACAGTTAGGGCATTGTTGGCTTAACCGCGAGGGCAGTGTTGGCTTCACCGTTAGGACAATGTTGGGTTCACCCCTAGGGCAGTATTGCCTTCACCGCAAGGGCAGTGTTTTCTTCATCGTGAGGGCAGTGTTAGCTTCACCACTAGAGCAGTGTTAGCTTCAACGCTAGGTTAACGTTGACCTAACCGTAAGGGCAGTGTTGGCTTGACCGCGATGGCAGTGTTGGCTTCACCGTTAGGGCATTGTTGGCTTCACCGCTAGGACAGTGTTGGTTTCACTGCGAGGGCATTGTTGGCTTCACCACTAGGGCGTTGTTGGCTTCACCGCAAGGGAGTGTTGGCCTAACCACGAGGGCAGTGTTGCCTTCACCAAAAGGGCAGTGTTGGCTTCACCGCGAGGGTAGTGTTGGCTTCACCGAGAGTGTAGTGTTGGCTTCACCACTAGGACAGTGTTGGCTTCACCGAGAGGAGAGTGTTGGCTTCACCACTAGGGCAATGTTGGCTTTACCGCTAGGGCAGTGTTGGCTTCACCCCTATGGTCGTATTGGCTTCATCGCTAGGGCAGTGTTGGCCTAACCGAAAAGGTAGTGTTGGCTTCACCGTGATGGCAGTGTTGGCTTCACCGCTAGGGCGTTATTTGTTTCACTGCGTGGGGAGGGTTGGCTTCACCGCGAGGGTAGTGTTGGCTTCATCACGAGGGCAGTGTTGGCCTAACCGTTAGGGCAGCATTGACTTCACCTCTAGGGCAGTGTTGGCTTCACCGTGAGGTCAGTGTTGGCTACACTGCTAGGACAGTGTCAGCTTCACCGTGACGGCAGTGTTAGCTTCACCGTGAGGGCAGTGTTGACTTCACCGATAGGACAGTGTTGGCTTCGTCACTAGGGATGTGCTGGTTTAACCGCTAGGCCAGTGTTGGCTTCACCGTTAGGGCAGTGTTGACTTCACCGCTAGGGCAGTGTTGGCTTCACCCTGAGGACAGTGTTGGGAGGGTAGTGTTGGCTTCAATACTGGGGCAGTGTTGGCTTCGCCACTAGGGCAGTGTTGGCTTCTCCACGAGGGCAGTGTTGGCTTTACCGCGAGGGCAGCGTTGGCTTCACCACTAGGGCAGTGTTGGCTTCACCGCGAGGTCAGTGTTGGCTTCACTGCGAGGGCAGTGTTGGCCTCACCGCGAAGGCTGTGTTGGGTAACCGCAAGGACAGTGTTGGCTTTACCGCTAGAGCAGTGTTGGCTTCACCGTGAGGGCAGTGTTAGCTTCACTGATAGGACAGTGTTAGCTTCACCGCGAGGTTAGTGCTAACTCTATTGCGAGTACAGTGTTGGCTTCACCGCTAGGGCAGTGTTAGCTTCACCCCTAGGGAAGTGCTGTTTTACCGCTAGGCCATTGTTGGCTTCACCGTTAGGGCAGTGTTGGCCTCACCGCAAGGGCATTGTTGTGTTCACCGCGAGGGCAGTGTTGGGTTTACCGCCAGGGCACTGTTCGCTTCACCTCTATGGCAGTGTTGGCTTCACCGCGAGGGCAGTGTTGGTTTCACCACTTGGGTAGTGTTGGCTTCACCATAAGGGCAGTGTTGGCTTTGCCACCAGGGCATTGTTGGCTTCAACGCAAGGGCAGTGTTGGCTTCATCGCGTGGTCAGTGTTGGCTTCACCACGAGGGCTGTGTTGGCTTCACCGCGAGGGCATTCTTGGCCTAACCGTAAGGACAGTAATAGCTTCATCGCTATAGCAGTGTTGGCTTCACCGGTAGGGCAGTGTTAGTTTCACCAGTAGGGCTATGTTGGTTTCACTGCTAGGGCAGTCTTGGCATACTGCGAGGGTAGCGTTGGATTCACCCCAAGGACAGTGTTGGCTTCACCGTCAGGGCAGAATTGGCTTCACCGCGCGCGCAGTGTTGGCTTCACCACTAGAGTAGTGTTGCCTTCACTGCTAGGGCAGTGTTGGCTTGACCGCTAGGGTAGTATTGGCTCACCTCTACGGCAGCGTTGGCGTAAGTGCAATGGTAGTGTTAGCTTCACAACGATGGCCCATGTTGGCTTCACCGTTAGGGCAGTGTTGGCTTTACTGCTAGAGCAGTGTTGGCTTCACCATGAGGGCAGTGTTGGCTTCACCACTAGGGCAGTGTTGGCTTCACCGCGATGGGGCTGTTGGCTTCACCGCAAGGGCCGTGTTGGCTTCACGGCGAGGATAGTGTTGGGGTAATCGCAACGGTAATGTTGGCCGCTGGGGCAATTTTGGCCTAACCTCAAGGGCAGTGTTGGCTTCACCGCGTGGGCAGCGTTAGCTTCACCACTTGGGTAAAGTCAAGTTCATCGCTAGGTGTAGTGTTGGATTCACCGCAAGGCAAGTGTTGGCTTCACCACTAGGGCAGTATTGGCTTCACCGGTAGGGTAGAGTTGGCTTCACCGCTAGGGCAGTGTTGTCTTCACCGCTAGGGGAATGTTGGCTTCACCACTAGGGCAGTGTTGGCCTCATCGCTAGGGCAATCATGGCTTCACCACTAGGGCAGTATTGGCTTCACCGGTAGGGTAGTGTTGGCTTCACCGCTAGGGCAGTGTTAGCTTTACCACTAGGGCAATGTTGGCTTCACCGCTAGGGCAGTGTTGGCTTCACCACTAGGGCAGTGTTGGCTTCACCGGTAGGGAAGTGTTGGCTTCACCATTAGGGTGGTGTTGGCTTCACCACTAGGGCAGTGTTGGCCTCATCGCTAGGGTAATCATGGCTTCACCACTAGGGCAGTATTGGCTTCACCGGTAGGGTAGTGTTGGCTTCACCGCTAGGGCAGTGTTAGCTTTACCACTAGGGCAATGTTGGCTTCACCGCTAGGGCAGTGTTGGTTTCACCACTAGAGCAGTGTTGGCTTCACCGGTAGGGAAGTGTTGGCTTCACCATTAGGGCGGTGTTGGCTTCACCGCGAAGGCAGTGTTGGCTTCACCGCGAGTACAGTGTTGGCTTCACCACTAGGGCAGTGTTGGCTTCACCGAGAGGGCAGTGTTGGCTTCACCACTAGTTTAGTGTTAGCTTCACCACTAGGGCAGCGTTGGCTTCACCGCTAGGGCAGTGCTGGTTGCACCGCTATGGTAGTATTGGCTTCACCGCTAGGGCAGTGTTGGACTACCCGCAAAAGTAGTGTCGGCTTCACCGCGATGGCAGTGTTGGCTTCACCACTAGGATGCTATTGGCTTCACTGCGTGAGGAGGGATGGCTTCATTGCGAGGGTAGTGTTAGCTTCACCACGAGGGCAGTATTTGCCCAACCGTTAGGGCAGTGTTGACTTCACCGTTAGAGCAGTGTTGGCTTCAGCGTTAGGGTAGTTTTGGCATCACTGCTAAGGCAGTGTTGGCTTCACCGCTAGGGCAGTGTTGGCTTCACCACTAGGGATATGCTGGTTTCACCGCTAGGGCAGTGTTGGCTTCACCACTAGGGATATGCTGGTTTCACCGCTAGGCCAGAGTTGGCTTCACCTTTAGGGCAGTGTTGTCTTCACCGCTAGGACATTGTTGGCTTCCCCCTGAGGACAGTGTTGGGTTTAACTTTAGGGCAGTGTTGGCCTCACTGCTAGAGCAGTGTTGGCTTCACCACTAGGGCAGTGTTGGCTTCACCGCGAGGGCAGTGTTGGCTTCACCGGGAGGGCAGTGTTGGCTTCATCACTAGAGCAGTGTTGGCCTCACTGCGAGGTCAGTGTTGGCTTCACCGCGAGGGGAGTGTTAGCTTCACCGCGAGGGGAGTGTTGGCTTCACCGCGAAGGTCGTGTTGGGCTAACCGCAAGGGCAGTGTTGGCTTCACTGCGAGGGCAGTGTTGGGTTCACCGTGAGGTCAGTGTTGGCTCCACTGCTAGGGCAGTGTTAGCTTCACCGCAAGGTTAGTGTTAGCTTCATTGCGAGTGTAGTGTTGGGTTCACCGCTAGGGCAGTGTTAGCTTCACCGCTAGGGAAGTGTTGTTTCATCGCTTGGCGTGTGTTGGCTTCACTGTTAGGGCAGTGTTGTCCTCACCGCGAGGTCAATGTTGTGTTTACAGCGAGGGCAGTGTTGGGTTTACCGCAAGGGCGCTGTTGGCTTCACCTCTATGGTAGTGTTGGCTTCACCGCGAGGGTAGTGTTGGTTTCACCGCTTGGACAGTGTTGGTTTCACCATGAGGGCAGTGTTGGCCTCACCGCTAGGGCCGTGTTGGCTTCACTGTAAGGGCATTTTCGCTTTTACAACTAGGGCAGTGTTGGCTTCACCGCTAGAGCAGTGTTGGCTTCGTCGCAAGGGCAGTCTTGGCTTCACCACGAGGGCAGTCTTGGCTTCACCGTGAAGGTACTGTTGGCCTAACCGCAAGGGCAGTAATGGCTTCATCGCTATAGCAGTGTTGGCTTCACTTCGAGTGTAGTGTTGGCTTCACCATGAGGGCATTTTTGGTTTCACCACTAGGGCAGTGTTGGCTTCACCGTTAGGGTAGTGTTAGCTTCACCACTAGGGCAATGTTGGCTTCACCACGAGGGTAAACCCAACACTAGCCTCGCTGTGAACACATTGCCCTCGCGGTGAGGCCAACACTACTCTAACAGTGAAGCCAACTCAGGCCAAGCGGTGAAACAACACTTCCCTAGCGGTGAAGCTAACACTGCCCTTGCGGTGAAGCCACCACTACACTCGCAATGAAGCTAACACTAACTTTCCGGTGAAGCTAACACTGCCCTAGCAGTGAAGCCAACACTATCCCCACGGTGAACCCAACACTGCTCCAGCGGTGAAGCCAACACTGCCCTTGCGGTTATCCCAACACGGCCTTCGCGGTTAAGCCAACACTGCCCTCGCGGTGAAGCCGACACTCCCCTCGCGGTGAAGAAAAAACACTGTCCTCGCGGTGAAGCCAACACTGCCCTAGTGGGATGCCCTCCCGGTGAAGCCAACACTGCCCTCGCGGCGAAGCCAACACTTCCCTAGTGGTGAAGCCAACACTGTTCTAGAAGTGTTGGCACACTGCGAGGGCAACGTTGGCTTCACCACAAGGACAGTGTTGGCTTCACCGTCAGGACATTATTGGCTTCACCGCGAACGCAGTGTTAGCTTCACCAATAGGGTTGTGTTGGCTTCACTCCTAAGGCAGTGTTGGCTTGACCGCTAGGGTAGTATTGGCTACACCTCTAGGGCAGTGTTGGCGTAAGTGCAAGGGTAGTGTTGGCTTCACCACGATGGCCATGTTGGCTTCACCGCAAGGGCAGTGTTGGTTTCACTACTAATGCAGTGTTGTCTTCGCCGTGAGGGCAGTGTTGGCTTCACCACTAGGGCAGTGTAGGCTTCACCACTAAGGCAGTGTTGGCTTCAGTGCGAAGGCAGTGTTGGCTTCACCGCTAGGGAGGTGTTGGCTTCATCGCAAGGGCTGTGTTGGCTTCACCGCGAGGGTATTTTTGGGGTAATCTCAATGGTAATGTTGGGTTCACCGCTAGGGCAGTTTTGGCCTAACCGCAAGGGCAGTGTTGGCTTCACCGCGAGGGAAGAGTTAGCTTCACCACTAGGGTAATGTCAGCTTCATCGCCAGGTGCAGTGTTGCCTTCACCGCGAGGCCAGTGTTGGCTTCACCGCCACGGCAGTATTGGTTTGCCCGCTAGGGTAGTATTGGTTTCACCTCTAGGGCAGTGTTGGCGTAAATGCAAAAGTACTGTTGGCTTCACCGCGATGGCTATGTTGGCTTCACCGCTAGGACAGCGTTGGTTTCATTTCTAGGGCAGTGTTGGCTTCAACGAGAGGGCATTGTTGGAGTAACCGCAACGGCAGTGTTGGCTTTACCGCTGGGGCAGTGTTGGCGTCACCGTGAGGGCAGTGTTGGCTTCACTGCTAAGACAGTGCTAGCTTCACCGTGAGGGGAGTGTTAGCTTCACTGCGAGGGCAGTGTCGGCTTCACCGCTAGGGAAGTGTTAGCTTCACCGCTAGGGAAGTCCTGGTATCACCGTTAGGCCAGTGTTGGCTTCACCGTTGGGGCTGTGTTGGCTTCACAGCGAGGGCAATGTTGCCCTCACCGCGAGGGCAGTGTTGGCTTCACCGCTAGGACAGTGTTGGCTTTACCGTTAAGGCAGTGTTGGCTTCACTGCAAGGGCTGTTTTGGCTTCACTGCGAGGGTAGTGTTGGGGTAACCACAACGGCAGTGTTGGCTTCACTGCTAAGACATGCTAGCTTCACCGTGAGGGCAGTGTTAGCTTCACTGCGAGGGCAGTGTCGGCTTCACCGCTAGGGAAGTGTTAGCTTCACCGCTAGGGAAGTCCTGGTATCACCGTTAGGCCAGTGTTGGCTTCACCGCGAGGGCAATGTTGCCTTCACCGCGAGGGCAGTGTTGGCTTCACCGCTAGGACAGTGTTGGCTTTACCGCTAAGGCAGTGTTGGCTTCGCCGCAAGGGCTGTTTTGGCTTCGCTGCGAGGGTAGTGTTGGGGTAACCGCAACGGCAGTGTTGGCTTCACCGCTAGGGCAGTGTGGCGTCACCATGAGGGCAGTGTTGGCTTCCCTGCTAGGGTGGTGCTAGCTTCACCGTGAGGGCAGTGTTAGCTTCACTGCGTGGGCAGTGTCGGCTTCACTGCTAGGGAAGTGTTAGCTTCACTGCGAGGGCAGTGTCGGTTTCACCGCTAGGGAAGTGTTAGCTTAACCGCTAGGAAAGGCCTGGTTTCACCGTTAGGCCAATGTTGGCTTCACCGTTGGGCTAAGTTGTCTTCACTGCAAGAGCAATGTTGCCTTCACCGCGAGGGCAGTGTTGGCTTCACCGCTAGGAGTGTTGGCTTTAACGTTTGGGCAGTGTTGGCTTCACCGTTAGGGCAGTATTGATGTCACCACTAGGGCAGTGTTCGCTTCACAGCTAGGGCAGTGTTGGCCTAACCGCAAAGGGTAGTGATGGCTTAACCGCTAGGGCAGTGCTGGCTTCACAGCGAGGTCAGTGTTGGCTTCACCGGGAGGGCAGTGTTGGTTTTACCACTGGGGCAGTGTTGGCTTCATCGCTAGGGCAGTGTTAGCTTCACAACTAGGGCAATGTTGGCTTCACCGTTAGGGTAGTGTTGGCTTCACCGCGATGAAAGCGTTGGCTTGTCCGTAAGGAGAGTGTTGGCTTCACCACGAGGGCAGCGTTGGCTTCACCACAAGGGCAGTGTTGGTTTCACCGCTAAGGTAGTGTTGGCTTCACCACTAGGGGAATCTTGGCTTCACAGCTAGGGCAGTGTTGGCCTAACCGAAAGGGTAGTGTTGGCTTCACCCCGAGGGCAGTGTTGGCTTCACCGCTAGGGCAGTGTTTGCTTCACCGCGAGAGCAGTGTTGGCTTCACCGTAGGGCAATGTTGGCTTCACCACTAGGGCAGTGTTGGCTTCACCGATAGGGTAGTTTTGGCTTCACTGCTAGGGCAGTAATGGCCTAACCGCAAGGGCAGTGTTGGCTTCACCGCTAGGGCAATGTTGGTTTCAACGTTAGGGCATTGTTGGCTTCACCGCGAGGGCAGTGTTTGCTTCACCACTTGGGCAATGTTGGCTTCATCGCTAGGGCAGTGTTGCCTTCACAACGATGCCAGTGTTGGCTTCAGCGCTAGGGCAGTGTTGGCTTCAATTTTAGAGCATTGTTGGCTTCACCGCAAGGGTAGTGTTGGCTTCAATAGTAGGGCAGGGTTGGTTTAACCGCTAGAGCAGTATTGGCTTCACCACTAAGGAAATGGCTTCACAGCTAGGGCAGTGTTGGCTTCATCACTAGGGCAGTGTTGGCTTCACCGCTAAGGCAGTGTTGGCTTCACCACTAGGGGAATGTTGGCTTCACAGCTAGGGCAGTGTTGGCCTAACCGAAAGGGTAATGTTGGCTTCACCCCGAAGGCAGTGTTGGCTTCACCGGTAGGGCAATGTTAGCTTCACCGATAGGGCAGTGTTGGCTTCACCGCGAGGGCACTTTTGACTTCACCACTAGGGCAATGTTGGCCTCACCATTGGAGGAGTGTTGTCTTCACCGCGAGATCATTGTTGCTTCACCGCTAGGGCAGTGTTGGCTTCACCACTTGGGTAGTGTTGGTTTCACCATTAGGGCAGTGTCGGCTTCACCACTTGGGTAGTGTTGGTTTCACCATTAGGGCAGTGTTGGCTTCACTAGGGCACTGTTGGCCTCACCACTAGGGCAATATTGGCTTCAACACAAGGGCAGTGTTGGCTTCACTGCTAGGTCAGTGTTGGCTTCACCATTAGGGCAATGTTGGCTTTACTGGTAGGGCAGTGTTGGCTTCACCACTAGGACAATGTTGGCTTTACCGCTAGGGCAGTGTTGGCTTCACCGGGAGGGCAGTGTTGGTTTTACCACTAGCGCAGTGTTGGCTTCACCGAGAGGGCAGTGTTGGCTTCAAACTAAGAAAGTGTTAGCTTCGGCGCTAGGGCAGAGTTGGGTTCACTACTAGTGCAGTGTTGGCTTCACCGCTATGGCAATGTTGGCTTCACCACTACGGCAGTGTTAGCTTCACCGCTAGTACAGTGTTTGCTTCCTTGCTAGGGCAATGTTGGCTTCACTGCAAGGGCAGTGTTGGCTTCACCCGAAGGCAGTGTTGGCTTCACTGTTAGGGCAGTGTTGGCTTCACTGCGAGAGCAGCGTTGGCTTCACCGCTATGACAGTGTTGGCTTCACCACTTGATAAATGTTGGCTTCACCGCTAGCGCGGTGTTGGCTTCACCACTAGGGCAGTGTTGGCTTCATCGTTGGGTTATTGTTGGCTTCACCGCTGGGAAGTGTTGGCTTCACCGTAAATGCAGTGTTGGTTTCACCACTAGTGCAGTGTTGGCTTCAACGCTAGGGCAGTGTTGGCTTCACCACTAGGGCAGTGTTGGCTTCACTGCTAGGTCAGTGTTGGCTTCACCATTAGGGCAATGTTGGCTTTACTGGTAGGGCAGTGTTGGCTTCACCACTGGGGCAGTGTTGGCTTCACCGCGAGGACAGTGTTGGCTTCACCGCTAGGGCAGTGTTGGCTTCACCGGTAGGGAAGTGTTGGCTTCTCCTTTAGGGTAGTGTTGGCTTCACTGTATTGGTTTCTCTGCTGTGGCAATCTTGGGTTCACCATGAGGGCAGTTTTGGTTTCACCGCTTCGGCTGTGTTAGCTACACCGCAAAGGTAGTGTTAGCTTCACCGCGAAGGCAGTGTTAGCTTCATCACTTGGTCAGTTTTGTCTTCATCGCTAGGGAAGTGTTAGCTTCACCGCGAGGGCAGTCTTGGCTTCACCGCTAGGGCAGTGTTGGCTTTACCGCAAGGGCAGTGTTGGCTTTACCGCTAAGGCAGTGTTGGCTTCTTAGCGAGGGCAGTGTTGGCCTAACTGCAAGGGCAGTGTTGGCTTGATCACTTGGTTAGTTTTGTCTACACCGCGAGGGTAGTGTCGGCTTCATCGCTAGAGCAGTGTTGGCTTCACCGCGAAGGCAGTGTTGGCTTCACCGCCAGGGCAGTGTTGGCGTCACCGGAAGGGCAGTGTTGGCTTCAGCGCT
The DNA here is from genome assembly GCF_036320965.1 of Panulirus ornatus. Taxonomy (NCBI): domain Eukaryota; kingdom Metazoa; phylum Arthropoda; class Malacostraca; order Decapoda; family Palinuridae; genus Panulirus; species Panulirus ornatus. The sequence goes on along the minus strand of NC_092230.1, from coordinate 10,580,764 downwards.
AGGGAAGTGTTTTCTTCACCACTAGGGTAATGTTGGCTTCACTGCTAAGTCAGTGTTGTTTCACCGCTTGGGTAGTGTTGGCTTGACCGCGAGGACAGTTTTGGCTTCGCTAGGATAGTGTTGGCTTTACCGCAAAAGCAGTGTTGGCTTCACTGGTAGGGCAGTGTTGGCTTCTGCGCTAGGACAGTGATGGCTTCACTGCTAGGGAAGTGTTGGCTTGACCGCTAAGGTAGTAATGGCTTCACCGCTAGGGCAGTGTTTGCTTAACCGTAGGGGTAGTGTTGGCTTCACCGCGATGGCAGTGTTGTCTACACTAATAGGGCAATATTGGCTTCACTGCTAGGGCAGTGTTGGCCTAACCGCAAGAGCAGTGATGGCTTCACCGCGATAGCAGTGATGGCTTCACCGCGATAGCAGTGTTGGCTTCACCGCGAGATCAGTGTTGGCTTCAGCGCAAGAGCATTTTTGATTTCACCACTAGGGCAGTGTTGGCTTCACCGGTAGGGCAGTGTTGGCGTCACCAATAGGGCAATGTTGGCTTCACTGCTGGGGCAGTGTTGGCACACTGCAAGGGCAGCGTTGGCTTCACAAGGACAGTGCTGGCTTCACCGTCAGGGCAGAATTGACTTCACCGTGAGTGAAGTGTTGGCTTCACAGCTACGACAGTGTTTGCTTCACCGCTGGGGCTGTTTTGGCCTCACCACTTGGGCACTGTTGGTTTCACTGCTAGGGCAGTATTGGCCTAACCGCAAGGGTAGTGTTGGCTTCACCGCTAGGGCAATGTTGGCTTCACCAGTGGGGTAATGTCGGCTTCACTAGGGCAGTGTTGGCTTGACCGCCAGGATAGTATTGGCTTCGCATCTAGGGCAGTGTTTGCCTAACCGCAAGGGTAGTGTTGGGTTCACCGCGATGGCAATGTTGGTTTCACCGCTAGGGCAGTGTTGGTTTCACCGCTAGGACAGTGTTGGCTTCACCGCGAGGGTAGTGTTGGCTTCAACGAGAGAGCAGTGTTGGCTTCACCACTAGAGTAGTGTTGGCTTCACCGCAGGGGCAGCGTTGGCTTCACCGCGAGGGGAATGTTGGCTTCATCGGCAAGGCTGTGTTCGCTTCACCGCCAGGGCAGTGTTTGGGCAACCGGAACGCCACTGTTGATTTCACCGCTGGGGCAGTATTGGCGTCACCCTGAGGGCAGCGTTGGCTTCACTACTAAGGCAGTGCAAGCTTCACCGTAAGGGCAGTGTTAGTTTCACTGCGAGGGCAATGTCAGCTTCACCGCTAGGGCAGTGTTAGCTTCACCGCTAGGGAAGTGCTGGTTTCACCGCTAGGCCAGTGTTGGCTTCACTGTTGTGGTAGAGTTGGCTTCACTGCAAGGGCAATACTGCCTTCACCACTAGGGCAGTGTTGGCTTCACCGCTGGGGCAGTGTTGGCTTCACCGCTAGGGCAGTGTTGGCTTCACCGCGAGGTTAATGTTGGCTTCACCACTAGGGTAGTGTTGGCTTCACTGCGAAGGCAGCGTTCGCCTAACCGAAAGGGTAGTGATGGCTTCACCGCTAGGGCAGTGCTGGCTTCATAGCGAGGTGAGTGTTGGCGTCAACGAAAGGGCTGCGTTAGTTTCAAGACTAGGGCAGTGTAGGCTTCAACGCTATGGCAGTCTAGGCTTCACAACTAAGGCAATGTTGGTTTCAACGCGAGGGCAGTGTTGGCTTCACCGCGACGACAGCGTTGGCTTCACAGCAAGGACAGTGTTGGTTTCACCCTCGCGGCAGTATTGGCTTCATCGCGAGGGCAGTGTTCGATTCACCACTAAGGCAGTGTTGGCTTCCCCGCTAGGACATTGTTGGCTTCACCACTAGGGGATTGTTGGCTTCACAGCTAGGCCAGTGTTGGCCTAACTGCAAGGTTAATGTTGGCTTCACCCTAAGGGCAGTGCTGGTTTCACCGCTAGGGCAGTGTTGGCTTCAACGTTAGGGCATTGCTGCGCTCACCGCGAGGGCAGGGTTTGCTTCACCACTAGGGCAATGTTGGCTTTATTACTAGGGCAGTGTTGGCTTCACTTCGATACCAATGTTGGCTTGACCGCTAAGGTACTATTGGCTTCACCGTTAGGGCTCTGTTGGCCTAACTGCAAGGTTAGTGTTGCCTTCACACGCGATGGCAATGTTGGCTTCACCGCTAGGGCAGTGTTGACTTCAACGCGAGGGCAGTGTTGGCTTCACCGCTAGGGCAATGTTTGCTTCACCACTACGTTAGTGTTGGCTTCACCGACAGGGTAGTATTAGCTTCACTGCTAGGGCAGTAATGGCCTAACCGCAAATGTAGTGTTGGCTTCACCGCTAGGGCAGTGTTGGTTTCACCAGTAGGGCAGTGTGGCTTCACTGTAAGGCAGTGTTGGCTTCACCGCTAGGGCAGTGTTGGCCTAACCGCAAGGATAATGTTGGCTTCATCGCGATATCAGTGTTGGCTTCACCGCTAGGGCAGTGTTGGCTTCACCGCTAGGGCAGTGTTGGATTCATCGCTGGGGCAGTGTTGGTTTTATCACTAGGGCAATATTGGCTTCACTGCTAGGGCAATGTTGGCTTCACCACTTGGGCAGTGTTGGCCCTACCACTATGACAGTGTTGGCTTCACCACTAGTGCAATGTTGGCTTCACCCCTAGAGCAGGATTGGCTTCATCCCTAAGGTTGTATTGGCTTCACCGCTAGGGCAATGATGGCCAAACCGCAGAGGCAGTGTTGCCTTCGCCGCGAGAGCAGTGTTGGCCTAACCGCAAGGAAAGTGTTTCTTCACCACTAGCGCAGTGTTAGCTTCGCCGTTAAGGCAATGTTAGCTTCACCACTAGGGCAGTCTCAGCTCCACAGCTAGTACAGTGTTGGCTTCCTCGTTAGGGCAACGTTGGCTTCACCGCTAGGGCAGTGTTGGCTTCACCGCGAGGGTAGTGTTGTCTTCACCGCTAGGACAGTGTTGGCTTCATCACTTGGAAAATGTTGGCTTCACCGCTAGCGCAGTGTTGGCTTCACCACTAGGGCAGTATTGACTTCACCGTTGGGTTAGAGTTGGCTTCACCGCTAGGGCATTGTTGGCTTCACCACTAGGGAAGTGTTGGCTTCACCGTTAGGGTAGTGTTGGTTTCTTCAGTAGGGCAGTGTTGGCTTCACTGCCAAGGCAGTGTTGGTTTCATCGCTAGGGCAGTGTTAGCTTCACCACTAGGTCAGTGTTGGCTTTACCGCTAGGGAAATGTTGACTTCACCACTAGGGCAGTGTTGGCTTCACCGCGAGGGCAGTGTTGGCTTCACCGCTAGCGCAGTGTTGGATTCAGCATTAGGGAAGTATTGGCTTCACCGCTAGGACAGTGTTGGTTTCACTGTTATTGCAGTGTTGGTTTCACTGCGAAGGCAATGTTGGCTTCACCGCTAGGTCAGCGTTGGCTTTACTGCTAGGGCAGTGTTGGCTTCACTAGGGCACTGTCGGCTTCCCCACTAAAGTAATGTTGGCTTCAGTGTTGGTTTCACCGCTAAGGCAGTGTTAGCTACACTGCGAAAGTATTGTTAGCTTCACCGCGAGGGCAGTATTGGCTTCATCACTCGGGCAGTGTTGGCTTCACCGCCAGGGCAGTGTTGGCTTCACCGGTAGGGTAGTGTTGGCTTCATCGCCAGGGCAGTGTTGACTTTACCGCTGAGGAAGTGTTGATTTCATCGCGAAGGTAGTGTTGGCCTAACCGCAAGGGTAGTGTTGGCTTCACCGTGATGGCAGAGTTGGCTTCACCGCTAGGGCAGTGTTGGCTTCACCTCTAGGGCAGTGTTGGATTCACCGCTGGGGCAGTGTTGGTTTTATCACTAGAGCAATATTGGCTTCAACGCTAGGGCAATGTTGCCTTCACCACTTGGGCAGTGTTGGCTTCACCACTATGGCAGTGTTAGCTACACCACTAGTGCCATGTTGGCTATACCACTAGGGCAGTGTTGGCTTCACCGCTGAGGTAGTATTGGCTTCACCGCTAGGGCAATGTTGGCCAAACCGCAGGCGCAGTGTTGGCTTCACCGCAAGGGCAGTGTTGGCTTCACTGCAAAGGCAGTGTTACCTTCTCCGGAAGGACAGTGTTGGCCTAACCTCAAGGGCAGTGTTGGCTTCACCACTGGGGCATTGTTGGCTTCATCACTGGAGCAGTGTTGGCTTCACTGCGAGGGCAGTGTTGGCTTCACCGGTTTTTGCGATGTTGGCTTCACCGATAGGACAGCGTTGGCTTCACCGCAAGGGCACTTTTGATTTCACTAGGGCAATGTTGGCCTCACCATTAGGGGAGTGTTGCCTTCAACGCGAGGTCATTGTTGGTTTCACCGCTAAGGCACTGTTGGCTCTACCGCTTGCGTGGTGTTGGCTTCACCACTAGGACTGTGTTGGCTTCAATAGATCACTGTTGGCTTCACCACTAGGGTAATTTTGGCTTCAACAATAGGGTAATGTCGGCTTCACCGCTAAGGCAGTGTTAACTTCTCCGCTAAGACCGTGTTGGCTTCACCGCTAGGGCAGTGTTGGCTTCATCGTGAGGGCAGTGTTAGCTTCACTGCGATGGCAGTGTTGGTTTTACCAATAGAGCAGTGTTGGCTTCACCGATAGGGTAGTTCTGGCTTCAAAACTAAGGCAGTATTAGCTTCAGCGCTAGGGCAGTGTTGGCTTCACCACTAGTGCAGTATTGGCTTCACCGCTAGAGCAATGTTGGCTTCATCACTAGGGTAGTCTTAGCTTCACCGCTAGTACAGCGTTGGCTTCCCCGCTAAGGCAACGTTGGCTTCAACGCGAGGGCAGTGTTAGCCTCACCGCAAGGGCGGTGTTCACCGCTTCACCGCTTCACCGCTAGTGCAGTGTTGGCTTCACCACATGGAAAATGTTGGCTTCACCGTTAGCGCAGTGTTGGCTTCACCACTACGGCAGTGTTGGCTTCACCGTTAGGTTAGTGTTGGCTTCACCGTTAGGGCAGTGTTGGCTTCACCGCTAGGGCAGTGTTGGCTTCACCGTGAGGGCAGTGTTGGTTTCACCACTAGGGCAGTGTTGGCTTCACCGCTAGGGCAATGTGGCTTCACCACTAGGGCAGTGTTGGCTTCACTGCAAGGGCAGTGTTGGCTTCATTGCTAGTGTTGGCTTCACCGCTATGACATTGTTGGCTTCACCGTTAGGGCAGTGTCGGCTTCACTGCGAGGGCAATGTTGTCTTCACCGCAAGGGCAGTATTGGTCTCACTGCTATGGCAATGTTGGTTTCACAGCTAAAGCAGTGTTAGCTACACCGCAAAGGCAGTGTTAGCTTCATCACTTGGGCAGTTTTGGCTTCACCGCTAGGGAAGTGTTAGCTTCACCACGAGGGCAGTTTTGGCTTCACCGCTAGGGCAGTGTTGGCTTCACCGCTAGGGCAATGTTGGCTTTCACTGCGAAGGAAGTGTTGGCTTCACTGCGAGGGCAGTTTTGGCTTCACCGCTAGGTGAGTGTTGGCTTCACCATTAGGGCAATGTTGGCTTTACCGCTTGAACAATGTTGGCTTCACCGCCAGGGCAGTGATTGCTTCTCCGCTAGGACCGTGTTGGCTTCACCACTAGGGCAGTGTTCGCTTCACCGCAAGGGCAATGTTGGCTTTACCGCTAGGGCAGTGTTGGCTTCATCGTGAAGGCAGTGTTGGCTTCACCGCAATGGCAGTGTTGGTTTCACCACTAGAGCAGTGTTGGTTTCACAGATAGGGTAGTGTTGGCTTCAAAACTAAGGCAGTGTTAGCTTCAGCGCTAGGGTAGTGTTGGTTTCACCACTAGCGGTATTGGCTTCACCACTAGCGGTGTTGGTTTCAGTGCTAGAGCCTTGTTGGCATCACCACTAGGGCAGTCAGCTTCATCGCTAGTACAGTGTTGGCTTCCCTGCTAAGGTAACGTTGGCTTCACCGCGAGGGTTGTGTTGGCTTCACCGGAAGGGCGGTGTTGGCTTCATCGCTTGGGGAGTGTTGGCTTCACCACTTAGAAATGTTGGCTTCACCGCTAGTGCAGTGTTGGCTTCACCGTTAGGTTAGTGTTGACTTCACTGCTAGGGCAGTGTTGGCTTCACCTCAAGGGAATTGTTGGCTTCACCGTGAGGGCAGTGTTGGTTTACCACTAGGGCAGCGTTGGCTTCACCGCTAGAGCTGTGTTGGCGTCACCGCTAGGTCAGCGTTGTCTTCACCATTAGGGCAATGTTGGCTTTACCGCTAGAGCAATGTTGGTTTCACCACTAGGGCAGTGTTGGCTTCACCGCGAGGGCAGTGTTAGCTTCACCGCAAGGGCGGTATTGGCTTCATCGCTAGGGCAGTGTTGGCTTCACCACTTGAAAAAAATGTTGGCTTCACCGCTAGCGCAATGTTGGCTTCACCACTATTGAAGTGTTGACTTCACCGTTAGGTTAGTGTTGGCTTCACCGCAAGGGCAGTGTTGGATTCACTGTTAAGGCAGCGTTGGCTTCACTTAGAGGGCAATTTTGGCTTCACCGCAAGGGCAGTATTGGTTTCACCGCTATGGCAGTGTTGGGTTCACCGTGAGGGCAGTGTTGGTTTCAGCGCTAAGGCAGTGTTAGGGACACCGCAGTGTTGGCCTCATCACTTGGGCAAGTTTTGGCTTCACCGCTAGGGAAGTGTTACCTTCACCACGAAGGCAGTGTTGGCTTCACCGCTAGGGCAGTGCTGGCTTCACCGCTAGGGCAATGTTGGCTTCAACGCTGAGGCAGTGTTGGCTTTACCGCTTGGGTTGTATTGGCTTCACCGCTAGGGAAGTGTTGCCTTCACTAGGGCACTGTTGGCTTCACCACTAGGGAAGTTTTTGCTTCACCGTGAGGGCAGTGTTGGTTTCACCACCAGGGCAGTGTTGTCTTCACCGCTAGGGCAGTGTTGGCTTCACCGCTAGGTCGGTGTTGGCATCACCATTAGAGCAATATTGGCTTTACCGCTAGGGCAATGTTGGCTTCACCACTAGGGCAGTATTGGCTTCACCACGAGGGCAGTGTTGGCTTCACCGCTAGCGCAGTGTTGGATTCAGCGCTAGGAAAGCGTTGGCTTCACCGCTAGGTCAGTGTTAGCTTCACTGTTAGGGCAGTGTTGGCTTCACTGTGAGGATAATGTTGGCTTCACCGCGAGGGCAGTATTGGTTTCGCCGCTATGGCAGTGTTGGGTTCACCGTGAGGGCAGTGGTGGTTTCACCGCTAAGGCAGTGTTAGCTACACCGCAATGGCAGTGTTAGCTTCACCGCGAGGGCAGTGTTGGCTTCATCACTTGGGTAGCTTTGGCTTCACACTAGGGAAGTGATAGCTTTACCGCTAGGGCAGTTTTGGCTTCACCGCTAGGGTAGAATCGGCTTCACCGCTAGGGTAGTGTTGGCTTCACCGCTAGGGCATTGTTGGCTTTACCGCTGAAGCAGTGCTGGCTTCATCGCGAGGGCAGTGTTAGCCTAAATGCAAGGAGAAGTGTTGGCTTCACCGCGAGGGCAGCGTTTGCTTTATTGCTAGGACAGTGTTGGCTTCACCGCTAGAGCAGTGTTGGCTTCACCGCCAGGGCAGTGTTACTTTACCGCTAAGGCAGTGTTGGCTTCATCGCGAGAGCAGTATTGGCCTAACTGAAAGGGCGGTGTTGGCTTCACCGCGAGGGCAGTGTTGGCTTCACCGCTAGGTTAGTGTTGGCTCCACCCCCAGGGCAGTGTTGGCTTTACCCCATGGGCAGTGTTGGCTGTACCGCTAAAGCAGTGTTGGCTTCACCGGTAGAGCAATGTTGGCTTCAGTGCTAGGACAGAGTTGTCTTCACCGCTAGGGCTGTGTTGGCTTGACCGCTAAGGCAGTTTTGGCTTCACCACTAGGGCAGTGTTTGCTTAACCGCAGGGGTAGTGTAGGTTCGCCGCGATGGCAGTGTTGGCTTCACCAATAGGGCAAATTGGCTTCACCGATAGGGCAGTTTGGCCTAACCGCTAGGACAGTGTTGGCTTCACCGCGAGGGCAGTGTTGGCTTCACTGCGAGGGAAGTGTTTGCTTCCCCGCTTGGGAAGTGCTGGTTTCATCGCTAGGATAGTGTTGGCTTCATTGCTAGGACAGTGTTGGCTTCACCACTGGGGTAATGTTGGTTTCACCTCTAGGGTAGTTTTGGCCTAACCGTAAGGGCAGTGTTGGCGTCACCACTGGGGTAACGTTGGTTTCACCTCTAGGGTAGTTTTGGCCTAACTGCAAGGGCAGTGTTGGCTTCACTGCGAGGGCAGTGTTGACTTCACCGGTAGGGCAGTGTTGGCTTCACCGTTAGGGAAGTGCTGTTTTCACCGCTATGCCAGTGTTGGTTTAACCGTTAGAGCAGTATTAGCTTCACCGCGAGGGTAATGTTGGCTTCACCGCGAGAACAGTGATGGCTTCAACGCTAGGCAGTGTTGGCTTCACCGTAAGGGCAGTGTTGGGTGCACGCCAAGGCAGTGTTAGCTTCAATTCAAAGGCAGTGTTGGCTTCACTGCTAGAGTTGTGTTGGCTTCACTGTGAGGGCACAGTTGGCTTCATCAATAGGGCAGTGCTGGCTTCACCACTAGGGCAGTTTTGGCTTCACCACTAGGGCAGTGTTGGCTTCACCGTAAGGGTAGTATTGGCTTTGCCTCTAGGGTAGTGTTGGCTTCAGCACCAGGGTAGTGTTGGCTTCACCGATAGGGCAGTGTTGGCATCACCGCTAGGTCAGTGTTGGCTTCACCGCGAAGGCAGCGTTGGCTTCACCTGGAAGGCAGTGTTGGCTTCACCGCTAGGTCAGTGTTGGCTTCAGTGCGAGGGAAAATTTGGATTAACCGCGAAAGCAGTGTTGGCTTCACCGTAGGGCAGTGTTGGCCTCACCGCTAGGTCAGTGTTGGCCTCACCGCGAAGGCAGTGTTGGCTTCACCGGGATGGCAGTGTTGGCTTCACCGCTAGGTCAGTGTTGGCTTCAGTGCGAGGGAAAATTTGGATTAACCGCGAAAGCAGTGTTGGCTTCACCGGAGGGCAGTGTTGGCTTCACCGATAGGAAGAGTTGGTATCACCGGAATCGCACTGTTGACCTCCGCTAGGGCAGTGTTGGCTTCACTGCGAGGCCAGTGTTGGCTTTTTCGCGAGGGCAGTGTTGGCTTTACCGCTAAAGCAGCGTTGGCTTCACTGGTATGACAGTGTTGGCTTCACTGGTATGACAGTGTTGGCTTCACCGTTAGGGTAGCGTTGGCTTGACCGCTAAGGTAGTATTGGTTTCACTGCTAGTGCAGTGTTTGCCTAACCGCAGAAGTGGTGTTGGCTTCATCGCGGTGGCAGTGTTGGCTTCACCAATGGGGCAATATTAGATTCACCGCTAGGACAGTGTTGGCCTAACTGTTAGGGCAGTTTTGGCTTCACCACGAGGGCAGTGTTGGCTTCACCGCTAGGGAAGTGCTGGTTTCATCGCTAGGATAGTGTTGGCTTCATCGCTAGGGCAGTGTTGGATTCACCATTAGGGTAATGTTGGCTTCACCGCTTGGGCGGTGTTGGCCTAACCGCAAGGGCAGTGTTGACTTCAACGCGAATGCAGTGTTGGCTTCACCGGTAAGGCAGTTTTGGCTTCACCGCTAGGGTAATGCTGATTTCACCGCTATACTAGTGTTGGTTTAACGGTTAAAGCAGTGTTAACTTCACTGCGAGGGCAATGTTGGCTTCACCGCAAGGGCAGTGTTGGCTTTAACGCTAGAGCAGTGTTGCTTTCACCTAGAGGGCAGTGTTGGCTTCACCCCAAGGCAATGTTAACTTCACTTCAAGGGCAGTGTTAGCTTCAACTCTAGGATTGTGTTGGGTTCACAGTAAGGGCAGTGTTGGCTTCACTGCAAGGGCACAGTTGGCTTCACCAATAGGGCTGGGCTGGCTTCACCACTAGGGAATTGTTGGCTTCTTTGCAAGGGCAGTGTTGGATTCACCATTAGGGTAATGTTGGCTTCACCGCTTGGGCGGTGTTGGCCTAACCGCAAGGGCAGCGTTGGCTTCACCAGTAAGGCAGTGTCGGCTTCACCGCTAGGGAAGTGCTGTTTTCACCGCTATACCAGTGCTGGTTTAACCGTTAAACCAGTGTTAGCTTCACTGCAAGGGCAATGTTGGCTTCACCGCGAGGGCAGTGTTGGCTTCATCGCTAGAGCAGTGTTGACCTAACCATTAGGGTAGTGTCGGCTTCACCGCAAGAGCCGTGTTGGTTTCACAGCTAGGACAGAGTTGGCTTCACCGTTAGGGCAATGTTGGCTTCACAGCTAGGGCAATGTTGACTTCACCACTAGAGCAGTGTTGGATTCACCGCGAGGGCAGTGTTGGCTTCACTGCTAGGTCGGTGTTGGCTTCACTGCGAGGGCAGATTTGGCTTCACAGCGAAGGCAGTGTTGGCTTCACGGTTGGACAGTGTTGGCTTCACCGCGAGGTTAGTGTTGGCTTCATCGCTAGGGCAATTTTGGCTTCAACATTAGGGCAATGTTGGCTTCATCGCTAGAGCAGTGTTGGCCTATCCACTAGGGCAGTGTTGGCTTCACCGCAAGGGCCGTGTTGTTCGCAGCTAGGACAGAGTTGGCTTCACTGCTAGGGCAGTGTTGGCTTCACAGCTAGGGCAATGTTGACTTCACCGCGAGGGCAGTGTTGGCTTCACCTTCAGGGCAGTGTTGGCTTCACAGCGAGAGCAGTGTTGTATTCACCACTAGGGCAGTGTTGGCTTCACCGTTAGGGCACTTTTGGATTCAACACTAGGGCAATGTTGGCTTCACCGCCAGGGCAGTGTTGGCCTAAACGCACAGGGCAGTGTTGGCCTAAACGCAGAGGGCAATGTTGGGTTCACCGCGAAGGCAGTGTTGGCTCTACCAGTAGGTCCGTGTTGTCTTTACCGTGAAGGTAGTGTTGGCCTAACCGGAAGGGCAATGTTGGCTTCACCGCGGGGGCAGTGTTGCCTTCACCACCAGGGCAATGTTGGCTTGTTAGGGCAGTGTTGGCTTCAACTCTATGGCAATATTGGCTTCTCCGCTCAGGTAGTGTTGGCTTCACTGCTAGGGTAGTATTGGCTTCACCGATAGGGCAGTGTTGACCTTACCGGAAGGGCATTGTTGGCTTCACCGCTAGGGCAGTGTTGACTTCACCGCTAAGGTAGTGTTGGCTTCACCGCTAGGGTAGTATTGGCTTCACCTCGAGAACAGTGTCGGCCTAACCGCAAGGTCAATGTTGGCTTCAACGCTAGGGCAGTGTTGGCTTCACCATTGGGCAGTGTTGCCTTCACCACTAAAGCAGTGTTGGCTTCACCGCTAGGGCAGTGTTGGGTTCACCGCTAGGGTAGTTTTGGCTTCACCGCTAGGGTAGTATTGGCTTCACCTCAAGGACAGTGTCGGCCTAACCGCAAGGTCAGTGTTGGCTTCAACGCTAGGGCAGTGTTGGCTTCACCATTGGACAGTGTTGCCTTCACCACTAAAGCAGTGTTGGCTTCACCGCTAGGGCAGTGTTGGGTTCACCGCTAGGGTAGTTTTGGCTTCACTGATAGGGAAGTGTTGGCCTAACCACAAGGGCATTATTGGCTTCACCGCTAGGGTAGTGTTGGATTCACCGCTAGGGTAGTATTGGTTTCACTGCTAAGGCGGTGTTAACCTAACCGCAAGGGTAGTTTTGGCTTCACTACTAGAGCAGTGTTGTCTTCATCGCCAGGGCAGTGTTGGCTTAACCACAAGGATAGTGTTGGCTTCAACGCTGGGATAGTATTGCCTTCACAGCTGGGGCAGTGTTGGCCTAACCGCAAGGATAGTGTTGGTTTGAACGCATTTGGTAGTGTTGGCCTAACTGCAAGGACAGTGTTGGCTTCACCGCAAGGGCAATGTTGCTTCACCGCTAGGGCAGTATTGGCTTTAACGCTAGGATAGTATTGGCTTCACCGCTAGGGCAGTGCTGTCCTAACCGCAAGGGAAGTGTTGGCTTCACCGCATTGGCAGCTTTGGCCTAAATGCAAGGGCAGTGTTGGCTTCACCGCGATGCCAGTGTTGATTTCACTGCTAAGGCAGTGTTAGCTTCACCGATAGGGAAGTGTTAGCTTCACTGCTAATGCAGTGTTGGCTTTACCTCGAACACAGTGTTGGTTTCACCGCAAGGGCAGTATTGGCTTTAATGCAAGGTCAGTGTTGGCTTCACCACTAGGGCAGTGTTGGCTTCACCGCTAGGGCAGTATTGGCTTCATCGCTAATGCAGAGTTGGCCTAGCCTCAAGGGTAGTGTTGGCTTTACCGCGATGGTAGTTTTGGCTTCACCGCTAGGGCAGTATTGGCTTCACCGCTAGGGCATTGTTGGCCTCACAGCAAGGTCAGCGTTGGCTTCAGCGCAAGGGCAGTGTTGGCCTAACTGCAAGGGCAGTGTTGGCTTCACCGCTAGGGCAATGTTTTTTCACCGTGAGGGCAGTGTTGGCTTCACCGCTAGGGCAGTGTTAGCTTCGCCTTGAGGGTAGTGTTAGCTTCATCGCTTGGGCAGTGTTGGATTCACCGCTACGGCAGTGTTGGCTTCACCGCTGAGGAAGTGCTGGTTTCACCGCTAGGGAAATGTTGTCTAAACCGTTAGGGCAGTATAGGTTTCACCGCTAAGGCAGTGTTATGTTAGCTTCACCGTTAGGGTAGTGTTGGCTTCACTGCAAGGGCAGTGTTCGCTTCACCATGAGGGCACTGTTGCCTTCACCACTAGGGAAATGCTGGCTTTGCCACTAGGGTAATGCTGGCTACACCACTAGGGCAGTTTTGGCTTTAACGCTAGGGCAGTGTTGGCTTCGCTGCTAGGGCAGTGTTGGCTTCGCTGCTAGGGCAGTGTTGGCTTCACAGCTAGGGCAGCGTTGGTTTCACCGCGAGGGCAATGTTGGCTTCACCGCTGGGGCAGTGTTGGCTTCAACGCTAAGGTAGTATTGGCTCCACCGCAAGGGCAGTGTTGGCCTAACCGCAAGGGTAGTGTTGGCTTCACCGTATTTGCAGTGTTTGCCTAACTGCAAGGTCGATGTTGGCTTCACCTCGAGGGGAATCTTAGCTTCACCGTTAGGGCAGTATTGGCTTCACCAATAGGGTAATGTTGGCTTCACCGCTGAGGCAATGTAGGCTTCACCACTATGGCAGTGTTGGCTTCACCGCTTGGGCAGTTTTGGATTCACCGTTACTGCAGTGTTGGTTTCAACGATACAGCAATGTTGGCTTCACCGCCAGGGCATCGTTGGCTTTATCGCTAGGTCAGTGTTGGCTTCACTGTGAGGGCAGTGTTGGCTTCACCGTTAGGGCAGTGTTGACTTCATCGCGAGGGCAGTGTTGGTTTCAATGCCAGGGCAGTGTTGGCTTCACCATTAAGGTTGTGCTAGCTTCACCACTAGGGCAGTGTTGGCTTCACCACTAGGTCAATGTTGCCTTCACCGCCAGGGCAGTGTTGGCTTCACCGCTGGGGCAGTGTTGGCTTTACCGCTGGGGCAGTGTTGGCTTCACCGCGAAGGAAGTGTTGGCTTCCCCGCTAGGGCAGTGTTGGCTTCACCGCGAGGGCAATTTTAGCTTCATCGTGAGGTCAGTGTTGGCTTCACCGCGAGGGCAGTGTTGGCTTCAACGCTAGGTCAGTGTTGGCTTCAACGCTAGGGCAGTGTTGGATTCACCGCTAGGGCAGTGTTTCCTTCACCGCCAGGCCAGTGTTGGGCTTCACCGCTTGGGCAGTGTTGGCTTCACGGCGAGGGCACTGTTGGCTTCACTGCGAGGGCAGTGTTGGCTTTCCCACTAGGGTTGTGTTACCTTCACTGATAGGGCAGTGTTGGCTTCACCACTAGGACAATGTTGGCTTCACCGCTAGGGCAGTGTTGGCCTAACCGCAAAGGCAGTGTTGGCTTCACCCATAGGGCACGATGGCTTCACCGTGAAGGCAGTGTTGGCTTCACCACGAGGGCAGTGTTGCCTTCATCACCAGGACAGTGTTGGCTTCACCGCGATTGCAGTGTTGGCTTCACCGCTATGGAAGTGTTGGTTTCACCACTAGGGCGATGTTGGCCTCACTGCTAGGGCAGTGGCTTCCTAACCGTAAGTGCAGTGTTGGCTTCACCGCGAGGGCAGTGTTGGCTTCAGCGCTAAAGCAGTGTTGGATTCACTGTTAGGGAAGTGTTGGCTTCACCTTGAGTGCAGTGTTGGCTTCACCGCTAGGGCATAGTTGGCTTACCATTAAAGCAGTGTTGGCTTCACAGCGAGGGCAGTGTTGCCTTCACCCCTAGTGCAGTGTTGGTTTCGCCGTTAGGGCAATGTTGGCGTCACAGCTAAGGCAGTGTTGGCTTCACCGTCAGGGAAGTGTTGTCTTCATCGCGGGGACAGTGTCGCTTCACCCCCAGGGCAGTGTTGGCTTCACCGTCAGGGGAGTGTTGTCTTTACTGCGTGGGCAGTGTCGCTTCACCACTAGGGCAATGTTGGCTTCACCGCTAGAACAGTGTTGAGATCACTGCGAGGCCAGTGTTAGCTTCTCCGTGAGGGCAGTGTTGGCTTAACCGCTAAAACAATGTTGGCTTAACCGCATGGTCAGTGTTGGCTTCACCGCGAGGGCAGTGTTGGCTTCACCGTTAGGGCAGTGCTGGCTTCAACGCTAAGGCAGTGTTGGCTTCACCGCTAGGGCAGTGTCGGCTTGACTGCTAAGGTAATATTGGCTTCACCGCCAGGGCAGTGTTTGCCTAACCGCAAGGGTAGTGTTGGCTTCACCGCTAGGGTAGTGTTGGCCTTACCGCTTGGGCAGTGTTGGCTTCACCACGAGGGCAATGTTGGCTTCACCGATAGGGCAGTGTTGGATTCACCACGAGGAGAGTGTTGGCGTAACCGCAAGGGCAGTGTTGGCTTCACCGCGAGGGCAGTGTTGGCTTCAACGCTAGGGAAGTTCTGGTTTCACCGCTATGAAAGTCTTGGCTTCACAATTAGAGCAGTGTTGCCTTCACCAAGTTGGTTTCACCGCAAAGGCAATGTTGGTTTCAACGCTAGGGTAGTGTTGGCTTCACCGTGAGGGCACTGTTGGCTTCACCGCTAAGGCAGTGATAGCTTGACTTCAAAGGCAGTGATACCTTGACTTCAAAGGCAGTGTTGGCTCCACCGCGAGGGGAGTGTTAGCTTCACAACGAGGGCACAGTTGGTTTCACCACTAGGGCATTGCTAACTTCACCACTAGGGCAATGTTGGCTTCACCGTGAGGGCAGTATTGGCTGTGCCACTAGGTCAGTGTTGGCTTCACCGCTAGAGCAGTGTTGGCTTCACCGGTGGGGCAATGTTGGCTTCGTCACTAGGTCAGTGTTGGCTTTACTGCGAGGTCACTGTTGGCTTCACCGCGAAGGCACTGTTGGGTTCACTGCGAAGGCACTGTTGGTTTCACCGCGAGAGCAGAGTTGGCTTCACCGCTAAGGCATTGCTGGCTTCACCGCTAAGGCAGTGTTAGCTTCTCCACAAAGGCAGTGTTGGCCTTACCGTTAGGGCAGCGTTGGCTTCACCGCAAGGGCAGTGTTGGCTTCACCACGAGGGCAATGTTGGCTTCACCATTAGTGCATTACTGGCTTAACCACTAGGGCAGTGTTGGCTTCACCCCTAGGGCACTGTTGGCTTCAACTTGAGGGCAATGTTGACTTTGCCACTAGGGCAGTGTTGGCTTCACCGCTAGGGCAGTGTTTTCTTCACCGCTACGGCAATGTTGGCTTCTCCGCTAGGGCAATATTGGCTTCACTGCGAGGGCAGTCTTGGCTCCACCGCGAGGTCAGTGTTGGCTTCACCCTTAGGGTATTGTTGGTTTCACCGCGAGGGCATTATTGGCTTCACCGTTAGAGCAGCGTTGGCTTCACCGATAGGGTAGTATTGGCTTCATTGCCAGGCAGTGTTGGCTTAACCGCAAGGGTAATGTGGTTTTCACCGCGAGGCCTATTTTGGCTTCACCGCTAGGGCAGTGTTGGCTTCACCGCTAGAGCAGTGGTGGCTTCACTGTGAGTGCAGTGTTGGCTTCAACGCTAAGGCAGTGTTAGCTTATCTGCAAAGGCAGTGTTCGCTTCACCGCTAGGGCAGTGTTGGCTTCACCGCAAGGGTAGCGTTGGCTTCACCGCGAGGGCGGTGTTGGCTTCACTATTAGTTCATTACTGGCTTCACCACTATGGCAGTGTTGGCTTTACCCCTAGGGCAGTGTTGGCTTCAACTTGAGGGCAATGTTGACTTTGCCACTAGGGCAGTGTTGGCTTCACCGCTAGGGCAGTGTTTTCCTTACCGCTTCGGCAATGTTGACTTTGCCACAAGGGCAATGTTGGCTTCACCGCAAGGACAGTGTTTTCTTCACCGCTACGGCAATGTTTGATTCACCGCTAGGGCAGTATTGGCTTCACAGTGAGGGCAGTCTTGGCTGCACCGCGAGGGCAGTCTTGGCTTCACCACTAAGGTATTGTTGGCTTCACTGCGAGGGCATTGTTGGCTTCACCGCTAGAGCAGTGTTGGCTCCACCGATAGGGTAGTATTGGCTTCATTGCTAGGGCAGTGTTGGCTTAACCGCAAGGATAATGTGGATTTCACCGCGAGGGCTATTTTGGCTTCACAGCAAGGGCAGTGTTGGCTTCACCGCTAGGGCAGTGGTGGCTTCACCGCGATGACACTGTTGGCTTCACCGCGAGGGCAGTGTTGCCTTGACCACTAGCATAATGTTGGCGCAACCGCTAGGTCAGTGTTGGCCGAACCGCAAGGGTAGTGTTGGCTTCACCGCTTTGCCAGTGTTGGCTTCACCGTAAGGGTATGTTAGCTTCACCGCTACGGCAGTGTTGACTTCACCGTTAGGGTAGTATTGGCTTCACCACTATTGTAGTATTAGCCTAATCGCAAGGGTAGTTTTGGCTTCACTAATAGGGCAGTGTTGGCTTCATCGCTAGGGCAGTGTTGGATTCACCACTAGCGCAAAGTTGGCTTCATCGCTATGGCAATGTTGGCTTTACCGCTAGGGCAGTGTTGGCTTCACCGCGATGGCAGTGATGGTTTCTCCGCTTGGGTAGTGTCAGCTTCACTGCTAAGAAATTGTTGGCTTCACCGCTAGGGCAGTGTTGGCTTCATCGCGAGGGCAGTGTTGACCTCACCGCGAGTACAGTGTTGGCTTCACCGCTAGGGAAGTGTTGGCTTCACCGCGAGGGCAGTGTTGGCTTCATCACTAAGGCAGTGTTGGTTTCACCGCTATTGCATTGCTGGCTTCATCGCGAGGGCAGTGTTGGCTTCACCGCGAGGGCAGTGTTGTCCTAACTGCAAGGGCTGTGTTGGCTTCACCGCTAGGGCAGTGTTAGCTTCACCATGAGAGCAGTGTTGGTTTCACCACTAGGGCAGTGTTAGCTTCACCTGTGAGGGCAGAGTTGGTTTTGCCATTAGGGCAGTGTTGGCTTTGCCCTTAGGGCAGTGTTGGCTTCACCGCGAGGGCAGTGTTGGCTTCACTGCAAGAGCAGCGCTGGTTTCAAGGCGAGGGTAGTGTTGGCTTCACTGGGATAGCAGTGTTGGCTTCACTGCTAGGATAGTATTAGCTTCACCGTTAGGGAAGTGCTGGCCTAACAGAGTTGGTTTTGCCATTATGGCCGTGTTGGCTTCGCCCTTAGGGCAGTGTTGGCTTTACCGCAAGGGCAGTGTTGGCTTCACCGCTAGGGCACTTTGGCTTCACCGCTAAGGCAGTGTTGGCATCACCACTAGGACAGTGTTGGCTTCACCGCTAGGGTAGTATTGGCTTCAACTCTAGGGCAGTGTCGGCCTAACTGCAAGAGTAGTGTTGACTTCACCGTGATGGCAGTGTTGGTATCACTACTTGGCCAATGTTGGATTCACCGCTAGTTCATTGATGGCTTCACCGCGAGGGCAGTGTTGTCTTCACCGCGAGGGCAGTTGGCTTCACGGCTAGGGCAATGTTGGGTTCACTGCTAGGGTAGTATTGGCTTCATTACTAGGACAGTGCTGGCCTAACCGCAAGGGTATTGTTGGCTTCACCGCGAGGGCAGTGTTGGCTTCACCGCGAGGGCAGTGTTGGCTTCACCGCAAGGGCGGTGTTGCCTTCAGCGCTAGGGCAGTGTTGGCTTGATTGCTAGGGCAGTATTAGCTTAATCTCGAGGGCAGTGTTGGTTTCACCGCTAGGGCAGTGTTGGCTTCACCGCATGGTTAGTATTGGCTTCATCGCTATAGCAGTGTTAGACTAACCAGAAGGGTAGTGTTGGCTTCACCGCGAGCGCAGTGTTGGCTTCACCGCGAGGGCAGTGTTATCTTCACCACTAGGACAGTGTTGGTTTCCCCGCTTGGGCAGTGTTGGCTTCACCGCTAGTGTAGTGCTGGCTTCACCGCTAGGGTAGTATTGGCTTCACCGCTACGGCAGTGTTGGCCTAACCGCTAGGGTAGTGTTCGCTACACCGCAATTTCAGTGATGGCTTCACCGCTGGAGCATTGCTGGCTTCACCGCTAGGGTAGTGTTGGCTTCAAAGCTAAGGTAGAATTGTCTTCACCGATATGGCAGTGTTAGCTTAACTGCAAAGGTAGTTTTGGCTTCACTACTAGGGCAGTGTTGACTTCATCGCTAGGGCAGTGTTGGCTTCCCCACTAGGGCAGTGTTGGCTTCACCGCTAGGGTGGTATTGGCTTCACCGCAAGGACAGCGTTGGCCTAACCGCTAGGGTAGTGTTGGCTTCATCGCGATGGCAGTGTTGGCTTCACCGCTTTGCCAGTGTTGGCTTCACCGCTAGAGCATTGTTGGCTTTACCGCTAGGGTAGTGTTGGCTTTACCTCTAGGGTAGAATTATCTTCACCAATTGGGCAGTGTTAGCCTAACTGCAAAGGTAGTTTTGGCTTCACTACTAGGGCAGTGTTGGCTTCATCGCTAGGTTAGTGTTGGCTTCATCACTAGGGCAATGTTGGCTTTACCACTAGGGCAGTGTTAGCTTCACAGCGATGGCAGTGTTGGCTTCTCCGATATGACAGTGTTAGCTTCATCGCTAGGGAAGTGTTGGTCTCACCGCTAGGGATGTGTTGGCTTCATCGCAAGGGCAGTGTTGACTTCACTGTGAGGGCAGTGTTGGCCTCACCGCAAGAGCAGCGTTGGTCTCACCGCGAGGGCAGTGTTGGTTTCACCATTAGGGCAGTGTTGGCTTCACCGCTAAGGTAGTATTGGCTTCACCGCTAGGACAGTGTTGGCCTAACCGCAAGGGTAGTGTTGGCTTCACCGCAATGGCAGTGTTGGCTTCACCGCTTGGGCAGTGTTGGTTTCACCATCAGGGCAGTGTTGGCTTCACCGCAAGGGCAGTGTTGTCTTTCCCACTACGGCAGTGTTGGCTTCACCGCTAAAACAGTGTTGGCTTCACCACTAGAGCAGTGTTGGCTTCACCGTAAGGGTAACGTTGGCTTCACCGCTAGGGTATTGTTAGTTTCACCTTGAGGGTAGTGTCAGCTTCGCGGAGCGTTGCTTCACCGCTTGGGCAGTGTTGGTTTCACCATCAGGGCAGTGTTGGCTTCACCGCAAGGGCAGTGTTGGCTTTCCCACTACGGCAGTGTTGGCTTCACCGCTAAAACAGTGTTGGCTTCACCACTAGAGCAGTGTTGGCTTCACCGTAAGGGTAACGTTGGCTTCACCGCTAGGGTATTGTTAGTTTCACCTTGAGGGTAGTGTCAGCTTCACCGCGAGGGCAGTGTTGGCTTCACCGCTAGGGCAGTGTTGGTTTCACCATCAGGGCAGTGTTGGCTTCACCGCAAGGGCAGTGTTGGCTTTCCCACTACGGCAGTGTTGGCTTCACCGCTAAAACAGTGTTGGCTTCACCACTAGAGCAGTGTTGGCTTCACCGTAAGGGTAACGTTGGCTTCACCGCTAGGGTATTGTTAGTTTCACCTTGAGGGTAGTGTCAGCTTCACCGCGAGGGCAGTGTTGGCTTCACCGCTAGGACTGTGTTGTCTTCACCACTAGAGCAGTGTTGGCTTCACCGTAAGGGTAATGTTGGCTTCACCGCTAGGGTATTGTTAGTTTCACCTTGAGGGTAGTGTCAGCTTCACCGCGAGGGTAGTGTTCGCTTCACCGCTAAGGCAGTGTTGGCTTCACCGCTGGGGAATTGCTGGTTTCATCGCAAGACCAGTGTTGGCTTCAAAGTTAGGGGAGTGTTGGGTTCACTGTGAGGGAAATGTTGGCTTCACCGCTAAGGCCGTATTAGCTACACCGCAAACGTAGTGTTGGCTTCACCCCTAAGGCAGTGTTCTCTTCACCGAGAGGTCAATGTTGGTTTCACTGCAAGGGCAGTGTTGGCTTCACCGCGAGGGTACTGTTTGCTTCCAGTAGGGCAGTGCTGGCTTCACCACTATCGTAGTGTTGGCTTCACTCCTAGGGCAATGTTGGTTTCACCGTGAGGGCAGTGTTGAATTTGCCCTTAGTGCAGATTTGGCTTCACCGCTAAAGCAGTTTTGCCTTCACCGCGACGTCAGTGTTGGCTTCACCGCTAGGGTAGTGTTGGCCTTACCGCGAGGGCAATGCTGGCTTCACCGCTAGGGCAGTGTTGGCTTCACCGCTAGGGTAGTATTGGCTTCATCTCTAGGGCAGTGTTGGCCTAACCGCAAAAGGTAATCTTGGCTTTACCGCGAGGGCAGTGTTGGCTTCACCGTTAGGGAAGTGTTGGATTCACCGTTAGTGCAGTGATGGCTTCACCCCTACAGCAATGTTGGCTTCACCGCTAGGGTATTGGCTGTACCGCGAGGGTAGTATTGGCTTCACCGCTAGGGCAGTGTTGGCCTAACCGTAAGGGTAGTGGTGGCTTCACCGCGTAGCCAGTGTTGGCTTCACTGTTAGGGCGTTTTTTACTTCACCGCTAAGACAGTGTTGGTTTTACCGCGAGGGCAGTGTTGGCTTCACCGCTTGTCCAGTGTTAGCTTCAGCGCTAGCTCACTGTTGTCTTCACCGCTAGGTCAGCTTTTATTTCACCGCGAGGGCAGTGTTGCCCTAACCGCAAGGGCGGTGTTGGCTTCACCGCTAGAGCAGTGTTGGCTTTATCGTTAGGGCAGTGATGGCTTTACCGCGAGGGCAATGTTGGCTTCACCGCTAGGGCAGTGTTGGCTTCAATGATAGGGCAGTGTTGGCTTCACCGCGAGGGCACTGTTGGCTTCACCACTAGGGCACTGTTAGCTTCCTCGCTATGGCTATGTTGGCCTCACCACTAGGGCAGTCTTGTCTTCACCGCGAGGGCACTGTTGGCATCACCGCTAGGGCAGTGTTGGCTTCACCGTTTGGGCAGTGTTGGGCTCACAACTAAGGCAGTGTTGGCTTCACCGCTAGGGCAGTGTTGGTTTCACCGCTAGGACAGTGTTGGCTTCACCACTAAGGCAGTGTTGGCTTCACAGCTAAGGCAGTGTTGACTTCACTACTAGGGCATTGTTGGCTTCACGGCAGGGCAGTGTTGGCTACACCGCTAGAGCAATGATGGCTTCACCGCTAGGGTATTATTGGCTTCACGGCTAGGGCAGTGTTGGCCTAGCCGCAAGGGTAGTTTTGGCTTCACTGCCTTGTTAGTGTTGGTTTCACCGTTTGGCAAATGTTGGCTTCAACCCTAGGGCATTGTTGGTTTCACTGCGAGGGCAGTGTTGCCCTAACCGCAAGGGCAGTGTTTGCTTCACGGCGAGGGCACTGTTGGCTTCACCACTAGGGCAGTATTGACTTCACCGCTAGGGTAGTATTGGCTTCACCGCTAGGCTAGTGTTGGCCTAACTGCAAGGGTAGTTTTGGCTTCAAGGCGTTGGCAGTGTTGGCTTCACTGTTTGGCCAGTGGTGGCTTCATCGCTAGGGCATTGTTTGCTTCACCGCGAGGGCAGTGTTGGCTTTACCGCTAGGGCAGTGTTGGCTTCACCACGAAGGCACTGTTTTATTCACCCCTAGGGCAATGTTGGCGTCACGACTATGGCAGTGTTGACTTCACAGCTAGGTCAGTCTTGCCTTCACCACTAAGGCAATGTTGGTTTCACCGCTACGGCAATGTTAGCTTCACCGCTAGGACAGTGTTGGCTTCATCGTCAGGGCAGTGTTGGCTTCACGGCAAGGGCAGTATTGGCTTTCCCACTAGGGCAGTGTTGGCTTTTCCGCTAGGGTATTGTTGGCTTTCCCGCGAAGGCAGTTTTGGCTTCATCGAGAGGGCAGTGTTAGCTTCACCGCGAGATAAGTGTTGGCCTAACCGCAAGGGCAGTGTTGGGTTCACCGCTAGGCCAGTGTTTGCTTCACCGTGAGGGCAGTGTTGGCTTCACGCTAGGGCTGTGTTGGCTTTACCGCTAGGGCAGTGATGGCTTCACCACGAAGGCACTGTTTTTTTTCATCACTAGGGCAATGTTGGCTTCCCCACTAGAGCAATGTTGGCTTCACCACTAGGTTAATGTTGGCTTCACCGCTAGGGCATTGTTGACTTCCCCGCGAGGGCAGTATTGACTTCACCGCGAGGGCACTGTTGGCTTCACCACTAGGGCAATGCTGGCTTCACCACTAATGCAGTGTTGGCTACACCCCTAGAGCAGTGTTGGTTTCACCGTGAGGGTAGTGTTGTCTTTGCCCTTAGTGCAGTGTTGACTTCACCGCTTAGGCAGTGTTGGCTTCACTGCGACGGCATTGTTGGCTTCACCGCTAAGGCAGTGTTGGCTTCACCGCTAGGGTAGTATTGGCTTCACCTCTAGGGCAGTGTTAAGCTGAGAGGGTAGTGTTGGCTTCACCGCGATGGCAGTGTTAGCTTCACTGTTAGGGCAGTGTTGGCTTCACCACTAGGGCAGTGTTGGCTTCACCCCTAGGGTAATGTTGGCTTCACCTGCAGGGTAGTGTTGGCTTCACCGCAAGGGCAGTTTTGGCTTCACCACTAGGACAGTGTTGACTTCACTGCTAGGGCACTTTTTGCTTCACCGCTATGGCAATGTTGGCTTCACTGCTTGGCAGTGTTGGCTTCACCGTGAGGGCAGTATTGGCTTGACCGCTAGGGCAATGAAAGCATTACCATTAGGGCAGTGTTAGCTTCACCGCAATGGCAGTGTTGGTTTCACTGCTAAGACAGTGTTGGTTTCACCGCGAGCCAGTGTTGGCTTCACCTTTAGGGCATTGTTTCTTTATCGCTAGGGCAGTGTTGGCCTCACCCCGAGGGCACTAATGGCTTCAACGCGAGGGCACTGTTGGCTTCACCGCTAGGGCAGTGTTGGTTTCACCGCTAGAGCAGTGTTGGCTTCACCACTAGGACAGTGTTGGCTTCACTGCTAGGGCAGTTTTGCCTTCACCACTATGACAATGTTGGCTTCACCGCTTGGGAAGTGTTGGCTTCACCGTGACGGCAGTATTGGCTTACCGCTAGGGCAATGAAAGCTTTACCGCTAGGGCAGTGTTAGCTTCACCGCGATGGTAGTGATGGCTTCACCGCTGAGGCAGTGTTGGTTTCACCGCGAGCCTATGTTGACTTCACCTTTAGGGCATTGTTTCTTTGCCGCTAGGGCAGTGTTGACCTCACCCCCGAGGGCACTGTTGGCTTCACCGCGAGGGAACTGTTGCCCTCACCGCTAGGGCAGTATTGGTTTCACCGCTAGAGCAGTGTTGGCTTCACCACTAGGACAGTGTTGGCTTCACCGCTAGGGCAGTGTTAGCTTCACCACTAAGGCATTGTTTGCTTCACCGCTAGGGCAGTGTTGGCTTCACCACTGGGGCAGTTTGGCCTCACGCTAGGGCGGTGTTTGCTACGCCACTAGGGCATTGTTTATTTCACCGCGAGCGCAGTGTTGGCTTCAACGCGAGAGCAGTGTTGGCTTCACCGCTAGGGCAGTGTTGGCTACACCACGAAGGCACTGTTTCCTTCAACCCTCGGGTAATGTTGGCGTCAAGACTAGGGCAGTTTTGGCTTCACCGCTATGGCAATGTTGGCTTCACCGCTTTGGTAATGTTGGCTTCACCGTGAGGGCAGTATTGGTTTCACCGCTAGGGCAATGAAAGCTTTATCGCTAGGTCAGTGTTAGCTTCACCACGATGGCAGTGTTGGCTTCACCGCTAAGGCAGTGTTGGTTTCACCGCGAGCCAGTGTTGGTTTCACTTTTAGGGCATTGTTTCTTTACCGCTAGGGCAGTGTTGTCCTCACCCCTAGGGCACTGTTGGCTTCACCGCGAGGGCACTACTGGCTTCACCGCTAGGGCAGTGTTGGTTTCACCGCTAGAGCAGTGTTGGCTTCACCACTAGGACAGTGTTGGCTTCACCGCTAGGGTAGTGGTGGCTTCACCACTATGACACTGTTGGCTTCACCGCTAGGCCAGTGTTGGCTTCACCACTGGGGCAGGTTGGCTTCACGCTAGGGTAGTGTTGGCTACAACGCTATGACATTGTTTGCTTCACCGCGAGGGCAGTGTTGGGATCAACGCGAGGGCAGTGTTGTATTTACCGCTAGGGCAGTGTTGGCTTCACCACGAGGGCACTGTTTTATTCACCCCTAGGGCAATGTTGGCGTCACGACTAGGGCAGTGTTGGCTTCACCGCAAGGGCATTGTTGGCTTCACCGCTAGGACAGTCTTGTCTTCACCACTAAGGCAATGTTGATTTCACCGCTACGGCAATGTTGGCTTCAACGCTAGGGCAGTGTTGGTTTCACCGTCAGGGCAGTGTTGGCTTCACGGCAAGGGCAGTGTTGGCTTCCCCCCTAGGGCAGTGTTGGCTTCTCCGCTAGGGCATTCTTGGCTTTCCCGCGAGAGCAGTGTTGGCTTCACCGAGAGGGCATTGTTGGCTTCACCGCGAGGAGAGTGTTTGCTTCACCGTGAGGGCAGTGTTGGCTTCACGTTAGGGCTGTGTTGGCTTTACTGCTAGGGCAGTGATGGCTTCACCACGAAGGCACTGTTTTTCACCACTAGGGCAATATTGGCTTCCCCACTAGGGCAGTGTTGGCTTCTCCACTAGGGCAGTGTTGGCATCACCACTAGGTAAATGTTGGCTTCACCGCTAGGGCATTGTTGGCTTCCCCGCGAGGGCAGTATTGACTTCACCGCGAGGGCACTGTTGGCTTCACCACTAATGCAGTGTTGGATACACCCCTAGAGCAGTGTTGGTTTCACTGTGAGGGTAGCGTTGTCTTTGCCCTTAGTGCAGTGTTGGCTTCACCGCTTAGGCAGTGTTGGCTTCACTGCGACGGCATTGTTGGCTTCACCGCTAAGGCAGTGTTGGCTAGGGTGATATTGGCTTCACCTCTAGAGCAGTGTTAACCAAAGATGGTAATGTTGGCTTCATCTCTAGAGCAGTGTTAACCTAAGAGGGTAGTGTTGGCTTCACCGCGATGGCAGTGTTGGTTTCACTGTTAGGGCAGTGTTGGCTTCACTACTGAGGCAGTGTTGGCTTCACCCTTAGGGCAATGTTGGCTTTACCTCTAGGGTAGAGTTGGCTTCACCGCAAGGACAGTTTTGGCTTCACCACTAGGACAGTGTTGGCTTCACTGCTAGGGCAGTTTGGCTTCAACGCCATGGCAATGTTGGCTTCACCGCTTAGGCAGTGTTGGCTTCACCGTGACGGCAGTATTGGCTTCACCGCTAGGGCAATGAAAGCATTACCGCTAGGGCAGTGTTAGCTTCACCGCGATGGCAGTGTTGGCTTCACCGCTAAGGCAGTGTTGGTTTTACCGCGAGCCAGTGTCGGCTTCTTTAGGGCATTGTTTCTTTACCGCTAGGGCAGTGTTGGCCTCACCTCGAGGGCACTGTTGGCTTCACCGCGAGGGCACTGTTGGCTTCACCGCTAGGGCAGTGTTGGCTTCACCGCTAGAGCAGTGTTGCC
Source organism: Panulirus ornatus (assembly GCF_036320965.1). Taxonomy (NCBI): domain Eukaryota; kingdom Metazoa; phylum Arthropoda; class Malacostraca; order Decapoda; family Palinuridae; genus Panulirus; species Panulirus ornatus. The sequence goes on along the minus strand of NC_092230.1, from coordinate 10,555,008 downwards.
TTCACCACTAGGACAGTGTTGGCTTCACCGCTAGGGTAGTGTTGGCTTCACCACTAAGGCACCGTTGGCTTCACCACAAGGGCAATGCTGGCTTCACCACTGGGGCAGTTTGGCTTCACCGCTAGGGCAGTGTTGGCCTAACCGCAAGGGTAGTTTTAGCTTCACCGCCTTAGTAGTATTGGCTTCACCGTTTGGCCAGTGTTGGCTTCAACCCTGGGCATTATTGGCTTCACTGCGAGGGTAGTGTTGCCCTAACCGCAAGGGCAGTGTTGGCTTCACCGATACGGCAGTGTCGGCTTCACCACTAGGACAGTGTTGGCTTCACCACTATTGCAGTGTTGGCTTCACCACGAGGGCAGTGTTGGCCTAACCACAAGGGCAGTGTTGGCTTCACCGATATAGCAGTGTTTGCCTCATTGCTTGGGCAATGTTGGCGTCACCTCGATGGCAATGTTGGCTTTACCGTTCGGGCAGTGTTAGCTTCATCGATGGGGCAGTGTTGGCTTCACCGCGAGGGCACTGTTGGCTTCACTGGTGGGTCAATGTTGGCCTCACCACTAGGGCAGTGTTGGCTTCACTACGAGGGCACTGTTGGCTTCACTGCTGGGTCAATGTTGGCCTCACCACTAGGGCAGTGTTAGCATCACTGCGAGGGCACTGTTGGCTTCACCATTAGGGTAGTGTTGGCTTCACCACTAGGGCAGTGTTGGTTTCACTACTAGGGCAGTGTTGGCTTTAACGTTAGGGCAGTGTTGGCTTCACCACGAAGGGACTGTTTTAATCACCCCTAGGGCAATGTTGGCGTCACGACTAGGGAAGTGTTGGCTTCACCGTCAGGGCATTATTGGCTTCACCGCTAGGACGGTGTTGCCTTCACCACTAGGGTAGCGTTGGTTTTACCGCTACGGCAATGTTGGCTTCACCGCCAGGGCAGTGTTGGCTTCACCGTCAGGGCAGTGTTGGCTTCACCGTAAGAGCAGTGTTGGCTTCCCCACTAGGGAAGTGTTGGCTTCACCGCTAGGGAAGTGTTGGCTTCACCACTAGGTTAATGTTGGCTTCACCACTAGGGTATTGTTGGCTTCCCCGCGAGGGTAGTGTTGTCCTAACCACAAGGGCAGTATTGGCTTCACCGCTATGGCAGTGTTAGCCTCATTGCTTGGGCAATGTTGGCATCACCTCGAGGGCAATGTTGGCTTCACTGTTCGGGCAGTGTTAGCTTTATCGATAGCGCAGTGTTGGCTTCACCGCGAGGGTAGTTTTGGCTTCAAGGCGTTGGCAGTGTTGGCTTCAGTGTTTGGCCAGTGTTGGCTTCATCGCCAGGGTATTGTTGGCTTCCCCGTGAGGGCAGTGTTGTCCTAACCGCAAGGGCAGAGTTGGCTTCACCGCTATGGCAGTGTTGGCCTCATTGCTTGGGAAATGTTGGCATCACCTCGAGGGCAATGTTGGCTTCACTGTTCGGGCAGTGTTAGCTTTATCGATAGGGCAGCGTTGGCTTCACCGCGAGGGTAGTTTTGGCTTCAAGGCGTTGGCAGTTATGGCTTCAGTGTTTGGCCAGTGTTGGCTTCATCGCCAGGGCATTGTTTGCTTCACCGCGAGGGCAGTGTTGGCTTGACCGCGTGGGCACTGTCGGCTTCACCGCTAGTGCATTGTTGGCTTCACCACTAGGGCAGTGTTGGCTTCATCGCTTGGGCAGTGTTGACTTCACCACTAGGGCATTGTTGGCTTCACCGCCAGGGCAGTGTTGGCTTTAAGATGCGGTGGCTCACGGTCAAAAGAGCGAGCGGGTGGGTTACCCACTGGACGATACTGCTAAATGTGCAGGTCGTCGTAAATGTGACGACCACCAGTACTGGATCGTTGGATGTTTACTTCGTAGCCAAATATCAGGTTGTCACTCGAGGGGGACGACTGCTTGGTTGTCCTGTACTTACCCCGTCCAGACTTAACAGGTGTCAGTTGATCAGTGCTTCGTGTCTTGGAGGAGGTAAACACTGGCAGACTTATGGAGGTTGGTGTGGTAAACAAGGGTATACAGTCAAGATGTTACTGCCTCACATCACCTCACACGTAGCCAGAGACAAGAGGTGTACCTCGTATTTTCGTGAACAAGGAAGTTAGTGACCTCTATATTGGACAGCCACGTCTGAAGCAAGAAAAAAAAGCAATTTCGAGTAAAGATAAGAGTCATTATAATGAGCCTTAGCAATAATTTTCTCCTCAGTCTCTCGACAGCGTGACACCTGAGTATAGATACCCCCCCAGGATCATCCAGGTCTTAGCCTGGGACTGGTGGTAGCGCAGCTGACTGCTTGTTGAGGTGTGGAAGCTTTCATGATACCGAGTCCACTCACATCCCTGCCTTGATCCCATGGCCAGGCTGCTGGAGCACAAGCGTACAGTCAAGTGACACACGATAATGGGGAATATATATGACGACTCATACCAGACATTACCATGAAATGACAGAACCTGTCTGTCAGTAAGGTTATAGCTAGGGAGGAAGCGCCAGGGTTCTTCCTCTTATGTACAAGGCTGACGTCTTCTTTTTTCCCCCAGTCCAACTTGAACCTTGCTCTTGGCTGCACTTGAAACGAGCACCTACACCGAGCAAAACACACACACACACACACACATACACACACACACCACCACCACCAACACAGCTACGAACCTTGCTTTGATCTCCACCCTCGAACTTCATCTCAGACTGACTTTGATCCCATTTTCCATTCAAGATTTTAAGCTACTTTACATCTGTGAACATAGAGGGAAATCAGTTCCTCTGGATAATGAAGGGAATCAGGTCAGGGGGCTATAGGAAACCCTGCAGACAAAGTTTTTGATATTGAAGAATGAAGAGACGAATGAACTATGGTGCCTGCAGGGCTGCCAACAGGACTGCCACCAGGGCTGCTAACAGAACTCACGTTGGAATAAGAGTGTGGTTGAGAGAGATAGATAGATAGAGAGAGAGAGAGAGAGAGAGAGAGAGAGAGAGAGAGAGAGAGAGAGAGAGAGAGAGAGAGAGAGAGAGAGAGAGAGAGAGAGAGAGAGAAGAAGAAGAGCGAGTGTTGAATTTTTTTTGACATGGAGAAAATGAGTGAGGAAAGGTTGACAAAGAGGATATATGTATCTGAGGTGGAAGGAACAAGGAGAAGCGGAAGACCATATTGGAGAAAGAAGGACAGAGAGAATATGATTTTGAGCAATCGGGGCTTAAACATACAGGAGGGTGAAATGCCTGAACGGATTAAAGAGAATTGGAACTATGTGGTATACTGGGGTCGACAAACCATCGATGGATTGAACCAAGGCATGCAAAGCGTCTGGGGCAAACCATGGAAAAGTGTCTGTGGGGAGCTGTGGTTTCCGTGCATTACACATGACAGCCATAGAATGGGTGTGGCTATTCTTCGTATGCTTTCCAGCGCTATCTCGCTGACGTAGGGGGTGGCGCCGAGAATGAATATATATATATATATATATATATATATATATATATATATATATATATATATATATATATATATATATATATATACATATATATATATTCTTTTTTTTTTTGCTATACTTTGTCGCTGTCTCCCGCGTTAGCGAGGTAGCGCAAGGAAACAGACGAAAGAATGACCCAACCCACCCACATACACATGTATATACATGCACGTCCACACACGCACATATGCATACTTATACATTTCAACGTATACATACATATACATACACAGACATATACATGTATACACATGTACATAATTCATACATGCTGCCTTTATTCATTCACATCACCACCCCGCCACACGTGAAATGACAACCCTTTCCCCTGCATGTGCACGAGGTAGCGCTAGGAAAAGACAACAAAGGCCACATTCGTTCACACTCAGTCTCCACCTGTCATGTATAATGCACCGAAATTACAGCTCCCTTTCCACATCAAGGCCCCACAAAACTTTCCATGGTTTACCCCAGACGCTTTACATGCCCTGGTTCAATCCATTGACAGCACGTCGACCCTGGTACAACATATCGTTCCAGTTAACTCTATTCCTTGCACGCCTTTCACCCTCCTGCATGTTCAGGTTCCGATCGCTCAAAATCTTTTTCACTCTATCTATCTACCTATATATATATATATATATATATATATATATATATATATATATATATATATATATATATATATATATATATATATATATATATATATATATATATATATATATATATATATATATTGGAAAGGATCACAATTTTGCGCGTGATCAAGATATTCCTATGAGTCCACGGGGAAAATGAAACACGGAAAGTTCCCAAGTGCACTTTCGTGTAATAATCACATCATCAGGGGAGACACAAGAGAGAAATATAACAGTCAGTTGATGTACATCGAAGAGACGAAGCTAGGACGCCATTTGGTAACCATGTTTACCAAATGGCGTCCTAGCTTAGTCTCTTCGATGTACATCAACTGACTACTATATTTCTCTCTTGTGTCTCCCCTGATGATGTGATTATTACACGAAAGTGCACTTGGGAACTTTTCGTGTTTCATTTTCCCCGTGGACTCATAGGAATATATATATATATATATATATATATATATATATATATATATATATATATATATATATATATATATATATATATATATATATATATATATATATATATATATATATATGTATATATGTATATATATATATATATATATATATATATATATATATATATATATATATATATATATATATATATATATATATATATATATATATATATATATATATATATATATATATATATACATATATATATATCTTTTTCTTTCTTTCAAACTATTCGCCATTTCCCGCATTACCGAGGTAGCGTTAAGAACAGAGGACTGGGCCTTTGAGGGAATACCCTCACCTGGCCCAATTCTCTGTTCCTTCTTTTGGAAAATTGAAAAAAAAAAAAAAAAAAACGAGAGGGGAGGATTTCCAGCCCCCGCTCCCTCCCCTTTTAGTCGCCTTCTACGACACGCAGGGAATACGTGGGAAGTATTCTTAATCCCCTATCCCCAGGGATATATATATATATATATATATATATATATATATATATATATATATATATATATATATACATATATATATATATATATATATATATATATATATATATATATATATATATATATTTCTTTTTTTTTCTTTTTTTATACTTTGTCGCTGTCTCCCGCGTTTGCAAGGTAGCGCAAGGAAACAGACGAAAGAAATGGCCCACCCCCCCATACACATGTATATACATACGTCCACACACGCAAATATACATACCTACACAGCTTTCCATGGTTCACCCCAGACGCTTCACATGCCTTGATTCAATCCACTGACAGCACGTCAACCCCGGTATACCACATCGCTCCAATTCACTCTATTCCTTGCCCTCCTTTCACCCTCCTGCATGTTCAGGCCCCGATCACACAAAATCTTTTTCACTCCATCTTTCCTCCTCCAATTTGGTCTCCCTCTTCTCCTTGCTCCCTCCACCTCCGACACATATATCCTCTTGGTCAATCTTTCCTCACTCATCCTCTCCATGTGCCCAAACCACTTCAAAACACCCTCTTCTGCTCTCTCAACCACGCTCTTTTTATTTCCACACATCTCTCTTACCCTTACGTTACTCACTCGATCAAACCACCTCACACCACACATTGTCCTCAAACATCTCATTTCCAGCACATCCATCCTCCTGCGCACAACTCTATCCATAGCCAACGCCTCGCAACCATACAACATTGTTGGAACCACTATTCCTTCAAACATACCCATTTTTGCTTTCCGAGATAATGTTCTCGACTTCCACACATTCTTCAAGGCCCCCAGAATTTTCGCCCCCTCCCCCACCCTATGATCCACTTCCGCTTCCATGGTTCCATCCGCTGCCAGATCCACTCCCAGATATCTAAAACACTTCACTTCCTCCAGTTTTTCTCCATTCAAACTCACCTCCCAATTGAATTGACCCTCAACCCTACTGTACCTAATAACCTTGCTCTTATTCACATTTACTCTTAACTTTCTTCTTCCACACAATTTACCAAACTCAGTCACCAGCTTCTGCAGTTTCTCACATGAATCAGCCACCAGCGCTGTATCATCAGCGAACAACAACTGACTCACTTCCAAGCTCTCTCATCCCCAACAGACTTCATACTTGCCCCTCTTTCCAAAACTCTTGCATTTACCTCCCTAACAACCCCATCCATAAACAAATTAAACAACCATGGAGACATCACACACCCCTGCCGCAAACCTACATTCACTGTATATATATATATATATATATATATATATATATATATATATATATATATATATATATATATATATATATATATATATATATATATATATATATATATACATATATATATATATATATTTTTTTTTTTATACTTTGTCGCTGTCTCCCGCGTTTGCGAGGTAGCGCAAGGAAACAGACGAAAGAAATGGCCCAACCCCCCCCCACACACATGTATATACATACGTCCACACACGCAAATATACATACCTACACAGCTTTCCGTGGCTTACCCCAGACGCTTCACATGCCTTGATTCAATCCACTGACAGCACGTCAACCCCGGTATACCACATCGCTCCAATTCACTCTATTCCTTGCCCTCCTTTCACCCTCCTGCATGTTCAGGCCCCGATCACACAAAATCTTTTTCACTCCATCTTTCCACCTCCAATTTGGTCTCCCTCTTCTCCTTGTTCCCTCCACCTCCGACACATATATCCTCTTGGTCAATCTTTCCTCACTCATCCTCTCCATGTGCCCAAACCACTTCAAAACACCCTCTTCTGCTCTCTTAACCACGCTCTTTTTATTTCCACACATCTCTCTTACCCTTACGTTACTCACTCGATCAAACCACCTCACACCACACATTGTCCTCAAACATCTCATTTCCAGCACATCCATCCTCCTGCGCACAACTCTATCCATAGCCAACGCCTCGCAACCATACAACATTGTTGGAACCACTATTCCTTCAAACATACCCATTTTTGCTTTCCGAGATAATGTTCTCGACTTCCACACATTCTTCAAGGCCCCCAGAATTTTCGCCCCCTCCCCCACCCTATGATCCACTTCCGCTTCCATGGTTCCATCCGCTGCCAGATCCACTCCAAGATATCTAAAACACTTCACTTCCTCCAGTTTTTCTCCATTCAAACTCACCTCCCAATTGACTTGACCCTCAACGCTACTGTACCTAATAACCTTGCTCTTATTTACATTTACTCTTAACTTTCTTCTTCCACACACTTTTCCAAACTCAGTCACCAGCTTCTGCAGTTTCTCACATGAATCAGCCACCAGCGCTGTATCATCAGCGAACAACAACTGACTCACTTCCCAAGCTCTCTCATCCCCAACAGACTTCATACTTGCCCCTCTTAACTATTATATATATATATATATATATATATATATATATATATATATATATATATATATATATATATATATATTATATATATATATATATATATATATATATACATATATATATATATATATTTTTTTTTTTATACTTTGTCGCTGTCTCCCGCGTTTGCGAGGTAGCGCAAGGAAACAGACGAAAGAAATGGCCCAACCCCCCCCCACACACATGTATATACATACGTCCACACACGCAAATATACATACCTACACAGCTTTCCGTGGCTTACCCCAGACGCTTCACATGCCTTGATTCAATCCACTGACAGCACGTCAACCCCGGTATACCACATCGCTCCAATTCACTCTATTCCTTGCCCTCCTTTCACCCTCCTGCATGTTCAGGCCCCGATCACACAAAATCTTTTTCACTCCATCTTTCCACCTCCAATTTGGTCTCCCTCTTCTCCTTGTTCCCTCCACCTCCGACACATATATCCTCTTGGTCAATCTTTCCTCACTCATCCTCTCCATGTGCCCAAACCACTTCAAAACACCCTCTTCTGCTCTCTTAACCACGCTCTTTTTATTTCCACACATCTCTCTTACCCTTACGTTACTCACTCGATCAAACCACCTCACACCACACATTGTCCTCAAACATCTCATTTCCAGCACATCCATCCTCCTGCGCACAACTCTATCCATAGCCAACGCCTCGCAACCATACAACATTGTTGGAACCACTATTCCTTCAAACATACCCATTTTTGCTTTCCGAGATAATGTTCTCGACTTCCACACATTCTTCAAGGCCCCCAGAATTTTCGCCCCCTCCCCCACCCTATGATCCACTTCCGCTTCCATGGTTCCATCCGCTGCCAGATCCACTCCAAGATATCTAAAACACTTCACTTCCTCCAGTTTTTCTCCATTCAAACTCACCTCCCAATTGACTTGACCCTCAACGCTACTGTACCTAATAACCTTGCTCTTATTTACATTTACTCTTAACTTTCTTCTTCCACACACTTTTCCAAACTCAGTCACCAGCTTCTGCAGTTTCTCACATGAATCAGCCACCAGCGCTGTATCATCAGCGAACAACAACTGACTCACTTCCCAAGCTCTCTCATCCCCAACAGACTTCATACTTGCCCCTCTTTCCAAAACTCTTGCATTTACCTCCCTAACAACCCCATCCATAAACAAATTAAACAACCATGGAGACATCACACACCCCTGTCGCAAACCTACATTCACTGAGAACCAATCACTTTCCTCTCTTCCTACACGTACACATGCCTTACATCCTCGATAAAAACTTTTCACTGCTTCTAACAACTTTCCTCCCACACCATATATTCTTAATACCTTCCACAGAGCATCTCTCTCAACTCTATCATATGCCTTCTCCAGATCCATAAATGCTACAAACAAATCCATTTGCTTTTCTAAGTATTTCTCACATACATTCTTCAAAGCAAACACCTGATCCACACATCCTCTACCACTTCTGAAACCACACTGCTCTTCCCCAATCTGATGCTCTGTACATGCCTTCACCCTCTCAATCAATACCCTCCCATATAATTTACCAGGAATACTCAACAAACTTATACCTCTGTAATTTGAGCACTCACTCTTATCCCCTTTGCCTTTGTACAATGGCACTATGCACGCATTCCGCCAATCCTCAGGCACCTCACCATGAGTCATACATGCATTAAATAACCTTACCAACCAGTCAACAATACAGTCACCCCCTTTTTTAATAAATTCCACTGCAATACCATCCAAACCTGCTGCCTTGCCGGCTTTCATCTTCCGCAAAGCTTTCACTACCTCTTCTCTGTTTACCAAATCATTTTCCCTAACCCTCTCACTTTGCACACCACCTCGACCAAAACACCCTATATCTGCCATTCTATCATCAAACACATTCAACAAACCTTCAAAATACTCACTCCGTCTCCTTCTCACATCACCACTACTTGTTATCACCTCCCCATTTGCGCCCTTCACTGAAGTTCCCATTTGCTCCCTTGTCTTACGCACTTTATTTACCTCCTTCCAGAACATCTTTTTATTCTCCCTAAAATTTAATGATACTCTCTCACCCAAACTCTCATTTGCCCTTTTTTTTCACCTCTTGCACCTTTCTCTTGACCTCCTGTCTCTTTCTTTTATACATCTCCCACTCAATTGCATTTTTTCCCTGCAAAAATCGTCCAAATGCCTCTCTCTTCTCTTTCACTAATACTCTTACTTCTTCATCCCACCACTCACTACCCTTTCTAATCAACCCACCTCCCACTCTTCTCATGCCACAAGCATCTTTTGCGCAATCCATCACTGATTCCCTAAATACATCCCATTCCTCCCCCACTCCCCTTACTTCCATTGTTCTCACCTTTTTCCATTCTGTACTCAGTCTCTCCTGGTACTTCCTCACACAGGTCTCCTTCTCAAGCTCACTTACTCTCACCACCCTCTTCACCCCAACATTCACTCTTCTTTTCTGAAAACCCATACAAATCTTCACCTTAGCCTCCACAAGATAATGATCAGACATCCCTCCAGTTGCACCTCTCAGCACATTAACATCCAAAAGTCTCTCTTTCGCACGCCTCTCAATTAACACGTAATCCAATAACGCTCTCTGGCCATCTCTCCTACTTACATAAGTATACTTATGTATATCTCGCTTTTTAAACCAGGTATTCCCAATCATCAGTCCTTTTTCAGCACATAAATCTACAAGCTCTTCACCATTTCCATATATATATATGTATATATATATATATATATATATATATATATATATATATATATATATATATATATATATATATATATATATATATATATATATATATATATATATATATATATATATATATATATATATATATATATATATATATATATATATATATATATATATATATATATATATATATATATGCACACGCGTCCACACACGCACATATACATACCTACACATTTCAACGTATATATACACAGACATATACATATATACGCATGTAAATAATTCATACGTGCTGCCCTTATTCATTCACGTCGCCACCCCGTCACATGAAATGACAACCCCCTCCCGCCCGCACGAGCGTGAGGTAGCGCTAGGAAAAGACAACAAAGGCCACATTCGTTCACACTCAGTCTCTTGCTGTCTTGTATAATGCACCGAAACCACAGCTCCCTTTCCACATCCAGACTGCACAAAACTTTCCATGGTTTACTTCAGACGCTTCACATGCCCTGGTTCAATCCATTGACAGCAAGTCGACCCTGGTATACCACATCGTTCCAATTCACTCTATTCCTTGCACGCCTTTCACCCTTCTGCATGTTCAGGCCCCGATCGCTCAAAATCTTTTTCACTCCATCCTTCCATCTCCAATTTGGTCTCCCAATTCTCCTCGTTCCCTCCACATCTGACACATATGTGTCAATCTTTCCTCACTCATTCTCTCCATGTGACCAAGCCATTTCAATACACCCTTTTCTGCTCTTTCAACCACACTCTTTTTGTTACTCGACCAAACCACCTCACACCACATATTGTCCTCAAACATCTCATTTCCGACACATCCACCCTCCTCCGCACAACCCTTTATATAGCCCATGCCTCGAAACCATATAACATTGTTGGAACTACCATTCCTTCAGACATACCCATTTTGCCCTCCAAGATAATGTTCTCTCCTTCCACACATTTTTAAACGCTCCCAGAACTTTCACCCCCTCCCCCATCCTGTGACTCACTTGCGCTTCCATGGTTCCATCCACTGCTAAATCCACTAGCAGGTATCTGAAACACTTCACTTCCTCCAATTTTCCTCCATTCAAACTTACCTTCCAATTGACTTGTCCCTCAACCCTACTATATCTAATAACCTTGCTCTTATACACATTTACTCTCAGCTTTCTTCTTTCACATACTTTACCAAACTCAGGCACCAGCTTCTGCAGTTTCTCACCCGAATCAGCCACCAGCGCTGTATCATCAGCGAACAACAACTGACTCACTTCCCAAGCTCTCTCATCCACAACAGACTGCATACTAGTCCCTCTCTCCAGAACTCTTGCATTCGCCTCCCTAACAACCCCATCCATAAACAAATTAAACATTCATGGAGACATCACACACCCCTGCCGCAAACGGACATTCACTGAGAACCAATCATTTTCCTCTCTTCCTATTCGTACACATGCCTTACATCCTCGATAATAACTTTCACTTCCTCCAGCAATTGCCTCCTACACCATATACTCTTGATATCTTCCACAGAGCATCTCTATCAACTCTATCATATGCCTTCTCCAGATCCATAAATGCTACATACAAATCCATTTGTTTTTTCAAGTACTTTTCACATACATTCTTCAAAGCAAACACCTGACCCACACATCCTCTACCACTTCTGAAACCACACTGCTCTTTCCCAGTCTGATGTTCTGTACATGCCTTCACCTTTTCAATCAATACCCTTCTATATAATTTACCAGGAATACTCAACAAACTTATACCCCTGTAATCTAAACACTTTGTACAATGGCACTATGCGTGCATTCCTCCAATCCTCAGGCACTTCACCATGGGCCATATATACACTGAATATCCTCACCAACCAATCAACAACACAGTCACCCCCTTTTTTAATAAACAATACCCTCCAACAGCCAGGATTCTAACCCAGGATCTTTTGCGTGGTATTCAGGAGCGCTTACAGTTAAGATACGATCGCTACTGTTAGGGAAATGACTCTTCGATTACATGTAGCTGAATACCCTTCGTCTCACATCCATGAGGAACGGAGTCTAAACTGGTTAAGTCCCATCAGGCTCACTTTACCAGCAGTTAGCACTTTACAAAATCTTACTATAAAAACGCCAAGGTACATGAACGCGAATATAGTGCATATGAAAGCGCACTTTCATAAACCACATGATCCCTCCAACAGCTGGTATTCGAACCCAGGACCTTTTGCGTGGTATTCGGAAACGCTAACGGCTTGGCTGTGATCACCTCTTATAGGAAAATGCTCATGGATGTGGCACGAAAGGGTATTCTATTGCAAATAATCGAATAGTAATTTCCTTATTACCTGGCAACTGTAGCCTAGCCGTTACGTTCCCAAATACAACGCAAAAGGTTCTGGGTTCGAATCCTTGCCATTGATGACAGTGTGCATTCATATGCACTATATTCGTGTGCATATGCATAATTGAAACACGATAAGTTCCCAAGTGCACTTTCGTGTAATAATCACATCATCAGGGGAGCCACAAGAGAGAAATATAACAATCAGTTGATATACAACGAAGAGACGTAGCTAGGACGCCATCTGGTAAGCATGTGATTGTCCAAGACAGATAACGACCTTATTATAAATCTATTATATGGACAGGACGGTGAATTGTTTACAAATTCTATCAACAATAAAGTTATCCAATTTGTATAGACCTTCACTAATATTAAGATTATAATTCTTAGTGTATTTAATGATAAAAGTGTCATGTGTAATGCACTGAAACCACAGATCCCTTTCCACATCCCTTTCTACAAAACTTTATATGGTTTCTCCCATACGCTTCACATGCCCTGGTTCAATCTGTTGACAGCACCATATACCACCTCATTCCACACTACTTTCGCTCCACCATCAGCGCCTACGTTAGGAGAGCTCTCTCCCACTGCTCTACCTGGTAAGACGCACGCCCACCAAGAGCTTGAATGCGTGACTCAAGTCCTCGTTAACAACGGCTTCACTAACACCGACGTATCTAAAGCAATTAAGAGACACATGGACAAATGGTATGCTCACCAAGACACCACCACACCCACAACCAGCGAACACATCACGATATACTACAGACACCGCATGTCTACAGACTGCCAAGTACATGAGAGGTCATTAAGGACATTGTACACAGAAATGTATGTCCTCAGACCCGGAACAACACACATTGATCTCATCATCTACCACAAGGCAATGAAAACAGCCCACCTTCTGCCTCGTAACAGACCCGCCGTGACCAAGACGCCACTTCAGGAAGACCATGTCATTTACCAGCACAACTGCCACAGTGAGGAGAGTGGACCTCACTCATGCTGGAATGACACGGACCAGCCAGGCTATCGAGGCGCCTCACCTGTCACCTACAGAATGGAGCCATCAAGAACCACTATGCCACTCTACGTCCCTCCCGCCTGACACCACAAGACCTGGACGAGAACACCGAGATTAGAGACAGAGAACAGGACCCTCGCCGTCTCTTGTTCCTAGAGGCAATTTACATCATCACAAAACAACCTACAATGAAAATGCAAGTCGAAGATTTTCAAATCCCTCCATCTTCAAAACACCACATAAACCTTTCCAACCAAGTAGCCAGTGAGCGATCAGCTTAGCTGATCAGCTCCGCCCACCTGTCTCCACCTGATCCACTAGATTCGTATACAAGTAGCCAACCACGACAGAACTATCGGCAAATGTACCTCCTCTCCGGCTGCGTCGAGATGAGTTAACGTTAAAGTGTGGTATTGTGATGACCAGGAGACACACTACTGCCTGTCGCCTCCTGGCACAACAATACGAACAGTTCGTCGATAGCAACGTCAGGCGCCTGACCCTCAGAATACACTTCCTCAGTGAGAATTCTAGTCTGAAAGTGCAAGAAGTGGACACGCTGGTTAAAGATAAACTACCTCTTTGAGAGCAGTCAAAAGAATATAAACTAAGTCCAACTGGCTCCCTGCGACGACAAGGAACGCGCCGGAGAGTGAGGTAGACCAGCGATTCCGTTACGTCATTATGGATCATTTATCATATGTCCACTTCTACACAGATGGTTCCAAGACAGGTGAGTGTGTGGGTACAAGTGTGGGGTTCTCCTCGGTACAGGCTACCGAACCATACAACTGTTTTCTGTGTGGAATTATCTGCCATTGATAAGGCCATAGATTATACAATCAGATTCATATCAAATCAGTAATTTTTACCGATTCATTATCAGCTCTTAAAGCTATAGACCAGTAGTCCCCAAGACTTGCACTTTGTGCATCAGTTCAAGGTGAGTAACTTCGTCGAATGCTTTCTGGTAGTCCATGAATATCGTATGTATTGCTTTAGTCTTGTCGTGGGTATTGAATAACGTATGATAACATTCAAAGAGGTTTGGAAGGCATGATCTGCGTCTTCTGAAACCACCTTGTGTATTATTGATCAGGCTGTGTTGTTCCAGATAGGCTACGATCTTATCTCTAATGATCGACTCCAGAAGTTTGCATATAATTAATGTGAATCTAATAGGACGGTAATTACATGGCAATTCGCAACTTCCCTTTTTGTATATAGGAGTAACGTCTGCCAGTCTCCAGTCCTGAGGGACTATTCCTTCTTGCAGTGGTTTACTTAAAGTCTGGGTTAACGGTCCGGCAGTATAGTGTTCGACGTTTTTGATAACTTGTGGAGAGAAAAGATCAGGACCTGGGCGTTTGTTAGTCTTCAACTTACCCATGTGTGTTAGTACTTCTCTAACTGTGACGGTGAATTCTTGTATCGTGTGACTGCTACTCATCACTATCTCAAAATTCGTGTCGTTGCTTTCTAGCGTAAAAACAAAACTGAAAATGTGTTCAGAATTGTCGTTATGCTTTTATCGTCCACAATGGGTTCCCGATCTTCGTTAACTAAGGTTCCTATTCCACTCCTTACATGTTTCCTATTATTGACATATCTATAAAACCTTATAGGATCTCTTTTACTATATCTTGCAATACTCACTTCGTATTCTCTCTTGGCATTTTTGATAAGAACTTTCACTTGACGTCTGATTGTGTTATATCGCGTTGCAATATCTGGGTTATTGTCCGATTTCTTGAACTTATAGAGTTTATTTCTCCACCTAACCATTCAGGCTTATTGTACGTTTTATTGTTTCTGTCGTGCATGGAAATGAATGTTATTTGATAATGCATAAAATGACGCTCAAAACTGGCCCATAATTTCTCTGGACATGACCCAACAAGGGTAAGGCTCTTTAATGCGTCGCGTAGCCCATTAACATCCGACCTGCTAAAGTTAGGGGGTAATAGTACTGGTTTGAGTGGAGTTGGTTTTGATATTTACGTTGAATCTAATCATGCTGTGGTCACCAGTGCCTAGATGCTCTCCAACACGGGTATTATCTACTAAGAGAGAGAGAGAGAGAGAGAGAGAGAGAGAGAGAGAGAGAGAGAGAGAGAGAGAGAGAGAGAGAGAGAGAGAGAGAGGCGGGGGGGAGCGGTGGGAGGATGGAAGGCATCACAAGGAGAGTCAGACTTGTCTGAAGGGAAGGTAAATGTTGGTCAGTGTGGTGCTGGGGGCCAAGCTGAGGATAACGTCTAGCGAAAACAAGAAAATGTTGGAGAATGGTGAAGGATGGCGTGGTGTAGCAACGTCCAGGGCCAGGAGAACGGGCCATGGTCAGGATATGTGGGGAAACAGGCCTTACTGCATGATAGGGACGACCCCTCTCTATGATATATGGTGGCAGAGGTGAAAGAATTTCGTTGAATTTATGACCAGAAGAATGATTGAGAGTCAGCCATGTCCCGTCCTTGGGTTTGCCTCTGGGAAAAAAAAAGATATTGATAGCTGAAGGTGGTATTGTAGGGAAGCATGAAGGTAGAGAAGATGGACGCCCTTAAGAGGATAGTCTGATGCCAAGTTGAGCAGATAGGTCTCTCCTGAAGGAGGAAGAAAACATAGAATGGGTAGGTGTCTACTGATGGAGGAAGGAAACGTAGAGTAGGTAGGTCTCTCCTGAAGGAGGAAGGAGACATAGAGTAGGTAGGTCTCCACTGAAGGAGGAAGGAATCATAGAATGGGTAGGTCTCTACTGAAGGAGGAAAGAAACGTAGAGTAGGTAGGTCTCTACTGAAGGAGGAAGGAAACATAGAGTAGGTCGGCCTCTTCTGAAGAAGGATCTCTACTGAAGGAGGAAGGAAACATAGAGTAGGTAGGTCTCTACTGAAGGAGGAAGGAAACATAGAGTAGGTAGGTCTCTAATGAAGGAAGAAGGAAAGGTAGAGTAGATAGTCCTCTACTGAAGAAGGAAGGAAACATAGAGTAGGTAGATCTCTACTGAAGGAGGAAGGAAACATAGAGTAGTTAGGTCTCTACTGAAGAAGGAAGGAAACATAGAGTAGGTAGGTCTCTACTGAAGAAGGTAGGAAACATAGAGTAGGTAGATCTCTACTGAAGGAGGAAGGAAACATAGAGTAGGTAGGTCTCTACTGAAGGAGGAAGGAAACATAGAGTAGGTAAGTCACTAATGAAGGAAGAAGGAAACATAGAGTAGGTAGGTCTCTACTGAAGGAAAAAGGAAAGGTAGAGTAGACAGTCCTCTACTGAAGGAGGAAGGAAACATTGAAGGCGTAGGGAAAGTCAATTTGGCTATACAATATCATCTTGACAACAGAGAGGACTGTGATGTACGTGGCTGGCATAATGTAAGTGTCTGGTGTACTTGAAGAGATTTCTGATGCCCTAACCCGTTCATGTGCTATTTGATGACGTGACCTCCTCCTTGTGTGTTCTGTTGACTTGACTCGTCTGTGTGTGTGTGTGTGTTTCATCATGACCTGACCCGTACGTGATTGTTTTGACCAGATCTGTGGGCTTGTATATTGATGATCTGACCCGTCCGTGTATGTACTGATGACCTGATATGTCCTTGTGTGTTCTGATGACCTGAATAGTCGGTATTTGTTCTGATAACATTACTCGTCTACGAGTGATATGATGACCAGATCCGCTCGTTTGAGTTTGGGTGATCTGACCTGTACAGTGTATCTTCTCATAACCTGACCCGTCCGTGTGTGTTTTGATCATCTGTTTCGTCTATGTGTCTTCTAATGACCTGACTCGTCCTTGTTTTTTCTTATGACTTGACCCATAAGCGTGTTTTGACGACCTGATTAGTCCCTGTGTGTTCTGATGACCTGACCCATCAGTGTGTGTTCCGATGACCTGACCCGTCTATGTATGTTCTATTGATATGACCCGTACGTGTGTGCTTTGATGACTGGACCATATGTGTGTTCTGATAACCTGAACTGTCCGTGTGTGTTCTGATGACCGTCAGTATGTTTTCTGATCAACTGTCTCGTCTGTGCGTGTTCGGATGACCTGACTCATCCGTATGTGTTCTAATGACCTGACCTCTATGTGCTTTCTTATGACCTAATTCGTCCGTGTGCGTTCTGATAACCTGACTTATCCGTGTGCATTCTGACAACATGTCCCATTCGTGTGTTTTGATACCCTGGTCCGTTCGTGTGTGCTCTGATAACCTGACCCGTTCGTGTGTTCTGATAACCTGACCCGTTCGTGTATGCTCTGATGACCTGACCCGTTCGTGTGTGATCTTATGATCTGATGCGTCCGTGTGTGTTCTGATCACCTGACACGTCTGTGTGTTCTGTTGATCTGACATATCCGAATGTGTTCTAATGACCTGACCTATTCTTCTGAAATCTTATATCATGACTTATCCGTGTTTTTTCTGATGACCTGACCCACTCTCGCTTGTTTTGCTGACCTGTCACGTCCGTGTGTTTTCTTATGACTTGACCCAACCGCGTGTGTTCTGATGACCTGACCGTCCATGTGTTTTCCAGAACCTGACCTGTTCGTGTGTGATCCAGTGATCTTGCCCGACCGTGTGTGTTTTGATAACCTGGTTCATTCGTATGTACTTTTGGATGTAATGACCTGTCCGTCTGTGTGTGTGTGTGTGTGTGTGTGTGTGTGTGTGTGTGTGTGTGGGTGGGTGTATTCTATGATATCTTGATCTTTCCGTGTGTATTCTGATATCCTGAACTGTTCGTGTGTGTTCTTACGACCTGACTCGTCTATGTGTGTTCTGATAATGTGTCCCATCCCTGTGTGTTCTGATGACCTGATTTAGTCGTGTGTGTTCTGATGACCTGATTTAGTCGTGTGTGTTCTGATGACCTGATCAAGTTGTGTGTGTTCTGATGACCTGATCTAGTCGTGTGTGTTCTGATGACCTGATCAAGTTGTGTGTGTTCTGATGACCTGATCTAGTCGTGTGTGTTCTGATGACCTGATCTAGTCGTGTGTCTTCTAATGACCTGATCTAGTCCTGTGTGTTCTGATAACCTAATCTAGTCCTGTGTGTTCTGATGACCTGATCAAGTTGTGTGTGTCCTGTTTGATCTAGTCGTGTGTGTTCTGATGACCTGATCTAGTCGTGTGTGTTCTGATGACCTGATCTAGTCGTGTGCGTTCTGATGACCTGATTTAGTCGTGCGTTCTGATGACCTGATCTAGCCGTGTGTATTCTGATGACCTGATCTAGTCGTGTGTGTTCTGATGACCTGATCAAGTTATGTATGTTCTGATGACCTGATCTAGTTGTGTGTGTTCTAATGACCTGCTCTAGGCGTGTGTGTTCTGATGACCTGATCAAGTCGTGTGTGCTCTGATGACATGATCAAGTTGTGTGTACTGATGACCTGATCTAGTCGTGTGTGTTCTGATGACATGATCTAGTTGTGTGTGTTCTGATGACCTGATCTAGTCGTGTGTGTTCTGATGACCTGATTAGTCGTGTGTGTTCTGATGACCTGATCAAGTCGTGTGTGCTCTGATGACCTGATCTAGTCGTGTGTGTTCTGATGACCTGATCTAGTCGTGTGTGTTCTGATGACCTGATCTAGTTGTGTGTGTTCTGGTGACCTGATCAAGTTGTGTGTGTTCTGATGACCTGATCTAGTCGTGTGTGTTCTGATGACCTGATCTAGACGTGTGTGTTCTGATGATCTGATCTAGTCGTGTGTGTTCAGATGACCTTATCTAGTCGTGTGTGTTCTGATGACCTGATCTAGTCGTGTGTGTTCTGATGACCTGATCTAGTCGTGTGTGTTCTGATGACCTGATCAAGTTGTGTGTGCTCTGATGACCTGATCTAGTCGTGTGTGTTCTGATGACCTGATCTAGTCGTGTGTGTTCTGATGACCTCATCAAGTCGTGTGTGTTCTGATGACCTGATCAAGTCGTGTGTGTTCTGATGACCTGATCTAGTCGTGTGTGTTCTGATGACCTGATCTAGTCGTGTGTGTTCTGATGACCTGATTAAGTCGTTTGTGTTCTGATGACCTGATCTAGTCGTGTGTGTTCTGATGACCTGACCAAGTTGTGTGTGTTCTGATGACATGATCTAGTTGTGTTTGTTCTGATGACCTGATCTAGTTGTGTGTGTTCTGTTGACCTGATCAAGTTGTGTGTGTTCTGATGACCTGATCTAGTCGTGTGTATTCTGGTGACCTGATATAGTCGTGCGTGTTCTGATGACCTGATCAAGTCGTGTGTGCTCTGATGACCTGATCAAGTTGTGTGTGTTCTGTTGACCTGATCTAGTTGTGTGTGTTCTGATGACCTGATGTAGTTGTGTGTGTTCTGATAACCTGCTCCAGTCGTGTGTGTTCTGATGACCTGATCTAGTCGTGTGTGTTCTGATGACCTGATTAAGTCGTGTGTGTTCTGATGACCTGATTTAGTCGTGTGTGTTCTGATGACCTGATCCAGTCGTGTGTGTTCTGATGACCTGATCTAGTCGTGTGTGTTCTGATGACCTGATCTAGTCGCGTGTGTTCTGATGAACTGATCTATTCGTGTGTGTTTTGATGACCTGATCTAGTCGTGTGTGTTCTGATGACCTGATCTAGTCGCGTGTGTTCTGATGACCTGATCTATTCGTGTGTGTTCTGATGACCTGATCTAGTCGTGTGTTTTCTGATGACCTGATCTAGTCGTGTGTGTTCTGATGACCTGATTAAGTCGTGTGTTTTCTGATGACCTGATTTAGTCGTGTGTGTTCTGATGACCTGATCTAGTTGTGTGTGTTCTGGTGACCTGATCTAGTTGTGTGTGTTCTGATAACCTGCTCCAGTCGTGTGTGTTCTGATGACCTGATCTAGTCGTGTGTGTTCTGATGACCTGATCAAGTCGTGTGTGTTTTGATGACCTGATCTAGTCGTGTGTGTTCTGATGACCTGATCTAGTCGCGTGTGTTCTGATGACCTGATCTATTCGTGTGTGTTCTGATGACCTGATCTATTCGTGTGTGTTCTGATGACCTGATCTAGTCGTGTGTTTTCTGATGACCTGATCAAGTCGTGTGTGTTCTGATGACCTGATTAAGTCGTGTGTGTTCTGATGACCTGATCTAGTCGTGTGTGTTCTGGTGACCTGGTCTAGTCGTGTGTGTTCTGATGAACTAATCTAGTCGCGTGTGTTCTGATGACCTGATCTAGTCGTGTGTGTTCTGATGACCTGATCTAGTCGTGTGTGTTCTGATGGCCTGATCTAGTCGTGTGTGTTCTGATGACCTGATCTAGTCGTGTGTGTTCTGATGACCTGATCTAGTCGTGTGTGTTCTGATGGCCTGATCTAGTCGTGTGTGTTCTGATGAACTGATCTAGTCGTGTGTGTTCTGATGACCTGATCTAGTCGTGTGTGTTCTGATGACCTGATCTAGTCGTGTGTGTTTTGATGACCTGATCTAGTCGTGTGTGTTTTGATGACCTGTCCTGCACATGGGTGTTGCGATAACCTGACCCATTCATGTGTGTTCTGATTACCTGACCATCCGTATGTTTCTGACAACCTAACCCATTCGAGTGTGTTCTGATGACCTGACCCGTCCGTGTGTATTTTGATAAAATGATCCGTATGTGTGCTCTTTATCCTGATCCGTCCGTGCGTGTTCGGATAACCTGATCTGTCCGTGTGTGTTCTGATAACCTGACCTTTCCGTATATGTTCTGATAACTTAACCCGTCCGAGTGTCATCTAATTATCTGACCCGTTCTTGTGTGTTCTGATGACTTGAGCCGTCCGTGTGTCTTCTGATGACATGACTTGTCCGTGTGTTTTCTGATGACCTAACCCATCCCGGTGTGTTCTAATGACCTGACCCATTCTTGTGTTTTGATAACCTAAGTCGTCCGTACGTGTTCTAGTGACCTTAATCGTCTGTGTGTGTGTGTGTGTGTGTGTGTGTGTGTTCTGACGACCTGACCAGTCAGTGTGTGTTATGATGACCTGACTTGTCTGTGAATGTTATGATGATCTGACCTGTTCGTGTGTCTTTTGATGACGTAAGCTGTCAGAGTGTGTTCTGATGACCTGACCCGTTCTTGTGTGTTCCGATAACCTAAGCTATCCGTGTGTATTCTAAAAACCTTCCACGTCTGTGTACGTTCTAATTATCTGACCTGTCTGTGTGTGCTCAGGTGACCTGACCCGTTTGTGTGTACTATGATAGCCTGACCTGTACGTGTCTGTTCTGATGATCAGACACGTACGTGTGTTTTCTAGCTTGACCCTTACGTTATGTGTTCTGATGACCTGTTCCGTCCTTTTGGTGTTTTGATGACATGACCTGTACGTGTGTGTTCTGATGACCTGTTCCATCCGTTTGGTGTTTTGATGATATGACCTGTACGTGTGTGTTCTGATGACCTGTTCCGTCCGTGTGTCTTCCCATGACCTGACTTTCCGTGTAAATTCTGATAACTTGACCCATTCCTGTGTATTCTGATGACCTTAGCTGTCCGTGTGTGATTTGATGACCTGACCCGGCCGTGTGTTTCCTGATGACCTGACTCGTCTGTATGTGTTCTGATGGCCTGATCTATCTGTGTGCTTTCTGATGACCTGACCCATTCATGTGTGTTGTGATAACCTGAACTGTACGTGTATATTGTTCTCACCTGACTCGTCCTTGTGTGTTCTAATGACCTGACACGTACCTATATTTTCTGATAACCTGACCCGTTCGTGTATCATACTTAATCCGTCCTTTTGAGTAATGATGACCTGACTGTACATGTCTGTTCTAATGACCTGACCTGTATATGTCTGTTCTAATGACCTGACCTGTACATATCTGTTTTAATGACCTGACCTGTACATGTCTGTTCTAATGACCTGACCTGTACATGTCTGTTCTAATGACCAGACTGTACATGTCTGTTCTAATGACCTGGCCTGTACATGTCTGTTCTGATGACCTGACTGTACATGTCTGTTCTAATGACCTGACCCGTATATGTCTGTTCTAATGACCTGACCTGTACATGTCTGTTCTAATGACCTGACCTGTATATGTCTGTTCTAATGACCTGACTTGTACATGTCTGTTCTAATGACCTGACCTGTACATGTCTGTTCTAATGACCTGACCTGTACATGTCTGTTCTAATGACCTGGCCTATACATGTCTGTTCTAATGACCTGACCTGTACATGTCTGTTCTAATGACCTGACCCGTTCATGTGTGTTTTGAAGATTTGTTATAACCTGACACGTTCATGTGTGCTCTGATAACCTCACCTGTCAACGTGTGTTTTGAAACCTGACCCTTCCATGTGTCTCCTGATGACCTGAACCATCCGTGTTTGTTCTGATGACCTGGTTCATCCGTGTGTGCGCATGAGTGTTTTGATAACCTAATCCATCCACATGTGTACTGATGTACTGACCCGCTTGTGTGTGTTCTTATGACCTGAACCGTCTGTGTATGTTCTGTTGACCTGACCCGTCCGTGTATTCTTTTGACCTGATCCGTCCGTGTGTGTTCTGTCTATCTGACTCGCCCATGTGTTCTTAAAACCTGATCCGTCCGTGTGTGTTCTTATGACTTGATCCATCCGTGTTTGTTCTGATGACCTGACCTGTCCGTGTGTTCTTATGACCTGATCCGTCCGTGTGTGTTCTTATGACCTGACCTGTCCGTGTGTTCTTATGACCTGATCCGTCCGTGTGTGTTCTTATGACCTGACCTGTCCGTGTGTTCTTATGACCTGATCCGTCCGTGTGTGTTCTTATGACCTGACCTGTCCGTGTGTTCTTATGACCTGATCCGTCCGTGTGTGTTCTTATGACCTGACCCGTCCGAGTGTGTTCTGATGACCTGACGTGTTTGTGTGTGATATGATAACCTGACATGTACGTGTTTATTCTGATTTACTCGTCTATGTTTGTTCTGATGACCTGACCTGTGCGGGTGTTTTCTGATACCCTGACCCATTCGTGTGTGTTCTTATGAGCTGATCCGTCCGTGTCTTCTGATGACATGACCTATACTTGTGTGTTCTGATGACCTGACCTGTACTTTTGTGCTCTGATGACCTGACCTCTCCATTTTTTATTTGATAATCTGACTCATCTGTATGTGTTCTGTTAACGTGACCCATTCGTGTGTGTTCTGATAACCTAACCCATGTGATCTGGTAACGTAAACCGTCCGTGTGTGTGTTTTGAATACTTAACCAGTTCGTGTATTTTCTGATGACCTGACCCGTTCGTGTGTGTTCTGATAGATTGACCTGTCCATGAGTTTTCTCATAACATGACTTGTCCATGTGTGTTCTTACCTATCCGTGTGCTTTCTGATGACCGTGACCCGTCCGTGTGTTTTCTGATAACCTGATCTTCCTGTGTGTATTCTGATAACCTGACTCGTCCGTGTGGGTTCTGATGATCTAACCCATCCTTATGCGTTCTGATGACCTGAGCCATCCTTGTGTGTTCACATGGTCTGACCTGTTCAGTGTGTTCGGATGACCTGACTTGTATGTATGTGTTCTGTTGAGCTTATTCGTCCATGTGGTTTGATGACCTAACCCGTTCGTATGTGTTTAGATGACCTGACCTTTACGTGTTTGTTCTGATAACCTGATCTGTCTTTGTGTGTTTTGATAACCTAACTATTCCTTTTGTGTTGTAATGACTACACTATCAATGTTTGTTTATATACCCTCGTCCTTTCTTGTGTGGTCTGATAACATGACCCGTTTGTACGTGTTCTGATAATCTGATCACACCGTGTTTGTTTTGATTACCTGACCCGTCCGTGTGTGTTTCTGTTTACCTAACCCGTTCGGGTGTGTTCCATTGACCTGACCTGTCTTTTTGTGTTCTCAAGACTTGACCCATTCACGTGTGTTCTGCTAACCTGGTCTGTACGTGTGTTCTTAATGACTACACATCCGTGTTTGTATTGATGACTTGACCCATCTGTACGTGTTCTGATGACCTGAACCGTCTGTGTGTGACCTGATAACATGAACCATCTGTTCGTGTTCTAATAACTTGACCCTTTCCTGTGTTCTGGTGCCCTGAACTGTCGTGTATTCTTATAACCTGGGATGTTCGTATGTGTTCTTATAGCTTGAACTGTTCGTGTGTTTTCTGATGACCTGACCTGTACGTGTGTGTTCTGATGACCTGACCGTCTGTGTTTTTGTATGTTACTCTGACCCATCCGTGTGTAATCTGATAATCTGACCCGTTCGTGTGTTCTCATAACCTGATTTGTTCGTATTTCTTGAGACAACCTGACCCATCCATGTGTGTGTGTGTGTGTGTGTGTGTGTGTGTGTGTGTGTGTGTGTGTCTGTGTGTCTGTGCATTCTGATGACCTAACGTATTCGTATATGTTCTGATGACCGAACCTTTTCAGTTGCGTTTTGATGACATGACCCGTCTTTGTGTTCTGACAATTTGAAAAGTCCGTGTGTGTTATCCTGCCAGACATGTGTGTACTGATCCTGCCATACAGGTGTGTGTTGATCCTGGCATACTAGTGTGTGTTGATCCTGGCATATAGGTGTGTCCTGATCCTGGCATACAGGTATGTGCTGATCCTGGCATACATGTGTGTACTGATCCTGGCATACAGGTGTGTGTTGATCCTGGCATACATGTGTGTACTGATCCTGGCATACTGATGTGTGTTGATCCTCGCATATAGGTGTGTGTTGATCCTGGCATACAGGTGTGTGTTGATCCTGGCATACAGGTGTGTTGATCCTGGCATACAGGTGTGTGCTGATCCTGGCATACAGGTGTGTGCTGATCCTGGCATACAGGTGTGTGCTGATCCTGGCATACTGGTGTGTGTTGATCCTGGCATACAGGTGTGTACTGATCCTGGCATACAGGTGTGTGCTGATCCTGGCATACAGGTGTGTGCTGATCCTGGCATACAGGTGTGTACTGATTCTGGCATACAGGTGTGTGTTGATCCTGGCATACAGGTGTGTGCTGATCCTGGCATACAGGTGTGTGCTGATCCTGGCATACAGGTGTGTGCTGATCCTGGCATATAGGTGTGTGCTGATCCTGGCATACAGGTGTGTACTGATTCTGGCATACAGGTGTGTGCTGATCCTGGCACACAGGCGTTTGCTGATCCTGACATATTGGTGTGTGTTGATCCCGGTATGCAGGTGTGTACTGATCCGGGCATACATGTGTGTACTGATCCTGGCATACAGGTGTGTGCTGATCCTGGCATACAGGTGTGTACTGATCCTGGCATACATGTGTGTACTGATCCTGGCATACAGGTGTGTACTGATCCTGGCATACAGGTGTGTACTGATCCTGGCATACAGGTGTGTGCTGATCCTGGCATACAGGTATGTGCTGATCCTGGCATACAGGTGTGTGCTGATCCTGGCATACAGGTGTGTACTGATCCTGGCATACAGGTGTGTACTGATCCTGGCATACAGGTGTGTACTGATCCTGGCATACAGGTGTGTGCTGATCCTAGCATACAGGTGTGTACTGATCCTGGCATACAGGTGTGTACTGATCCTGGCATACAGGTGTGTACTGATCCTGGCATACAGGTATGTGCTGATCCTCGCATAAAAGTGTGTGCTGATTTTGGGATACATATGTGTACTGATCCGTGCATACATGTGTGTACTGATCCTGGCATACAGGTGTGTACTGATCCTGGCATATACATGTGTGTACTGATCCTGGCATACAGGTGAGTGCTGATCCTGGCATACAGGTGTGTACTGATCCTGGCATATACATGTGTGTGCTGATCCTGGCATACAGGTGTGTACTGATCCTGGCATACAGGTGTGTACTGATCCTGGCATACAGGTGTGTACTGATCCTGGCATACAGGTGTGTGCTGATCCTGGCATACACGTGTGTGCTGGTCCTGGCATACACATGTGTGCTGATCCTGGCATACAGGTGAGTGCTGATCCTGGCATACAGGTGTGTACTGATCCTGGCATACACGTGTGTGCTGGTCCTGGCATACAGGTGAGTGCTGATTCTGGCATACAGGTGTGTGCTGATCCTGGCATACACCTGTGTGCTGATCCTGGCATACAGGTGAGTGCTGATCCTGGCATACAGGTGAGTGCTGATCCTGGCATACAGGTGTGTACTGCTCCTGGCATAGAAGTGTGTGCTGATCCAGGCATACAGGTGTGTACTGGTTCTAGCATACAGGTGTGTGCTGATTCTGGCATACAGGTGTGCACTGATCCTGGCATACAGGTGTAGTGATCTTGGCATACAGGTGTGTGTTGATTCTGATATACAGGTGTGTACTGAACCTGGTATACAGGTGTGTACTGATCCTGGCATACAGGTGTGTATTGATCTTGGCATACAGGTGTGTGTTGATCCTGATATACAGGTGTGTACTGAACCTGGCATACAGGTGTGTACTGATCCTGGTATACATGCTTGTGCTGATCGTGGCACATAGTTGTGTGCTGATCCTGGCATACAGGTGTGTGTTGATCCTGGCATACAGGTGTGTACTGATCCTAGCATACATGTGTGTGCTCATCCTGGCTTACAGGTTTGTGCTGATCTTGGCATACAGGTGTGTACTGATCCTGCCATACAGGAGTGTACTGATTCTCGCATACAGGTGTGTGCTATCCTCGCATGCTGGTGTGTGTTGATTCTGGCATACAGGTGTGTTGATCCTGGCATACAGGTGTGCTGATCCTGGCATACGGTTGTGTACTGATTCTGGCATACAGTTGTGTGCTGATCCTGGCATACTGGTGTGTGTTGATTCTGGCATACAGGTGTGTACTGATCCTGGCATACAGATGTGAGTTGATCCTGGCATAGAAGTGTGTGTTGATCTTGGTGTGCAGGTGTCTCCTGATCTTGGTATACAGGTGTTTGCTGATCATGGCGGCACACAGCTGTGTGTAGGTCCCGTTATACTGATCCTGGCAAACAGTTGTGCACTAATCCATATATATACGTTTGAACTGATCCTGGCATACATTTATGTGCTAATCCTGGCATACAGGTGTGTAATGATCCTGGCGCAAAATTGTGTACTGATCTTGGCATACAGGTGTGTGCTGATTCTAGAATACATATGTGTGCTGATATTGGCATACAGCTTTGTATTGATCCTGATATACAGGTGTGTGCTGATCTAAACACTGACCTTCAAGGGAAAGGTTTTTTAGGATATAAGATTTTACTCTGAGTAATGAACACTTGAAAATGTTATTAGAAATAGATCTTTTGTTTGACCTCCGCTTAGGGTCCGAGGAAAAAAAAAAAGAAAGACGTTTTGCGATAAAAGTAATGAGAGAAAAACTTAAATGTATTCAGGGACATAGACGGAGCGACGTAAGTGGGCGACAGTTTGCTAGTGTTTCTCCACCTTGATAACTTTTGTCTCGGGCGCCACGAGGCAGATTGATGGACAAAGTTAGTGAGTTATATTTTCCCATTACGTCCGTCGAACCATCGGTCCAGGAAACTTGGAGCTCCATCCTCGAACGATGGAGAAAGGTTTGATAGCTGGGTGTGATGTGCTTTGGTGAGGGTAGTGGTGGGTGTGGAGGTCCATATGTGGAGGTCCTTATGTGGAGGTCCTTATGTGGAGGTCCTTATGTGGAGGTCCTTATGTGGTGTGCATGCGAGAGGCAGATAGTACGAGACTTGATGATCCATGATGAGGTTATCTGCTGTCTTATTCATATGTGTAGAAGAGAGAGGAGAGTAAAGCAGACGGTATCTCGTCACCCACCATAGCTTCAGGCTCAACAACCGGACAGTGTGTAAAAGGAACAATGAGTATTAAGGGGGAAAAGTCTACTAACTTGGACATTTAATAGGGAAGTGGGAATGGGAAAAGTTCTAGACACAGAAAAAGAAAAACGGAAACTCATTTTCTTTTTCATCGAGTTAACTTTTAAAATGTTCCCTTCATGAAACAAGAGTTTCTGTTGCTGACAGATATCACTGAGGTATTATTATAACCAACAGTGTCTGTTGATGACAGATATCACTGAGGTATTATTATAACCAACAGTGTCTGTTGATGACAGATATCACTGAGGTATTATTATAACCAACAGTATCTGTTGATGATAGATATCACTGAGGTATTATTATAACCAACAGTATCTGTTGATGACAGATATCACAGAGTTGTTTGTTCAGCCATGACTTGAAGGTATTGATGTTCTTCACATTTAACAACATCTGGTTGTAGTTTTTCCTATGTCAATGTTGTACAAATTATAGCTTCCGTAACATCTTTTCCCACATTCCTCTTACCTCTCCCTTTTCAAATGTCATGCCAATGTTTCTCAATCTCTTAATACAGCGAAGAGATTTTTCGCTCTATGTTATCGAAATTATCTTGTATTTTGAACACTTCTTTTTTATCTCCTTATCGTCTACGTCTTTTGGAGAATCTTAGGTCTTTTTTTTTTGAGCCTTTTCTTCAAAAGGCTTATATCTGAGTAAGGAGTTTAGTTCTGTTGCCTTTGTTTGACTTCATTCTCATTGTTTTGCATCTTTGGTCAAGTTTCGTAGCTAGAGATAAATTGCGTTATTAGTGATGGGGTCTCGGTGTGGTAGTAGTGGTAATTACGTTATTAGTGATGGGGTCTCGGAGTGGTAGTAGTGGTAATTACGTTATTAGTGATGGGGTCTCGGTGTGGTAGTAGTGGTAATTACGTTATTAGTGATGGGGTCTCGGTGTGGTAGTAGTGGTAATGGTTGGAGGTTGTGCTGCGGTAATCTTGGTGGAGGAGGAGGAGGGGGGGTCATGCTGTGTCTGGTGGAGGAGGGGGGTCATGCTGTGTCTGGTGGAGGAGGGGGGGTCATGCTGTGTCTGGTGGAGGAGGGGGGTCATGCTGTGTCTGGTGGAGGAGGAGGGGGGTCATGCTGTGTCTGGTGGAGGAGGGGGGTCATGCTGTGTCTGGTGGAGGAGGGGGGTCATGCTGTGTCTGGTGGAGGAGGGGGGTCATGCTGTGTCTGGTGGAGGAGGAGGGGGGTCATGCTGTGTCTGGTGGAGGAGGAGGGGGGTCATGCTGTGTCTGGTGGAGGAGGAGGGGGGTCATGCTGTGTCTGGTGGAGGAGGGGGGTCATGCTGTGTATGGTGGAGGAGGGGGGTCATGCTGTGTCTGGAGGAGGAGGGGGGTCATGCTGTGTCTGGTGGGAGGAGGGGGGTCATGCTGTGTCTGGTGGAGGAGGGGGGTCATGCTGTGTCTGGTGGAGGAGAGGGGGGTCATGCTGTGTCTGGTGGAGGAGGGGGGTCATGCTGTGTCTGGTGGAGGAGGGGGGTCATGCTGTGTCTGGTGGAGGAGGGGGGTCATGCTGTGTCTGGTGGAGGAGGAGGGGGTCATGCTGTGTCTGGTGGAGGAGGGGGGGTCATGCTGTGTCTGGTGGAGGAGGGGGGTCATGCTGTGTCTGGTGGAGGAGGGGGGTCATGCTGTGTCTGGTGGAGGAGGGGGGTCATGCTGTGTCTGGTGGAGGAGGAGGGGGGTCATGCTGTGTCTGGTGGAGGAGGGGGGTCATGCTGTGTCTGGTGGAGGAGGGGGGTCATGCTGTGTCTGGTGGAGGAGGGGGGTCATGCTGTGTCTGGTGGAGGAGAGGGGGGTCATGCTGTGTCTGGTGGAGGAGGAGGGGGGTCATGCTGTGTCTGGTGGAGGAGGGGGGTCATGCTGTGTCTGGTGGAGGAGGGGGGTCATGCTGTGTCTGGTGGAGGAGGGGGGTCATGCTGTGTCTGGTGGAGGAGGGGGGTCATGCTGTGTGAGGAGGGGGTCATGCTGTGTCTGGTGGAGGAGGGGGGTCATGCTGTGTCTGGTGGAGGAGGGGGGTCATGCTGTGTCTGGTGGAGGAGGGGGGTCATGCTGTGTCTGGTGGAGGAGGGGGGTCATGCTGTGTCTGGTGGAGGAGGGGGGTCATGCTGTGTCTGGTGGAGGAGGGGGGTCATGCTGTGTCTGGTGGAGGAGGGGGGTCATGCTGTGTCTGGTGGAGGAGGGGGGTCATGCTGTGTCTGGTGGAGGAGGGGGGTCATGCTGTGTCTGGTGGAGGAGGGGGGTCATGCTGTGTCTGGTGGAGGAGGGGGGTCATGCTGTGTCTGGTGGAGGAGGGGGGTCATGCTGTGTCTGGTGGAGGAGGGGGGTCATGCTGTGTCTGGTGGAGGAGGGGGGTCATGCTGTGTCTGGTGGAGGAGGGGGGTCATGCTGTGTCTGGTGGAGGAGGGGGGTCATGCTGTGTCTGGTGGAGGAGGGGGGTCATGCTGTGTCTGGTGGAGGAGGGGGGTCATGCTGTGTCTGGTGGAGGAGGGGGGTCATGCTGTGTCTGGTGGAGGAGGGGGGTCATGCTGTGTCTGGTGGAGGAGGGGGGTCATGCTGTGTCTGGTGGAGGAGGGGGGTCATGCTGTGTCTGGTGGAGGAGGGGGGTCATGCTGTGTCTGGTGGAGGAGGGGGGTCATGCTGTGTCTGGTGGAGGAGGGGGGGTCATGCTGTGTCTGGTGGAGGAGGGGGGTCATGCTGTGTCTGGTGGAGGAGGGGGGTCATGCTGTGTCTGGTGGAGGAGGGGGGTCATGCTGTGTCTGGTGGAGGAGGGGGGTCATGCTGTGTCTGGTGGAGGAGGGGGGTCATGCTGTGTCTGGTGGAGGAGGGGGGTCATGCTGTGTCTGGTGGAGGAGGGGGGTCATGCTGTGTCTGGTGGAGGAGGGGGGTCATGCTGTGTCTGGTGGAGGAGGGGGGTCATGCTGTGTCTGGTGGAGGAGGGGGGTCATGCTGTGTCTGGTGGAGGAGGGGGGTCATGCTGTGTCTGGTGGAGGAGGGGGGTCATGCTGTGTCTGGTGGAGGAGGGGGGTCATGCTGTGTCTGGTGGAGGAGGGGGGTCATGCTGTGTCTGGTGGAGGAGGGGGTCATGCTGTGTCTGGTGGAGGAGGAGGGTCATGCTGTGTCTGGTGAGGAGGAGGGGTCATGCTGTGTCTGGTGGAGGAGGGGGGTCATGCTGTGTCTGGTGGAGGAGGGGGGTCATGCTGTGTCTGGTGGAGGAGGGGGGTCATGCTGTGTCTGGTGGAGGAGGGGGGGTCATGCTGTGTCTGGTGGAGGAGGGGGGTCATGCTGTGTCTGGTGGAGGAGGGGGGTCATGCTGTGTCTGGTGGAGGAGGGGGGTCATGCTGTGTCTGGTGGAGGAGGGGGGGTCATGCTGTGTCTGGTGGAGGAGGAGGGGTCATGCTGTGTCTGGTGGAGGAGGGGGGGTCATGCTGTGTCTGGTGGAGGAGGGGGGTCATGCTGTGTCTGGTGGAGGAGGGGGGTCATGCTGTGTCTGGTGGAGGAGGGGGGTCATGCTGTGTCTGGTGGAGGAGGGGGGTCACGCTGTGTCTGGTGGAGGAGGGGGGTCATGCTGTGTCTGGTGGAGGAGGAGGGGGGTCATGCTGTGTCTGGTGGAGGAGGGGGGTCATGCTGTGTCTGGTGGAGGAGGGAGGGTCATGCTGTGTCTGGTGGAGGAGGGAAGGGATGAGGGATACATGTTATGTGGAAAGTATTAGCTATTTTGCGAGAATCATTATTATTATTCAATGTTGTCTGTGCTGTTACTGTATTTGGCAGTCGGAGAACTTTCTTTTTTTGTAATTTACCATATTTTTCATTAGTCGATAGAGCCAATGTAAATGGTTTACTGAAACACTAGTGCAGTGCAAAATTGCAGGATCCATGATTTACAATGATTTATTATAAATGATTAGATTATTACAGGTTCATATTGGACAGAAAATGACGTGGTGATGAACACCAGCATTACATGGTGGATGCCGCATGTGTTGACGTTACTGGATAACCATACACCAGAGCGAGGCACTGAAGTGGCAGCAGGAGGTGCCAGTAAACCATACACCAGAGCGAGGCACTGAAGTGGCAGCAGGAGGTGCCAGTAAACCATACACCAGAGCGAGGCACTGAAGTGGCAGCAGGAGGTGCCAGTAAACCATACACCATAGCGAGGCACTGAAGTGGCAGCAGGAGGTGCCAGTAAACCATACACCAGAGCGAGGCACTGAAGTGGCAGCAGGAGGCGCCAGTAAACCATACACCAGAGCGAGGCACTGAAGTGGCAGCAGGAGGCGCCAGTAAACCGTACACCAGAGCGAGGCACTGAAGTGGCAGCAGGAGGTACCAGTAAACAGACGGCGTTCGCAATGCTGGCACAGACGTTATCATGGCCAAAAAAGGGTCAGTTTGGTAGTCCTAGGCAAGGGGAAGTACCTATATGCTCGACTAGCTGTCTTGGAACATCGAATTCTTCATCTTTCACAAAACCCTTTAGTAACGGACGGGTATCATCAGTCGATCATCTATGTTACCACATGGTTATGGGACAAAGGAGTCTTTTTCGCCTCTCGCAAGATCAGTTCACTCACACCTGTGCGATTCCTCGGGTCGTCCCTCACACCTGTGCCCTTCTGCAGGTCCAACTTCTACAATCGTGCCTTTCCCCAAGTCGTCGTCTCATCCGTGGGCCTCACTAGGTCGTATCCTAACACCCATACTCCCCCTCTGTAGGGTAGTCCGTCCACGCCCATTCCCCTCGTCTGGTCGTTCCTTCACAACTTGGATCCAAGTCGCCTCCCCTTTGCATTACATTAACTTTTTTTTTTATCCACTCCCTTTGTCTTCCTTTCTCTCCATGCCTTCCAGTCTCCCATCCCACCAGTCCCTGTCATCCTATCAATTTCCTTTTCTCTCTTTTTTTCCACTTGTGGTAGCATAATGTGGACCATATGTCTTACAAATGAAATCTGCTGTTTAGGTCAGGTGGGCTGAGGGCCAGTGAAGATATCTCCACCAGGTACCGCCAGCCAACCCTCCCTTTACTGCCCCATCAGTTCGTCAACTTTCCTGTGATCAGTCAGTGGACAGCAATCAATACCATCACATCCTGACCCCAGTTATCTGACACAGACTCAGGTTACAGCACCTGACACAGACTCAGGTTACAGCATCTGACACAGACTCAGGTGACAGCATCTGACATAGACTCAGGTGACAGCATCTGACACAGACTCAGGTTACAGCATCTGACATAGACTCAGGTGACAGCATCTGACACAGACTCAGGTGACAGCATCTGACACGAACTCAGGTTACAGCATCCGACACAGACTCAGGTGACAGCTTCTGACACAGACTCAGGTGACAGCATCTGACACAAACTTAGGTGAAAACATCTAACACAGCTTCAGGTGAGAGAATCTGACACAGACTCGGGTAACAGCTGCTGACATAGACTCAGATGACAACATATAACACACACTAAAGTAACAATATCTGATACAGACTCATGTGACATCAGCTGACACAGACTTAGATGACAGCAACTAACAGTCTCAAGTAACAACATATGACACAGATACAGACGACATCATCTGACACAGACTCATGTGACAGCAACTGACAGTCTCAAGTGACAGTATCTGACTCAGACTCAGGTGATAGCGTCTGACACAGACTCAGTTAAGAAAACCTGACACAGACTCAGGTAACAACAACTGACACAGACTCAGGTAACAACAACTGACACACACTCAGGTAACAACAACTGACACAGACTCAGATAACAACAACTGACACAGACTCAGGTAACAACAACTGACACAGACTCAGGTAACAACAACTGACACAGACTCAGGTAACAACAACTGACACAGACTCAGGTAACAACAACTGACACAGACTTAGGTAACAACATATGAAACAGACTCAGGTGACAGCATCTGACACAGACTCAGGTAACAACAACTGACACAGACTCAGGTAACAACATATAAAACAGACTCAGGTAACAACAAGTGACACAGACTCAGGTAACAACATATGAAACAGACTCAGGTAACAACAACTGACACAGACTCAGGTAACAACAACTGACACAGACTCAGGTAACAACATATGAAACAGACTCAGGTAACAACAACTGACACAGACTCAGGTGACAACAACTGACACAGACTCAGGTAACAACAACTGACACAGACTCAGGTAACAACAACTGACACAGACTCAGGTAACAACAACTGACACAGACTCAGGTAACAACAACTGACACAGACTCAGGTAACAACAACTGACACAGGCTCAGGTAACAACAACTGACACAGACTCAGGTAACAACATATGAAACAGACTCAGGTAACAACAACTGACACAGACTTAGGTAACAACAAATGACACAGACTCAGGTAACAACATATGAAACAGACTCAGGTAACAACATATGAAACAGACTCAGGTAACAACAACTGACACAGACTCAGGTAACAACAAATGACACAGACTCAGGTAACAACATATGAAACAGACTCAGGTAACAACAACTGACACAGACTCAGGTAACAACATATGAAACAGACTCAGGTAACAACATATGAAACAGACTCAGGTAACAACAACTGACACAGACTCAGGTAACAACATATGAAACAGACTCAAGTAACAACAACTGACACAGACTCAGGTAACAACAACTGACACAGACTCAGGTAACAACAACTGACACAGACTCAGGTAACAACAACTGACACAGACTCAGGTAACAACAACTGACACAGACTCAGGTCACAACATATGAAACAGACTCAGGTAACAACAACTGACACAGACTCAGGTAAGAACAAATGACACAGACTCAGGTAACAACAACTGACACAGACTCAGGTAACAACAACTGACACAGACTTAAGTGACAACATCTGACATGAACTCAGGTTACAGCTCTTGAAAGAGAATCAGGTAACAACATCTGACATAGACTAAGGTGACAACACCTGATACAGACTCGGTAACACCAGCTGACACAAACTCAGGTGACACCAGTTGACACAGACTGAGGAAACAGCATATGACACAGACTCAGGTGACAGCATCTGACACACAGACTTAAGTGTCAAGATCTGAAACAAATTCACGTGACAGCATTTGACTTAGTTAGGTGACAGCATCTGACACAAATTCAGGTGACAGCATCAGACTTAGACTCAGGTGACAACATATGATATAGACTCAGGTGACAGCATCAGACTTAGACTCAGGTGACAACATATGATATAGACTCAGGTGACAGCATCTGATATAGACTCAGGTGATAACATATGATATAGACTCAGTTGACAACATATGATATAGACTCAGGTGACAACATATGATATAGACTCAGGTGACAACATCTGATATAGACTGAGGTATTAACAATGATATACAACAAGTAGCAGAATTGTTTGCTCAACTAAACCTTGGAAACTGATCTCTTTTTTCGTAGAAGTAAACATGATCATTTCTTTTTTCCTAGATTTTCTTCAGTTCTTAACGTTAGAGACTGTCGTGGAGAAGTTAGACTTATGCCAAGTTGCCCCTTGGACGTTAGACCTGACAATCAACCTGAAAACTGTTCTTGTAACCTGATTTAATATGAATCACATCTGAGCTACGTTGAGCCTAGTGAGGTGGTCTAACAGTATTACCTTGAACGAATTGCTTGACTGGTGGTGTCCACAGACTCTTCCTTGTTACTGTGACCCAGTCTACCTTCTTGAATATAACAGTACGACCCCTTCATCACGACCACTGGGTATGATGTAGAGAGTCAGGTCTGCCAGTCAGGTATAAGTGTCCAGTTATAGTGGTAGAGTGTGACACTTTGCTGCCAGTTTTGTAATGCACTACCTGTGGTCCAGGTGTCAACACCGGCTAACGTTATCATGGTAACTGGATAATAGAAACGATTTACATGAGGTTAAGATCTCGTGTGGTTGTATAAGAAATAGATGAAGGATTCTTAAAATGACCGTCTGGGACTGGATGCGACTAGAGACGTGGATGATGTGATGTTGTTGAGTTAGATACGTGGTTGATAAAGATCGATACAAGTAAATGTAACTGCTGGAAGAATTTGGGTATCAGAGGGACTTGGAAGTCGACATTGTCGCTGGAGTCCCATCCTTGGAGAATAATTCATGAGATGAACTGTCTGCTTGTAAATGTCAGTTCATGAATAAGGAAATATTCAGCAAGCTCTTCACATCCTACATAATGCCAAAACTATTATATTCCTCTGAAGTTTGGTCACTCTACTTAAAGAAACACAGAGAGCTGATTGAGAAGGTTCAGAGGAGGGTCACAAAGATGGTACCAGGGTTATAAGAGTAGCATTACAGAGAAAGCTAGGGGGGATGGGGGCTTTGAATCTGTCCATCTTGAAAAAGAGAGGAGTGAGGGGTGATCTGATCGCAAATCTTTAGATTTATGAAATGTAGACACAGTGACAACAGGAATCTACAGTTTCATGAGTCAGATGATATGATACTGTAACTTTCTACAAGGGAGGTTTTATCCATAGGCAGTTATCGTCTGTATTTACCAGGCTCTATCCAGGTTCGACTTAAGCTTGATGTCTGACCTGTTATGTGAGTTTGACCCAATTTGCTAGAGTCAGTGTAATCTTGGATACGTATAGATATCTACCTTGTCAGCAGTAGTAAGGAATGATATAGGACTCGCGTGTCCTAAATACAGCAGTAATATACACGAGGTTCTCAGCCACACACACACTCACACCTGCTGATCCACCTTTGCCCAGACCATTGACCGAGTCGTTCAAGACTCCTCTTGTCTCACTAGTCGCCTGAGGGAAGCTGGTGGTGTTCTAGGCAGGGTATGGGTCATGATCAGTTGTGTAGCCAGGCACGGGGAGTGAGTGACGGGGTGGACCTGGCACATAACATGAAGCGTTCATAATAACCAAAGCTTGATCATAAGAAGGACTGTTACGAGCTGCTGCTGTGTAACCTGGGGATCCTAACCAAGTATTTGGTATTCACGTGTGCCGTGAACCCTCTAACCACGTGGAGAGGACTCTCAATCACGAATCCACGACCCACTGGTATGATAGTGTGATCTTTAACCTAACCCTGAAGGGTCTAGTCATCATATCTAAGGGTTGCATGGTTATCTCTGAAGCGTCGTGCCCACGTACTCAAGGAGATTAAGGAAGTGCATGGCTGGTTATGTGGGACTACATATACTTTCAGACCTTCAGTTAGATGATAATATCTACAGCATACTAAAATCCATCCATGATTTTCTCTTTGATTCTTTTTATTCTGATACGAAAAACCTACCAATATTTTTGTTCGTACCCTAGAGATGTGTGTGTGTGTGTGTGTGTGTGTGTGTGTGTGTGTGTGTGTGTGTGTGTGTGGTCTGGAGTTCCCTGGTCGTGTGGTTCTCGACCGACTTGATATTTCCACCACCCAGGAAGAACCCTAATCCTACCCCATCAATAGCCTAGGTCATTTACTCTGTTCGCCTGAGTTGTCGATTTCAACCACTCGCTGTCTGGGTTCCGGCGTAGAGTATATTCTGATTGGTTCCCACTCGCGCGGCTTCTACACAAGAGCAGTCAAAGATGTTTTTACGATACGTATTATGAAACTTGAGGTAAAGCTTCGTGCATTATAAATGATGCACCAATCATGCTGAGTATATAGAAAATCATGTAATTCTGTAATTATGAGTCATCTTGTATGGCAACTAGATGAATGTTCTCAGAAGCATGATGTAGATCTGTATTGGCGTCTCTTTACTGTATCTTTCTAACATATTGCATCTGAAAATGAGTAATTTTTTTCCTTTCCATTTACGGGAAAAATATTTTGGGCATGAATATAATTGTAAGGTGTGGGTCATATATATATATATATATATATATATATATATATATATATATATATATATATATATATATATATATATATATATATATATATATATATATATATATATATATATATTTCTTTCTTTCAAACTATTCGCCATTTCCCGCGATAGCGAGGTAGCGTTAAGAACAGAGGACTGGGCCTTTGTGGGATATCCTCACCTGGCCCCACTCTGTTCCTTCTTTTGGAAAATTAAAAAAAAAAAAAAAAAAACGAGAGGGGAGGATTTCCAGCCCCCCGCTCCCTCTCTTTTAGTCGCCTTCTACGACACGCAGGGAATACGTGGGAAGTATTCTTAATCCCTTATCCCCAGGGATGATATATATATATATATATATATATATATATATATATATATATATATATATATATATATATATATATATATATATATATATATATATATATGTATATAGATATATATATATATATATATATATATATATATATATATATATATATATATATATATATATATATATATATATATATATATATATATATATATATATATATATATATGTATATATATATATATATATATATATATATATATATATATATATATATATATATATATATATATATATATATATATATATATATATATATTTTAACTTTCTAAAATGGGAAACAGAAGAAGGAGTCACGCAGGGAGTGCTCATCCTCCTCGAAGGCTCAGACTGGGGTGTCTGAATGTGTGTGGATGAAACCAAGATGTGAAAAAATGAGAGATAGGTAGTATGTTTGAGGAAAGGAACCTGGATGTTTTGGCTCTGAGTGAAACGAAGCTCAAGGGTAAAGGGGAAGAGTGGTTTGGGAAAGTCTTGGGAGTAAAGTCAGGGGTTAGTGAGAGGACAAGAGCAAGGGAAGGAGTAGCAGTACTCCTGAAACAGAAGTTGTGGGAGTGTGTGATAGAATGTAAGAAAATAAATTCTCGATTAATATGGGTAAAACTGAAAGTTGATGAAGAGAGATGGGTGATTATTGGTGCATATGCACCTGGGCATGAGAAGAAAGATCATGAGAGGCAAGTGTTTTGGGAGCAGCTGAATGAGTGTGTTAGTGATTTTGATGCACGAGACTGGGTTATAGTGATGGGTGATTTGAATGCAAAGGTGAGTAATGTGGCAGTTGAGGGAACAATTGGTATACATGGGGTGTTCAGTGTTGTAAATGGAAATGGTGAAGAGCTTCTAGATTTATGTGCTGAAAAAGGACTGGTGATTGGGAATACCTGGTTTAAAAAGCGAGATATACATAAGTATACGTATGTAAGTAGCAGAGATGGCCAGAGGGCGTTATTGGATTACGTGTTAATTGACAGGCGCGCGAAAGAGAGACTTTTGGATGTTAATGTGCTGAGAGGTGCAACTGGAGGGATGTCTGATCATTATCTTGTGGAGGCTAAGGTGAAGATTTGTATGGGTTTTCAGAAAAGAAGAGTGAATGTTGAGGTGAAGAGGGTGGTGAGAGTAAGTGAGCTTGGGAAGGAGACTTGTGTGAGGAAGTACCAGGAGAGACTGAGTACAGAATGGAAAAAGGTGAGAACAATGGAAGTAAGGGGAGTGGGGGAGGAATGGGATGTATTTTGGGAATCAGTGATGGATTGCGCAAAAGATGCTTGTGGCATGAGAAGAGTGGGAGGTGGGTTGATTAGAAAGGGGAGTAAGTGGTGGATGAAGAAGTAAGATTATTAGTGAAAGAGAAGAGAGAGGCATTTGGACGATTTTTGCAGGGAAAAAATGCAATTGAGTGGGAGATGTACAAAAGAAAGAGACAGGAGGTCAAGAGAAAGGTGCAAGAGGTGAAAAAGAGGGCAAATGAGAGTTGGGGTGAGAGAGTATCATTAAATTTTCGGGAGAATAAAAAGATGTTCTGGAAGGAGGTAAATAAAGTGCGTAAGACAAGGGAGCAAATGGGAACTTCAGTGAAGGGCGCAAATGGGGAGGTGATAACAAGTAGTGGTGATGTGAGAAGGAGATGGAGTGAGTATTTTGAAGGTTTGTTGAATATGTTTGATGATAGAGTGGCAGATATAGGGTGTTTTGGTCGAGGTGGTGTGCAAAGTGAGAGGGTTAGGGAAAATGATTTGGTAAACAGAGAAGAGGTAGTAAAAGCTTTGCGGAAGATGAAAGCCGGCAAGGCAGCAGGTTTGGATGGTATTGCAGTGGAATTTATTAAAAAAGGGGGTGACTGTATTGTTGACTGGTTGGTAAGGTTATTTAATGTATGTATGACTCATGGTGAGGTGCCTGAGGATTGGCGGAATGCGTGTATAGTGCCATTGTACAAAGGCAAAGGGGATAAGAGTGAGTGCTCAAATTACAGAGGTATAAGTTTGTTGAGTATTCCAGGTAAATTATATGGGAGGGTATTGATTGAGAGGGTGAAGGCATGTACAGAGCATCAGATTGGGGAGGAGCAGTGTGGTTTCAGAAGTGGTAGAGGATGTGTGGATCAGGTGTTTGCTTTGA
Organism: Panulirus ornatus; assembly: GCF_036320965.1. NCBI lineage: Eukaryota > Metazoa > Arthropoda > Malacostraca > Decapoda > Palinuridae > Panulirus > Panulirus ornatus. Next base: position 10,514,161 of record NC_092230.1, on the reverse strand, counting down.
AGAATGTATGTGATAAATACGTAGAAAAGCAAATGGATTTGTATGTAGCATTTATGGATCTGGAGAAGGCATATGATAGAGTTGATAGAGATGCTCTGTGGAAGGTATTAAGAATATATGGTGTGGGAGGCAAGTTGTTAGAAGCAGTGAAAAGTTTTTAACGAGGATGTAAGGCATGTGTACGTGTAGGAAGAGAGGAAAGTGATTGGTTCTCAGTGAATGTAGGTTTGCGGCAGGGGTGTGTGATGTCTCCATGGTTGTTTAATTTGTTTATGGATGGGGTTGTTAGGGATGTGAATGCAAGAGTTTTGGAAAGAGGGGCAAGTATGAAGTCTGTTGTGGATGAGAGAGCTTGGGAAGTGAGTCAGTTGTTGTTCGCTGATGATACAATGCTGGTGGCTGATTCATGTGAGAAACTGCAGAAGCTGGTGACTGAGTTTGGTAAAGTGTGTGAAAGAAGAAAGTTGAGAGTAAATGTGAAAAAGAGCAAGGTTATTAGGTACAGTAGGGTTGAGGGTCAAGTCAATTGGGAGGTAAGTTTGAATGGAGAAAAGCTGGAGGAAGTAAAGTGTTTTAAATATCTGGGAGTGGATCTGGCAGCGGATGAAACCATGGAAGCGGAAGTGAATCATAGGTTGGGGGAGGGGGCGAAAATCCTGGGAGCCTTGAAGAATGTGTGGAAGTCGAGAACATTATCTCGGAAAGCAAAAATGGGTATGTTTGAAGGAATAGTGGTTCCAACAATTTTGTATGGTTGCGAGGCGTGGGCTATGGATAGAGTTGTGCGCAGGAGGGTGGATGTGCTGGAAATGGGATGTTTGAGGACAATGTGTGGTGTGAGGTGGTTTGATCGAGTAAGTAATGTAAGAGTAAGAGAGATGTGTGGAAATAAAAAGCGCGTGGTTGAGAGAGCAGAGGAGGGTGTTTTGAAATGGTTTGGGCACATGGAGAGAATGAGTGAGGAAAGATTGACCAAGAGGATATATGTGTCGGAGGTGGAGGGAACGAGGAGAAGTGGGAGACCAAATTGGAGGTGGAGAGGTGGAGTGAAAAAGATTTTGTGTGATCGGGGCCTGAACATGCAGGAGTGTGAAAGGAGGGCAAGGAATAGAGTGAATTGGATCGATGTGGTATACCGGGGTTGACGTGCTGTCAGTGGATTGAATCAGGGCATGTGAAGCGTCTGCGGTAAACCATGGAAAGTTGTGTGGGGCCTGGATGTGGAAAGGGAGCTGTGGTTTCGGGCACTATTGCGTGGCAGCTAGAGGCTGAGTGTGAACGAATGGGGCCTTTGTTGTCTTTTCCTAGTGCTACCTCGCACACATGAGGGGGGAGGGGGAAGGTATTCCATGTGTGGCGAGGTGGCGATGGGAGAGAATGGGGGCAGACAGTTCGAATTGTGTGCATGGGTATATATGTATGTGTCTGTGTATGTATATATATGTGTACATTGAGATGTATAGGTATGTATATTTGCGAGTGTGGACGTGTGTGTGGCATGGGGGTGGGTTGGGATATTTCTTTCGTCTGTTTCCTTGCGCTACCTCGCAAACGTGGGAGACAGCGACAAAGCAAAATAGATAGTAAAATAAATGAATATATATATATATATATATATATATATATATATATATATATATATATATATATATATATATATATATATATATATATATATATATATATATATATATATATATATATATATATATATATATATATATATATATATATTCCTATGAGTCCACGGGGAAAATGAAACACGATAAGTTCCCAAAAGCACTTTAGTGTAATAATCACATCATCAGGGGAGACGCAAGAGAGAAATATAAGTCAGTTCATACACATCGAAGAGACGAAGCTAGGACGCCATTTGGTAACATGCGATTGTCCAAGACATACAACGAGCGTTCATGAACTTATCATTTTACAAATTTCATCAACAATAAAGTTATATAATTTGTATAGACCATCACTGATATCAAGATAATAATTCTTTGTGTATCTAATAATAGAAGATTCAATGATATATCTCCTGTTAATAGAGTTAGAGTTGATAACTGAGATGGCATTACTCCAGTCAATACTATGATCATAGTTTTTAACGTGATTAAACAAGGTATTTGATTCTTGTCCCGTTCTTATACCATGTTTATGTTGCTTAAGTCTAACAGAAAGATCCTTACCAATCTGACCAACATAAAATTTATCACAATTTCCACATGGCACTTTATAGATGCATCCAGGAGAGTTTTCTGGTGAGTTCCTGATTAAGATATTCTTTATAGTATTATTGTTGCTGAAGGCAACATTTACATTAAAGGATTTAAGCAACATGGGAAGTAAAGTGAAATCATTATCATAAGAGAGAACTAAAAGATTCTTCGGGTCAGTGGGAGGTTTGGGCTCAACTCTATAAAATGAATTCTTTGCTAACTTAAGGGATTTATCAATGAAAGATCTGTGATACTTTAACTTAGATCCAATAGAATATATCTTCATAAACTCATCATCAATAAACTGTGGACTGCAAATACGTAATGACCTAAGGAACATAGATTGAAATGATGATAATTTAACTCTGTCATGTTGAGATGAGTAGTAATGGATATATGAGCATACATTGGTAGGTTTTCTGTATATGCTAAACTTAAACTTGTTTCCCTGCCTATGGATCATATATCAGTCAGTTGTTACACAAAGAAGAAGCGTAGCTAGGACGCCATTTGGTAAACAAGTGACAACGGAATGGAGGTCGGGTGCGTTCAAGTCTGGCAACATTCGTATCACGTGGAAAAGAAGGGGAACTACTTACAAATTTTATCAACAATAAAGCAATCCAATTTGTATAGACCTTCACTAATATCAAGGTTATAATTCTTTGTGTATTTTATAATAGAAGATTCAATGATATTTCTCATGTTACTGGGGTTAAAGTTAATAACTGAGATGGCATTACTCCAGTCAATACAATGATCATAGATTTTATCGTTATTAAACAAGGCATTTGTTTCTTCTCCTGTTCTTATAATGTTGTATCTTTGTTGCTTAAATCTAACAGAGAGATCCTTACCAGTCTGCCCGACATTAAAGTCATCATAGTTTTTATATGGTGTTCTAGAAACGCACCCTGCGGAACTTTCTGGTGAGTTCCCGATTAATATATTCTTTATATTATTGTTGTTGTTGAAGACAACATTTGATTTAAGTGGAGCTATTTTCTTTTTTTTTGTACCAAGAGGTGATTTGGGCTTAACTGTATCAAATGATTTCTTTGTCAACTTAAGAGATTTATCAATAAAAGATCTAGAATAATTCAACTTGGATCCAATAGAGTATATGTAATACATTCAGTTGAATGATAATGGATATATTTAAGCATATATTTGTAGGTTTTCCGTATAGGATAAATTTATACTTGTTTCCATCCCAATGGATTATGCAATCTAAATATGGCAACATACCATTAGTTTCAATTTCCACAGTAATGTTGATGGAAGGTACTAAATTGTTAATCAAAGGGTGAAATGTTTGTATATTTCTATTTGTTGGCCAAACGAAAAGAACATCATCTACATACCTAAACTAAATAGCATTAGAGGGGAAGATATCCTTTAGTAATTTTGTTTCAAAGAATTCCTTAAGAAGATTTCTTAATACAGGTGAAGGAGGGATACCCATTGCCATACCAAATTTCTCAGCATATCATTCTACTATATTGAAATACACAGTCTTTTGTGCACAATTTATCAATTCAATAAAATAGGCTTTGAAACAGGTAAATGAATGTTGACCAATTCTTCAATTAGAATTTCTAAGAGGTCATCAAGTGGGACTTTTGTGAATAGAAATGAAACATCAAAGCTAACACTTAGGCTCCTTCCCTCCTGATGTATCATATTTGCTTATCTGAGGTTCCTTTTCCCCTGAGATATCAGGTTTACGGCCATGAGACTCATTCCACCACCCCCGAAATATCACATTTCCTGCCCTGAGGCTCCTTCCCTTCTTATATATCACGTTTACTGCTCTGAGGCTCCTTCCCTTCTTATATATCACGTTTACTGCTCTGAGGCTCCCCTCCCTCCCTTCTTATATATCACGTTTACTGCCCTGAGGCTCCTTCCCTTCTTATATATCACGTTTACTGCTCTGAGGCTCCTTCCCTTCTTATATATCACGTTTACTGCTCTGAGGCTCCCCTCCCTCCCTTCTTATATATCACGTTTACTGCCCTGAGGCTCCTTCCCTTCTTATATATCACGTTTACTGCCCTGAGGCTCCTTCCCTTCTTATATATCACGTTTACTGCCCTGAGGCTCCTTCCCTTCTTATATATCACGTTTACTGCCCTGAGGCTCCTTCCCTTCTTATATATCACGTTTACTGCCCTGAGGCTCCTTCCCTTCTTATATATCACGTTTACTGCCCTGAGGCTCCTTCCCTTCTTATATATCACGTTTACTGCCCTGAGGCTCCTTCCCTTCTTATATATCACGTTTACTGCCCTGAGGCTCCTTCCCTTCTTATATATCACGTTTACTGCCCTGAGGCTCCCCTCCCTCCCTTCTTATATATCACGTTTACTGCTCTGAGGCTCCTTCCCTTCTTATATATCACGTTTACTGCCCTGAGGCTCCTTCCCTTCTTATATATCACGTTTACTGCCCTGAGGCTCCTTCCCTTCTTATATATCACGTTTACTGCCCTGAGGCTCCTTCCCTTCTTATATATCACGTTTACTGCCCTGAGGCTCCTTCCCTTCTATATATCACGTTTACTGCCCTGAGGCTCCTTCCCTTCTTATATATCACGTTTACTGCCCTGAGGCTCCTTCCCTTCTTATATACACGTTTACTGCCCTGAGGCTCCTTCCCTCTTATATAGTTCACGTTTACTGCCCTGAGGCTCCTTCCCTTCTTATATATCAAGTTTACTGCCCTGAGGCTCCTTCCCTTCTTATATATCACGTTTACTGCCCTGAGGCTCTCCCGCCTTCTTATATATCACGTTACTGCCCCTGAGGCTCCTTCCTTCTTATATATCACGTTTACTGCTCTGAGGCTCCCTCCTTCCCTTCTTATATCACGTTTACTGCCTGAGGCTCCCCTCCCTTCCTTATATATCACGTTTACTGCCCTGAGGCTCCTTCCCTTCTTATATATCACGTTTACTGCCCGTGAGGGCTCCTTCCCTTCTTAGCCGTTACTGCCCTGAGGCTCCTTCCCTTCTTATATATCACGTTTACTGCCCTGAGCGTCCTTCCCTCTTATATATCACGTTAACTGCCCTGAGGCTCCTACCTTCTTATATATCACGTTTACTGCCCTGAGGCTCCTTCCCTTCTTATATATCACGTTTACTGCCCTGAGGCTCCCTCCCTTCTTATATATCAGGTTTACTGCCCTGAGGCTCCTTCCCTTCTTATATATCACGTTTACTGCCCTGAGGCTCCCCTCCCTCCCTTCTTATATATCACGTTTACTGCCCTGAGGCTCCTTCCCTTCTTATATATCACGTTTACTGCCCTGAGGCTCCTTCCCTTCTTCTTATCACGTTTACTGCCCTGAGGCTCCCCTCCCTCCCTTCTTATATATCACGTTTACTGCTCTGAGGCTCCTTCCCTTCTTATATATCACGTTTACTGCCCTGAGGCTCCCCTCCCTCCCTTCTTATATATCACGTTTACTGCTCTGAGGCTCCTTCCCCTCTTATGTATCAAGCTTACTGCCCTGAGGCTTCGTTTCCCTGATATATCAGGTTCACTGCCCTTAGGTTCCTCCCCTTCTCCTATGATATCACTTTTTCTGCCCTGAGGATCCTCTCCCCCACCCTTCCCCTATGTTACTTTTATTTCCCTGAGGTTCCATCTCCCCTGATATATTACGTTTATTGGCATGAGGCTCCTTGCCCACTGGTATAACCGGGTTTGCTGCGCTGGTGCTACCATCCCCTGGTACATCATCACGTTCTCTGCCCTTGTAAGAGCGATGTAAGATATACTCGCATACCATTAATTGTCATCAATTATGTAGATTTATCATTTCACTGTGAGCTGTACATATGTAGTTGTACATATGTAGTTGTACATATGTAGTTGTACATATGTAGTTGCATCACTAAAGAATGCGTTCACGGGTTCACTGCTTAGTCTGTAAGAACCCACCACAACGTACTGTTTACTGTGCACTGCAGTACACTGAAGAACAGTTGTCGTACACTGCACAACACTTGAAGAACAGTTATCATTCACTACACATGAAGAACAGTTGAAGTGCATTGCATTGCTACTGTAGAACACTTCTCGTGCGCTGCACCGCACCTGAAGAACACTTGACTTAGACTGGACTGAAGAACATTTGTGTTGCACAGGACTGCACCTGAAGAACAGTTGTCCCGTAATGCACTGCAGAACAGTTGTCGTGCGCTGCACCGCACCTGAAGAACAGTTGACTTAGACTGGAGTGAAGAGCATTTGTGTTGCACAGGACTGCACCTGAAGAACAGTTGTCCCGTAATGCACTGAAGAACAGTTGTTGTGCACTGCATTGCACTTGAAGAACAGTCGTCTTGATCTGTGCTGCACCTGAAGAACAGCTGTCGTGCACTAACCTGAAGAACAGCTATCGTGCACTGCGCTGCACTGCACTACCGAACAGTCGTCTTGTACTGCACTGCACTTGAAGAACAGTTGTCGTGTAATGCACAGAAGAACAGTTGTTATACACTGCACTACACTGAAGGACGGTTGTCGTGCCCTACACTACACTTGAAAAATATTTGTCGTGCACTACACCTGAAGAACTTTTATCGTACACTGCAGTTCATCTGAAGAACAATTGTCGTGCACAACACTACACCTAAAAACAGTTGTCGCACACGGCACCTGATGGACAGGTGCAGTGCACGCGCGGCGTCTGAAAAACTTTTGTGAATTGCTCTGAAGAATGGTTGATTTGCACTGCACTACACTGGAGAACAGTTTTCGTGCACTGCACGACAAGTGAAGAACAACTGTCGTTCACTACACCTGAAGAACAGTTTCGCGCATGATATGCGCCTGAAGAACATTTTTCGTGTACTACACTGCACATGAAGAACAGCTGTCGTGTGTTGCACTGCACCTGGAAAACAGTTTTCGTGCACTGCACTGCACGTGAAAGTCGGTTTAAAGCACTGCATCCCACCTGAAGAACTGTTGCCGTACAGAGTACTGCACTGAGGAACATTTGTTTTGCAATGCACTGCATCTGAAGAACAGTTGTCTTACAGGCAGTGCATCTGAAGAACAGCTGTCTTACAGGCAGTGCATCTGAAGAACAGCTGTCTTACAGGCAGTGCATCTGAAGAACAGATGTCTTACAGGCACTGCATCTGAAGAACAGATGTCTTACAGGCACTGCATCTGAAGAACAGTTGTCTTACAGGCACTGCATCTGAAGAACAGATGTCTTACAGGCACTGCATCTGAAGAACAGTTGTCTTACAGGCACTGCATCTGAAGAACAGATGTCTTACAGGCACTGCATCTGAAGAAAAGTTGTTGCTCACTGCACTGCCCCTGAAGAGCAGTGTTCATGTACTGCACTGAACCTGAAGAACAGTTTTGTTTCATAGCACCTGAAGAACAGTTGTCGTGCATTGCACTGCTTATGGAGAACAATTGTCGTGCACTGCAGAACAACTGTCTTGCACTGCACTGCAACTTAAGAACAATTGTCGTATAACGCACTGAGGAACAATTTCTGTGAACTGCACTACACTGAAGAACAGTTGTCGCGCACAACACCCGAAGAACACTTGTCGTACAATGTACTGCACCTGAGAATATTTCTTCTGCACTGCACTACACGTCAAAACAGTCGTCGTGCGATGCATCTGAAGGACAGTTATAATGTACGCACTACTCCTGAAGAACAGTTGTCGTGCACTGCACTGAAGCTGAAGGAAAGGTGTCGTGCATTGCACCGGTGCGACCCCTGAACACGAGGATGCACACCTTCAGCAAGATGGTAAAGCCTTTATAAACAGTCGATACGAGTCTTGAGCACTATGGTACGAGCGTTGGTCACAACGGGATGGGTCTAGAGTACGATGGTGCGACCCTTAGATACGGCGGCATAACGCTTGAGCACGACGGCAGGGGCTCTAACCACGGTGGCACAGACCTTGAGCACTACGGCAGAGGCTCTAACCACAGTGGCACAGACCTTGAGCACGGCGGCAGAGGCTCTAAACCACGGTGGCACAGACCTTGAGCACGGCGGCAGAGGCTCTTAACCACGGTGGCACAGACCTTGAGCACGGCGGCAGGGGCTCTTAGTCACGGTGGCACAGACCTTGAGCACGGCGGCAGAGGCTCTTAACCACGGTGGCACAGACCTTGAGCACGGCGGCAGGGGCTCTTAATCACGGTGGCACAGACCTTGAGCACGGCGGCAGAGGCTCTTAACCACGGTGGCACAGACCTTGAGCACGGCGGCAGAGGCTCTTAACCACGGTGGCACAGACCTGGAGCACGACGGCAGGGGCTCTAACCACGGTGGCACAGGCCTTGCGCACGACGGCAGAGGCTCTTAACCACCGTGGCACAGACCTTGAGCACGGCGGCAGAGGCTCTTAACCACGGTGGCACAGACCTTGAGCACGACGGCAGGGGCTCTTAACCACGGTGGCACAGACCTTGAGCACGACGGCAGGGGCTCTTAACCACGGTGGCACAGACCTTGAGCACGACGGCAGGGGCTCTTAACCACGGTGGCACAGACCTTGAGCACGACGGCAGAGGCTCTAACCACAGTGGCACAGACCTTGAGCACGACGGCAGAGGCTCTAACCACAGTGGCACAGACCTTGAGCACGACGGCAGGGGCTCTAACCACGGTGGCACAGACCTTGAGCACGACGGCAGAGGCTCTTAACCACGGTGGCACAGACCTTGAGCACGGCGGCAGAGGCTCTTAACCACGGTGGCACAGACCTTGAGCACGACGGCAGAGGCTCTTAACCACGGTGGCACAGACCTTGAGCACGACGGCAGGGGCTCTTAATCACGGTGGCACAGACCTTGAGCACGACGGCAGGGGCTCTTAACCACGGTGGCACAGACCTTGAGCACGACGGCAGAGGCTCTTAACCACAGTGGCACAGACCTTGAGCACGGCGGCAGAGGCTCTTAACCACGGTGGCACAGACCTTGAGCACGACGGCAGAGGCTCTTAACCACGGTGGCACAGACCTTGAGCACGACGGCAGGGGCTCTTAACCACGGTGGCACAGACCTTGAGCACGACGGCAGTGGCTCTTAACCACGGTGGCACAGACCTTGAGCACGACGGCAGAGGCTCTAACCACAGTGGCACAGACCTTGAGCACGACGGCAGGGGCTCTAACCACGGTGGCACAGACCTTGAGCACGACTGCAGAGGCTCTTAACCACGGTGGCACAGACCTTGAGCACGACGGCAGAGGCTCTTAACCAAGGTGGCACAGACCTTGAGCACGGCGGCAGAGGCTCTTAACCACGGTGGCACAGACCTTGAGCACGACGGCAGAGGCTCTTAACCAAGGTGGCACAGACCTTGAGCACGACGGCAGAGGCTCTTAACCACGGTGGCACAGACCTTGAGCACGACGGCAGAGGCTCTTAACCAAGGTGGCACAGACCTTGAGCACGACGGCAGAGGCTCTTAACCACGGTGGCACAGGCCTTGAGCACGACGGCAGAGGCTCTTAACCACGGTGGCACAGACCTTGAGCACGACGGCAGAGGCTCTTAACCACGGTGGCACAGCCCTTGAGCCCGATGGCGCGACCAACATTTGATATGATGGCTGGCTCAGGTCACCACACCTTAAGATCGTAACGCTACATTAGGTAGTTAACTCTATAACCTTCATCCACCTAACACAAAAGAAGTTGCGGGAGGTTGCATGGAACCCCAGCCACTTCACTGAACGTTTCCCATCATGATATTCTGACACACGAATATCGCTGAATGACGCCAGTATTCACAATGCTCGTGGGAGCAAAACATTGTAGATGAAGACAGAGGAATGGTCTCGTCTGACGCCACAGATTTGATCCTTTCTATCAGCGACCCGAGACTAGGATTCGTTCAGCTGGGTCTCGTGGCGAGCACAGAGACCCACTGGTTAGCTGACCTAGATAACATAACTGGGACATTCCAGAAAAGAAGCAAATGCTCAAATTTTCAGTCTTTCTTACTGTCTGTCGGTCAGTTTGCGTCCGGTGTGGTAGAAAAGTATTGGTTCACCGTTCATGTTCCCCTGAGCGAGAGAGGTTGACAAACCACCTCCTCCCCCAGCCCATACCAGGCCAGGCCAGTACGTGACAACTTAGCGAATACAGACCCCTTGTCCTGCGGGCGACATGTCCTGTAAGGGTTACATTCCTATTCCCCAAGTAGGTATCTTGCCAGTATGGTCCAGCTTGGTGGTGGTGATGGCTGGATGATTACACAAACTGGTCTTCTGGTATGACGATGAATCAAGAGGAATCAGATGACCTTGTGGCAGGTAAACACTCAGTGAACTCTGCAGTCTAGCTCCCTGCAGGAGATGACGACTAGTGTTTCTCCTTTACAGGAATCTACTCAAATATGCTTCTAGGAAAATATCACGAAGCAATATGAATGAATGTTTATATATATATACATAACCCTAAGCAATCATTAAAATAAGATATGATATGCCGTCTCTTCTGCATCATATACATGATTGATATACCTGTTACATCTGCTCAGGTCAATATCACATTACCAGGAACCTTTTATTCTCTTGCGTGCTCCGCCAACATGACATTAACCTTGGCGGTCTCGGGAGCAATCAAGGTGACCGGATGCATTTCCACTCGTCGGTTTTCGTCGTTATTCGTATGATACCAGCCGGAGACAGCCTTCATCTGCACCGTCTTCACCCTGGAAATCCAATAACCCACTAGACTCAGGGTCACTGGGCTGTCCTACTGGCTCAGCTGATCATTGCTCCACTATCTTCCCTGGCGCATGTGGCACGGGAACCCAGGTCCTCATACGTCTCTGGTCCACAGATGTAGGAGGGGAACACAGGTCTTCACATATCTTTGGTCTACAGATGTAGAACAGGAAGCTAAATCCTTGTATGGGTCTGGTTAATAGATGTTCGACGAAAACCCAGGTCCTCGCACGTCTTTTGTTAGCAGATGCAGGACGGGAACCCAGGTCCTCACCAGTGTCTGGTCCACATATGTAGGACGGAAGCCTATGTCCCCACGACTGTCTAGTCCACAGATGTAGGACACGAACTCAGGTTCTCGCAAGTCTCTTTTTCACAGATTTAGGACGGGAACTCAGGTCTTCACACGTCACTGGTCCATAGATATAGGACTGGAAAACCAGGTCCTCACACGTCTGTGATCGAGAAATGTAGGAAGGATACCAAGGTCCTCATCAGTGTCTGGTCCAGAGATGGAAGACGGGAAACCCATGTCCCCATCAGGGTCCAGTCCACAAATATAGGGCGTGAACCCTGGTCCTCAGACGTCTCTGGTCTATAGGTATAGGACGGGAACCCAGAACCTCACAAACGTCTGGTCCACATATGAAGGGCGGGAACAAAGATCCTCATATGTCTTTGATCCAGATATATAGAAGTGAAAGCCAAGTCTTCATCAGTATCTGGTCCACAGATGTAGGGAGGAAGCACTGATCCTCATAGTGTCTGGCCCGCAGATGTAGGACAGGAACCCATGTCCTCATCAGAGTCTATTCCACAGACGGAAGCTCAGGTCCTCACCAGCGTCTGGTCCAAGGATGTAGGATAGGAGCCCAAGTCTTTACCGGTGTCTGGTCCACATATGTAGGACGAAAGCCCATGTTTGCATCACTGTTTGGTCCACAGATGTAGGACAGGAACTCAGGTCCTCACCAGTGTCTGGTCTACAGATATAAAACGGGAGCCAAAGTCCTCACAGGTTTCTTGTCCACAGATGTAGGACAGGAACCCAGGTCCCCACATGTCACTGGTCCACAGATGTAGGACAGGAACCCAGGTCTCCACACGTCACTGGTCCACAGATGTAGGAAGGAAACCTTAGTCCTCACAAGTGTCTGGTCCACGGATGTAGGAGGGGAACTCAGGTCCTCACACATCTCTGACCCGTAAATCTTGGACGAGAACCCAGGTTCTCTACAGCGTTTGGTCCACAGATGTAGAACGGGAGCCAAGATTCTCACCAGTGTCTAACATTATCAATTAATTAATTTTGGTTGTATTTACGCAAAGCTATGTTGTTTTGTTTTGATGCTGAGTTTGGCCACTAGAGGCGCTTTATGTTGTCGTAGGACTGGAGCGAGGATAGAAGACGTAGGAGAATGTCGTCTCTTTGATTCATCCTACATGGTTACCTTGAGCGGACAAGAGGCACAGCTATTGTAACATGGTAGTAGCAGGAGGTAGGCACGCACTCCAGCGATGACTGTAGAGGTGTGGTGGTGAGCTGTTCTGGCGTTACATCGAGATTCAAGTGGAAGACTCCCAACTGGGTCGACTGTGGCGAAGCCACGGCTTGATTGTCTAAAGACCTGCCTACCTGCTGGTACTCTCGCATCCTCATGTGTGGCGGACGGTCAACACAAGTTCCAGGGACTAGACTCATGAGGAATAGGGAAATGCCTGGGCACGTCTTGGGGAGAGGCGGTGCACCGAGTGGTGGTCATATGCACTCCACGGCACCACAGTATGTTACTATGATGAGGCTACCCAGTGTTAGTGTTTCTACACCAGCAGCCTTAGATTTACGATCGTCCAGTATGGCTGAGGATTGGCATTTGTGGATTCAATTCTTCAGGAACGATATGGAAGTGTCAGGGATGGACCAGAGATCTCAGTTACTTAAAGTTAAACTTTTTGAAAGTTCTTTTAGGCATTGGTGCATTGATGGTCTTCACATTGTGAATAGCTTAACAGCTCTCGACAAGTGAGTGAAGATATGTACTAGATGACGTCACCAACAAATTTGAGAAGGTAATTGTTGATGAACAAAAAGAGTTTTTACAGAGGTTCCAATTTAAGAGACGTGAGCAAGGGTTAGAAGAGAGCACTGAGCAATACACGGCTGCTCTCAGGGAATATGGCAAAATCCTGTGGGTTTTGTGACTGTATGTATGGTAAGTTGCTAATGGACCGGCCAACAATTGGTATTAGAGATGATAAGACGTGGGAAAAACTCATCTCTCAACGGAGGCTAGACATACAGTCTGCCATAGACATATGTACAGTCATGGAGGTGGCAAGTACTCAGTTGGTAGTACATAGTGTTCATGTAGGTAAGAACTTTAACAGTGCAAGATACACTCAGAGTGTAGGAAATGATGCTAGATACAGTCAGAGTGTAGGAGATAATGCAAGATACAGTCAGAGTGTAGGAAATAATGCAAGACACTGTCAGAGTGTAGGAAATAATGCAAGATACTGTCAGTGTAGGAATTAATGCAAGATACAGTCAGAGTTTGGGAAATAATGCAAAATACAGTCAGACTGTAAGAAATAATGCAAGATACAGTCAGAGTGTAGAAGATAATGCAAGATACAGTCAGAGTGTAAAGAATAATGCAATATACAGTCAGAGTGTAGGAAATAATGCAATATACATAAAGCAATATCCCTGGGGATATGGGAGAAAGAATACTTACCGCGCATTCCTCACGTGTCGTACAAGGCGACTAAGGGGGACAGGAACGGGAGGCTAGAAACCCTCCCCTCCTAGTATTTTAACTTTCTAAAAGGGGAAACAGAAGAAGGAGTCACGCGGGGAGTGCTCATCCTCCTCGAAGGCTCAGGTTGCAGTGTCTAAATATGTGTGGATGTAACCAAGATGAGAAAAAAAGGAGAGATAGGTAGGAAAGGAAAAGAACCTGGATGTTTTGGCTCTGAGTGAAACGAAGCTCAAGGGTAAAGGGGAAGAAGTTTGGAAATGTCTTGGGAGTAAAGTCAGGGGTTAGTGAGAGGACAAGAGCAAGGGAAGGAGTAGCACTACCCCTGAAACAGGAGTTGTGGGAGTATGTGATAGACTGTAAAAAAGTAAACTCTACATTGATATGGGTAAAACTGAAAGTGGATGGAGAGAGATGGGTGATTATCGGCGCATAATCTTCTCATTATCTTCTCATGCTCCTGGGCATGAGAAGAAAGATCATGAGAGGCAAGAGTTATGGGAGCAACTGGGTGAGTGTGTTAGTAGTTTTGATGCACGAGACCGGGTTATAGTGATAGATGATTTGAACGCAAAGGTGAGTAATGTGGCACTTGAGGGAATAATTAGTGTACATGGGGTGTTCAGTGTTGTAAATGGAAATGGTGAAGAGCTTGTAGATTTATGTGCTAAAAAAGGACTGGTTATTGGGAATACCTGGTTTAAAAAGAGAGATATACGTAAGTATACGTATGTAAGTAGGAGAAATGGCCACAGAGCGTTTTTGGATTATGTGTCAATTGATAGGCGCGCGAAAGAGAGACTTTCGGATGTTAATGTGCTGAGAGGTGCAACTGGAGGGATGTATGATCATTATCTTGTGGAGGCGAAAGTGAAGATTTGTTGAGGTTTTCAGAAAAGATCATGAGAGGCAAGAGTTATGGGAGCAACTGGGTGAGTGTGTTAGTAGTTTTGATGCACGAGACCGAGTTATAGTGATAGATGATTTGAACGCAAAGGTGAGTAATGTGGCACTTGAGGGAATTATTAGTGTGCATGGGGTGTTCAGTGTTGTAAATGGAAATGGTGAAGAGCTTGTAGATTCATGTGCTAAAAAAGGACTGGTGATTGGGAATACCTGGTTTAAAAAGAGAGATATACGTAAGTATACGTATGTAAGTAGGAGAGATGGCCACAGAGCGTTTTTGGATTACGTGTTAATTGATAGGCGCGCGAAAGAGAGACTTTCGGATGTTAATGTGCTGAGAGGTGCAACTGGAGGGATGTATGATCATTATCTTGTGGAGGCGAAAGGTGAAGATTTGTTGAGGTTTTCAGAAAAGAAGAATGTTGGGGTGAAGAGGGTGGTGAGAGTAAGTGAGCTTGGGAAGGAGACTTGTGTGAGGAAGTACCAGGAGAGACTGAGTACAGAATGGAAAAAGGTGAGAACAATGGAAGTAAGGGGAGTGGGGGAGGAATGGGATGTATTTAGGGAATCAGTGATGGATTGCGCAAAAGATGCTTGTGGCATGAGAAGAGTGGGAGGTGGGTTGATTAGAAAGGGTAGTGAGTGGTGGGATGAAGAAGTAAGATTATTAGTGAAAGAGAAGAGAGAGGCATTTGGACGATTTTTGCAGGGAAAAAATGCAATTGAGTGGGAGATGTATAAAAGAAAGAGACAGGAGGTCAAGAGAAAGGTGCAAGAGGTGAAAAAGAGGGCAAATGAGAGTTGGGGTGAGAGAGTATCATTAAATTTTAGGGAGAATAAAAAGATGTTCTGGAAGGAGGTAAATAAAGTGCGTAAGACAAGGGAGCAAATGGGAACTTCAGTGAAGGGCGCAAATGGGGAGGTGATAACAAGTAGTGGTGATGTGAGAAGAGATGGAGTGAGTATTTTGAAGGTTTGTTGAATATGTTTGATGATAGAGTGGCAGATATAGGGTGTTTTGGTCGAGGTGGTGTGCAAAGTGAGAGGGTTAGGGAAAATGATTTGGTAAACAGAGAAGAGGTAGTAAAAGCTTTGCGGAAGATGAAAGCCGGCAAGGCAGCAGGTTTGGATGGTATTGCAGTGGAATTTATTAAAAAGGGGGTGACTGTATTGTTGACTGGTTGGTAAGGTTATTTAATGTATGTATGACTCATGGTGAGGTGCCTGAGGATTGGCGGAATGCTTGCATAGTGCCATTGTACAAAGGCAAAGGGGATAAGAGTGAGTGCTCAAATTACAGAGGTATAAGTTTGTTGAGTATTCCTGGTAAATTATATGGGAGGGTATTGATTGAGAGGGTGAAGGCATGTACAGAGCATCAGATTGGGGAAGAGCAGTGTGGTTTCAGAAGTGGTAGAGGATGTGTGGATCAGGTGTTTGCTTTGAAGAATGTATGTGAGAAATACTTAGAAAAGCAAATGGATTTGTATGTAGCATTTATGGATCTGGAGAAGGCATATGATAGAGTTGATAGAGATGCTCTGTGGAAGGTATTAAGAATATATGGTGTGGGAGGCAAGTTGTTAGAAGCAGTGAAAAGTTTTTATCGAGGATGTAAGGCATGTGTACGTGTAGGAAGAGAGGAAAGTGATTGGTTCTCAGTGAATGTAGGTTTGCGGCAGGGGTGTGTGATGTCTCCATGGTTGTTTAATTTGTTTATGGATGGGGTTGTTAGGGAGGTGAATGCAAGAGTTTTGGAAAGAGGGGCAAGTATGAAGTCTGTTGGGGATGAGAGAGCTTGGGAAGTGAGTCAGTTGTTGTTCGCTGATGATACAGCGCTGGTGGCTGATTCATGTGAGAAACTGCAGAAGCTGGTGACTGAGTTTGGTAAAGTGTGTGAAAGAAGAAAGTTGAGAGTAAATGTGAATAAGAGCAAGGTTATTAGGTACAGTAGGGTTGAGGGTCAAGTCAATTGGGAGGTAAGTTTGAATGGAGAAAAACTGGAGGAAGTGAAGTGTTTTAAATATCTGGGAGTGGATCTGGCAGCGGATGGAACCATGGAAGCGGAAGTGAATCATAGGGTGGGGGAGGGGGCGAAAATCCTGGGAGCCTTGAAGAATGTGTGGAAGTCGAGAACATTATCTCGGAAAGCAAAAATGGGTATGTTTGAAGGAATAGTGGTTCCAACAATGTTGTATGGTTGCGAGGCGTGGGCTATGGATAGAGTTGTGCGCAGGAGGGTGGATGTGCTGGAAATGGGATGTTTGAGGACAATGTGTGGTGTGAGGTGGTTTGATCGAGTAAGTAATGTAAGAGTAAGAGAGATGTGTGGAAATAAAAAGCGCTTGGTTGAGGGAGCAGAAGAGGGTGTTTTGAAATGGTTTGGGCACATGGAGAGAATGAGTGAGGAAAGATTGACCAAGAGGATATATGTGTCGGAGGTGGAGGGAACGAGGAGAAGTGGGAGACCAAATTGGAGGTGGAGAGATGGAGTGAAAAAGATTTTGTGTGATCGGGGCCTGAACATGCAGGAGGGTGAAAGGAGGGCAAGGAATAGAGTGAATTGGATCGATGTGGTATACCGGGGTTGACGTGCTGTCAGTGGATTGAATCAGGGCATGTGAAGCGTCTGGGGTAAACCATGGAAAGTTGTGTGGGGCCTGGATGTGGAAAGGGAGCTGTGGTTTCGGGCATTATTGCGTGGCACCTAGAGGCTGTGTGAACGAATGGGGCCTTTGTTGTCTATTCCTAGTGCTACCTCGCACACATGAGGGGGGAGGGGGAAGGTATTCCATGTGTGGCGAGGTGGCGATGGGAGTGAATGGGGGCAGACAGTTCGAATTGTGTGCATGGGTATATACGTATGTGTCTGTGTATGTATATATATGTGTACATTGAGATGTATAGGTATGTATATTTGCGAGTGTGGACGTGTGTGTGGCATGGGGGTGGGTTGGGCCATTTCTTTCGTCTGTTTCCTTGCGCTACCTCGCAAACGTGGGAGACAGCGACAAAGCAAAATAGATAGTAAAATATATATATATATATATATATATATATATATATATATATATATATATATATATATATATATATATATATATATATGTATATATATATATATATATATATATATATATATATATATATATATATATATATATATATATATATATATATATATATATATATATATATATATATATATATATATATATATATATATATATATATATACATATATATATATATATATATATATATATATATATATATATGTATATATATATATATATATATATATATATATATATATATATATATATATATATATATATATATATATATATATATATATATATATATATATATATATATATATATATATATATATATATATATATATATATATATTCCTATGAGTCCACGGGGAAAATGAAACACGATAAGTTCCCAAAAGCACTTTAGTGTAATAATCACATCATCAGGGGAGACGCAAGAGAGAAATATAAGTCAGTTCATACACATCGAAGAGACGAAGCTAGGACGCCATTTGGTAGACATGCGATTGTCCAAGACATACAACGAGCGTTCATGAACTTATCATTTTACAAATTTCATCAACAATAAAGTTATCTAATTTGTATAGACCATCACTGATATCAAGATAATAATTCTTTGTGTATCTGATAATAGAAGATTCAATGATATTTCTCCTGGTAATAGAGTTAGAGTTGATAACTGAGATGGCATTACTCCAGTCAATACAATGATCATAGTTTTTAACGTGATTAAACAAGGTATTTGATTCTTGTCCCGTTCTTATACCATGTTTATGTTGCTTAAGTCTAACAGAAAGATCCTTACCAGTCTGACCAACATAAAATTTATGACAATTTCCACATGGCACTTTATAGATGCATCCAGGAGAGTTTTCTGGTGAGTTCCTGATTAAGATATTCTTTATAGTATTATTGTTGCTGAAGGCAACATTTACATTAAAGGATTTAAGCAACATGGGAAGTAAAGTGAAATCATTATCATAAGAGAGAACTAAAAGATTCTTCGGGTCAGTGGGAGGTTTGGGCTCAACTCTATAAAATGAATTCTTTGCTAACTTAAGGGATTTATCAATGAAAGATCTGTGATACTTTAACTTAGATCCAATAGAATATATCTTCATAAACTCATCATCAATAAACTGTGGACTGCAAATACGTAATGACCTAAGGAACATAGATTGAAATGATGATAATTTAACTCTATCATGTTGAGATGAGTAGTAATGGATATATGAGCATACATTGGTAGGTTTTCTGTATATGCTAAACTTAAACTTGTTTCCTTGCCTATGGATCATATATCAGTCAGTTGTTACACAAAGAAGAAGCGTAGCTAGGACGCCATTTGGTAAACAAGTGACAACGGAATGGAGGTCGGGTGCGTTCAAGTCTGGCAACATTCGTATCACGTGGAAAAGAAAGGGAACTACTTACAAATTTTATCAACAATAAAGTAATCCAATTTGTATACACCTTCACTAATATCAAGGTTATAATTCTTTGTGTATTTTATGATAGAAGATTCAATGATATTTCTCATGTTACTGGGGTTAAAGTTAATAACTGAGATGGCATTACTCCAGTCAATACAATGATCATAGATTTTATCGTTATTAAACAAGGCATTTGTTTCTTCTCCTGTTCTTATAATGTTGTATCTTTGTTGCTTAAATCTAACAGAGAGATCCTTACCAGTCTGCCCGACATTAAAGTCATCATAGTTTTTATATGGTGTTCCAGAAACGCACCCTGCGGAACTTTCTAGTAAGTTCCCGATTAAGATATACTTTATATTGTTGTTGTTGAAAACAACATTTGAATTAAGTGGAGCTATTTTTTTTTTTTTTTTTTTGTACCAAGAGGTGGTTTGGGTTTAACTGTATCAAATGATTTCTTTGTCAACTTAAGAGATTTATCAATAAAAGATCTAGAATAATTCAACTTGGATCCAATAGAGTATATGTAATACATTCAGTTGAATGATAATGGATATGTAAGCATATATTTGTAGGTTTTCCGTATAGGCTAAACTCAAACTTGTTTCCATCCCAGTGGATTATGCAATCTAAATATGGCAACATACCATTAGTTTCAATTTCCACAGTAATGTTGATGGAAGGTACTAAATTGTTAATCAAAGGGTGAAATGTTTGTATATTTCTATTTGTTGGCCAAACGAAAAGAACATCATCTACATACCTAAACTAAATTGCATTAGAGGGGAAGATATCCTTTAGTAATTTTGTTTCAAAGAATTCCATGTGAAGATTTCTTAATACAGGTGAAGGAGGGATACCCATTGCCATACCAAATTTCTCAGCATATCATTCTACTATATTGAAATACACAGTCTTTTGTGCACAATTTTATTATTCAATAAAGCAGGCTTTGAAACAGGTAAATGAATGTTGACCAATTCTTCAATTAGAATTTCTAAGAGGTCATCAAGTGGGACTTTTGTGAATAGAAATGAAACATCAAAGCTAACACTTAGGCTCCTTCCCTCCTGATGTATCATATTTGCTTATCTGAGGTTCCTTTTCCCCTGAGATATCAAGTTTACGGCCATGAGACTCATTCCACCACCCCCGAAATATCACATTTCCTGCCCTGAGGCTCCTTCCCTTCTTATATATCACGTTTACTGCCCTGAGGCTCCTTCCCTTCTTATATATCACGTTTACTGCCCTGAGGCTCCTTCCCTTCTTATATATCACGTTTATTGCCCTGAGGCTCCTTCCCTTCTCATATATCATGTTTACTGCCCTGAGGCTACTTCCCTTCTTATATATCACATTTCCTGCCCTGAGGCTCCTTCCCTTCTTATATATCACGTTTACTGCCCTGAGGCTCCTTCCCTTCTTATATATCACGTTCACTGCCCTGAGGCTCCTTCCCTTCTTATATATCACGTTTACTGCCCTGAGGCTCCTTCCCTTCTTATATATCACGTTTACTGCCCTGAGGCTCCTTCCCTTCTTATATATCACATTTCCTGCCCTGAGGCTCCTTCCCTTCTTATATATCACGTTTACTGCCCTGAGGCTCCTTCCCTTCTTATATATCACGTTTACTGCCCTGAGGCTCCTTCCCTTCTTATATATCACGTTTACTGCCCTGAGGCTCCTTCCCTTCTTATATATCACGTTTACTGCCCTGAGGCTCCTTCCCTTCTTATATATCACGTTTACTGCCCTGAGGCTCCTTCCCTTCTTATATATCACGTTTACTGCCCTGAGGCTCCTTCCCTTCTTATATATCACGTTTACTGCCCTGAGGCTCCTTCCCTTCTTATATATCACGTTTACTGCCCTGAGGCTCCTTCCCTTCTTATATATCACGTTTACTGCCCTGAGGCTCCTTCCCTTCTTATATATCACGTTTACTGCCCTGAGGCTCCTTCCCTTCTTATATATCACGTTTACTGCCCTGAGGCTCCTTCCCTTCTTATATATCACGTTTACTGCCCTGAGGCTCCTTCCCTTCTTATATATCACGTTTACTGCCCTGAGGCTCCTTCCCTTCTTATATATCACATTTCCTGCCCTGAGGCTCCTTCCCTTCTTATATATCACGTTTACTGCCCTGAGGCTCCTTCCCTTCTTATATATCACGTTTACTGCCCTGAGGCTCCTTCCCTTCTTATATATCACGTTTACTGCCCTGAGGCTCCTTCCCTTCTTATATATCACGTTTACTGCCCTGAGGCTCCTTCCCTTCTTATATATCACGTTTACTGCCCTGAGGCTCCTTCCCTTCTTATATATCACGTTTACTGCCCTGAGGCTCCTTCCCTTCTTATATATCACGTTTACTGCCCTGAGGCTCCTTCCCTTCTTATATATCACGTTTACTGCCCTGAGGCTCCTTCCCTTCTTATATATCACGTTTACTGCCCTGAGGCTCCTTCCCTTCTTATATATCACGTTTACTGCCCTGAGGCTCCTTCCCTTCTTATATATCACGTTTACTGCCCTGAGGCTCCTTCCCTTCTTATATATCACGTTTACTGCCCTGAGGCTCCTTCCCTTCTTATATATCACGTTTACTGCCCTGAGGCTCCTTCCCTTCTTATATATCACGTTTACTGCCCTGAGGCTCCTTCCCTTCTTATATATCACGTTTACTGCCCTGAGGCTCCTTCCCTTCTTATATATCACGTTTACTGCCCTGAGGCTCCTTCCCTTCTTATATATCACGTTTACTGCCCTGAGGCTCCTTCCCTTCTTATATATCACGTTACTGCCCTGAGGCTCCTTCCCTTCTTATGGATCAGGTTTACTGCCCTGAGGCTCCTTCCCTTCTTATATATCACGTTTACTGCCCTGAGGCTCCTTCCCTTCTTATATATCACGTTTACTGCCCTGAGGCTCCCTCCCTTCTTATATATCACGTTTACTGCCCTGAGGCTCCCTCCCTTCTTATATATCACGTTTACTGCCCTGAGGCTCCCTCCCTTCTTATATATCAGGTTTACTGCCCTGAGGCTCCCTCCCTTCTTATATATCACGTTTACTGCCCTGAGGCTCCCTCCCTTCTTATATATCACGTTTACTGCCCTGAGGCTCCCTCCCTTCTTATGGATCAGGTTTACTGCCCTGAGGCTCCTTCCCTTCTTATATATCACGTTTACTGCCCTGAGGCTCCTTCCTTCTTATATATCACGTTATGCCTGAGGCTCCTTTTCTATTAGTTTTACTGTCCTGAGGCTCCTTCCCTTCTTATTATCACGTTTACTGCCCTGAGGCTCCTTCAATTAGTTTACTGATATCTTGGAGTTTACTGCCTGAGCTCCCTCCCTTCTTATATATCAGTTTACTGCCCTGAGGCTCCCTCCCTACTTAGACATTATATCCTGACTCACGTTTTCATTACTGCCTGAGACCTTCCTCTTCGTTACCACTAGTTCACGTTTACTGTCCTGAGGCTCTTTCTTCATATGATAGATCACGTTTACTGCCTGAGGTCTCCTACCGCCTGACCCTTCTTATGTAGCACTGTTACTGCAGAGCTCTTCCTTCTATATCACGTTACCTGAGACATTCCTCCTATGAGGACCCGTGAGGCTCCTCCCTTCTTATATAATCAGCGTTTATCTGGGCACCTGAAGAACTCCTGTCACTCCTTAATACAACTTACTGCCTGAGCTGTCTCCCTGATATATCAGGTTCACTGCCCTTAGGTTCCTCCCCTTCTCCTATGATATCACTTTTTCTGCCCTGAGGATCCTCTCCCCCACCCTTCCCCTATGTTACTTTTATTTCCCTGAGGTTCCATCTCCCCTGATATATTACGTTTATTGGCATGAGGCTCCTTGCCCACTGGTATAACCGGGTTTGCTGCGCTGGTGCTACCATCCCCTGGTACATCATCACGTTCTCTGCCCTTGTAAGAGCGATGTAAGATATACTCGCATACCATTAATTGTCATCAATTATGTAGATTTATCATTTCACTGTGAGCTGTACATATGTAGTTGTACATATGTAGTTGTACATATGTAGTTGTACATATGTAGTTGCATCACTAAAGAATGCGTTCACGGGTTCACTGCTTAGTCTGTAAGAACCCACCACAACGTACTGTTTACTGTGCACTGCAGTACACTGAAGAACAGTTGTCGTACACTGCACAACACTTGAAGAACAGTTATCATTCACTACACTTGAAGAACAGTTGTAGTGCATTGCATTGCTACTGGAGAACACTTCTCGTGCGCTGCACCGCACCTGAAGAACACTTGACTTAGACTGGACTGAAGAACATTTGTGTTGCACAGGACTGCACCTGAAGAACAGTTGTCCCGTAATGCACTGCAGAACAGTTGTCGTGCACTGCACCGCACCTGAAGAACACTTGACTTAGACTGGACTGAAGAACATTTGTGTTGCACAGGACTGCACCTGAAGAACAGTTGTCCCGTAATGCACTGAAGAACAGTTGTTGTGCACTGCATTGCACTTGAAGAACAGTCGTCTTGATCTGTGCTGCACCTGAAGAACAGCTGTCGTGCACTAACCTGAAGAACAGCTATCGTGCACTGCGCTGCACTGCACTACCGAACAGTCGTCTTGTACTGCACTGCACTTGAAGAACAGTTGTCGTGTAATGCACAGAAGAACAGTTGTTATGCACTGCACTACACTGAAGGACGGTTGTCGTGCCCTACACTACACTTGAAAAATATTTGTCGTGCACTACACCTGAAGAACTTTTATCGTACACTGCAGTTCATCTGAAGAACAATTGTCGTGCACAACACTACACCTAAAAACAGTTGTCGCACACGGCACCTGATGGACAGGTGCAGTGCACGCGCGGCGTCTGAAAAACTTTTGTGAATTGCTTTGAAGAATGGTTGATTTGCACTGCACTACACTGGAGAACAGTTTTCGTGCACTGCACGACAACTGAAGAACAGCTCTCGCTCACTACACCTGAAAAACAGTATGTGCCTGAAGAACATTTGTCGCGTACTACACTGCACATGAAGAACAGCTGTCGTGTGTTGCACTGCACCTGGAAAACAGTTTTCGTGCACTGCACTGCACGTGAAAGTCGGTTTAAAGCACTGCAACCCACCTGAAGAACTGTTGCCGTACAGAGTACTGCACTGAGGAACATTTGTTTTGCAATGCACTGCATCTGAAGAACAGTTGTCTTACAGGCACTGCATCTGAAGAACAGTTGTCTTACAGGCACTGCATCTGAAGAACAGTTGTCTTACAGGCACTGCATCTGAAGAACAGTTGTCTTACAGGCAGTGCATCTGAAGAACAGTTGTCTTACAGGCTGTGCATCTGAAGAACAGTTGTCTTACAGGCAGTGCATCTGAAGAACAGATGTCTTACAGGCACTGCATCTGAAGAACAGTTGTCTTACAGGCACTGCATCTGAAGAACAGATGTCTTACAGGCACTGCATCTGAAGAAAAGTTGTTGCTCACTGCACTGCCCCTGAAGAGCAGTGTTCATGTACTGCACTGAACCTGAAGAACAGTTTTGTTTCATAGCACCTGAAGAACAGTTGTCGTGCATTGCACTGCTTATGGAGAACAATTGTCGTGCACTGCAGAACAACTGTCTTGCACTGCACTGCAACTTAAGAACAATTGTCGTATAACGCACTGAGGAACAATTTCTGTGAACTGCACTACACTGAAGAACAGTTGTCGCGCACAACACCCGAAGAACACTTGTCGTACAATGTACTGCACCTGAGAATATTTCTTCTGCACTGCACTACACGTCAAAACAGTCGTCGTGCGATGCATCTGAAGGACAGTTATAATGTACGCACTACTCCTGAAGAACAGTTGTCGTGCACTGCACTGAAGCTGAAGGAAAGGTGTCGTGCATTGCACCGGTGCGACCCCTGAACACGAGGATGCACACCTTCAGCAAGATGGTAAAGCCTTTATAAACAGTCGATACGAGTCTTGAGCACTATGGTACGAGCGTTGGTCACAACGGGATGGGTCTAGAGTACGATGGTGCGACCCTTAGATACGGCGGCATAACGCTTGAGCACGACGGCAGGGGCTCTAACCACGGTGGCACAGACCTTGAGCACTACGGCAGAGGCTCTAACCACAGTGGCACAGACCTTGAGCACGGCGGCAGAGGCTCTAAACCACGGTGGCACAGACCTTGAGCACGGCGGCAGAGGCTCTTAACCACGGTGGCACAGACCTTGAGCACGGCGGCAGGGGCTCTTAGTCACGGTGGCACAGACCTTGAGCACGGCGGCAGAGGCTCTTAACCACGGTGGCACAGACCTTGAGCACGGCGGCAGGGGCTCTTAATCACGGTGGCACAGACCTTGAGCACGGCGGCAGAGGCTCTTAACCACGGTGGCACAGACCTTGAGCACGGCGGCAGAGGCTCTTAACCACGGTGGCACAGACCTTGAGCACGACGGCAGGGGCTCTAACCACGGTGGCACAGGCCTTGCGCACGACGGCAGAGGCTCTTAACCACAGTGGCACAGACCTTGAGCACGGCGGCAGAGGCTCTTAACCACGGTGGCACAGACCTTGAGCACGACGGCAGGGGCTCTTAACCACGGTGGCACAGACCTTGAGCACGACGGCAGGGGCTCTTAACCACGGTGGCACAGACCTTGAGCACGACGGCAGGGGCTCTTAACCACGGTGGCACAGACCTTGAGCACGACGGCAGAGGCTCTTAACCACAGTGGCACAGACCTTGAGCACGGCGGCAGAGGCTCTTAACCACGGTGGCACAGACCTTGAGCACGACGGCAGAGGCTCTTAACCACGGTGGCACAGACCTTGAGCACGACGGCAGGGGCTCTTAACCACGGTGGCACAGACCTTGAGCACGACGGCAGGGGCTCTTAACCACGGTGGCACAGACCTTGAGCACGACGGCAGAGGCTCTAACCACAGTGGCACAGACCTTGAGCACGACGGCAGGGGCTCTAACCACGGTGGCACAGACCTTGAGCACGACTGCAGAGGCTCTTAACCACGGTGGCACAGACCTTGAGCACGACGGCAGAGGCTCTTAACCAAGGTGGCACAGACCTTGAGCACGGCGGCAGAGGCTCTTAACCACGGTGGCACAGACCTTGAGCACGACGGCAGAGGCTCTTAACCAAGGTGGCACAGACCTTGAGCACGACGGCAGAGGCTCTTAACCACGGTGGCACAGACCTTGAGCACGACGGCAGAGGCTCTTAACCAAGGTGGCACAGACCTTGAGCACGACGGCAGAGGCTCTTAACCACGGTGGCACAGGCCTTGAGCACGACGGCAGAGGCTCTTAACCACGGTGGCACAGACCTTGAGCACGACGGCAGAGGCTCTTAACCACGGTGGCACAGCCCTTGAGCCCGATGGCGCGACCAACATTTGATATGATGGCTGGCTCAGGTCACCACACCTTAAGATCGTAACGCTACATTAGGTAGTTAACTCTATAACCTTCATCCACCTAACACAAAAGAAGTTGCGGGAGGTTGCATGGAACCCCAGCCACTTCACTGAACGTTTCCCATCATGATATTCTGACACACGAATATCGCTGAATGACGCCAGTATTCACAATGCTCGTGGGAGCAAAACATTGTAGATGAAGACAGAGGAATGGTCTCGTCTGACGCCACAGATTTGATCCTTTCTATCAGCGACCCGAGACTAGGATTCGTTCAGCTGGGTCTCGTGGCGAGCACAGAGACCCACTGGTTAGCTGACCTAGATAACATAACTGGGACATTCCAGAAAAGAAGCAAATGTTCAAATTTTCAGTCTTCTTACTGTCTGTCGGTCAATTTGCGTCCGGTGTGGTAGAAAAGTATTGGTTCACCGTTCATGTTCCCCTGAGCGAGAGAGGTTGACAAACCACCTCCTCCCTCCACCTTTACCAGGCCAGGCCAGTACGTGACAACTTAGCGAATACAAACCCCTTGTCCTGCGGGCGACATGTCCTGTAAGGGTTACATTCCTATTCCCCAAGTAGGTATCTTGCCAGCATGGTCCAGCTTGGTGGTGGTGATGGCTGGATGATTACACAAACTGGTCTTCTGGTATGACGATGAATCAAGAGGAATCAGATGACCTTGTGGCAGGTAAACACTCAGTGAACTCTGCAGTCTAGCTCCCTGCAGGAGATGACGACTAGTGTTTCTCCTTTACATGAATTTGGTCAAATATGCTTCTAGGAAAATATCACGAAGCAATATGAATGAATGTTTATATATATATACATAACCCTAAGCATACATTAAAATAAGATATGATATGCCGTCTCTTCTGCATCATATACATGATTGATATACCTGTTACATCTGCTCAGGTCAATATCACATTACCAGGAACCTTTTATTCTCTTGCGTGCTCCGCCAACATGACATTAACCTTGGCGGTCTCCGGAGCAATCAAGGTGACCGGATGCATTTCCACTCGTCGGTTTTCGTCGTTATTCGTATGATACCAGCCGGAGACAGCCTTCATCTGCACCGTCTTCACCCTGGAAATCCAATAAACCCACTAGACTCAGGGTCACTGGGCTGTCCTACTGACTCAGCTGATCATTGCTCCACTATCTTCCCTGGCGCATGTGGCACGGGAACCCAGGTCCTCATACGTCTCTGGTCCACAGATGTAGGAGGGGAACACAGGTCTTCACATATCTTTGGTCTACAGATGTAGAACAGAAAGCTAAATCCTCATATGGGTCTGGTTAATAGATATTTGACGAAAACCCAGGTCCTCGCACGTCTTATGTTAACAGATGCAGGACGGGAACCCAGGTCCTCACCAGTGTCTGGTCCACATATGTAGGACGGAAGCCTATGTCCCCACGACTGTCTAGTCCACAGATGTAGGACACGAACTCAGGTTCTCGCAAGTCTCTTCTTCACAGATTTAGGACGGGAACTCAGGTCTTCACACGTCACTGGTCCATAGATATAGGACAGGAAAACCAGGTCCTCACACGTCTGTGATCGAGAAATGTAGGAAGGATACCAAGGTCCTCATCAGTGTCTGGTCCAGAGATGGAAGACGGGAAACTCATGTCCCCATCAGGGTCCAGTCCACAAATATAGGGCGTGAACCCTGGTCCTCAGACGTCTCTGGTCTATAGGTATAGGACGGGAACCCAGAACCTCACAAACGTCTGGTCCACATATGAAGGGCGGGAACAAAGATCCTCATATGTCTTTGATCCAGATATATAGAAGTGAAAGCGAAGTCCTCATCAGTATCTGGTCCACAGATGTAGGGAGGAAGCACTGATCCTCATAGTGTCTGGCCAGCAGATGTAGGACAGGAACCCATGTCCTCATCAGTGTCTATTCCACAGACGGAAGCTCAAGTCCTCACCAGTGTCTGGTCCAAGGATGTAGGATAGGAGCCCAAGTCTTTACCGGTGTCTGGTCCACATATGTAGGACGAAAGCCCATGTTTGCATCACTGTTTGGTCCACAGATGTAGGACAGGAACTCAGGTCCTCACCAGTGTCTGGTCTACAGATATAAAACGGGAGCCAAAGTCCTCACAGGTTTCTTGTCCACAGATGTAGGACAGGAACCCAGGTCCCCACATGTCACTGGTCCACAGATGTAGGACAGGAACCCAGGTCTCCACACGTCACTGGTCCACAGATGTAGGAAGGAAACCTTAGTCCTCACAAGTGTCTGGTCCACGGATGTAGGAGGGGAACTCAGGTCCTCACACGTCTCTGACCCGTAAATCTTGGACGAGAACCCAGGTTCTCTACAGCGTTTGGTCCACAGATGTAGAACGGGAGCCAAGATTCTCACCAGTGTCTAACATTATCAATTAATTAATTTTGGTTGTATTTACGCAAAGCTATGTTGTTTTGTTTTGATGCTGAGTTTGGCCACTAGAGGCGCTTTATGTTGTTGTCGTAGGACTGGAGCGAGGATAGAAGACGTAGAAGATTGTCGTCTCTTTGATTCATCCTACATGGTTACCTTGAGCGGACAAGAGGCACAGCTATTGTAACATGGTAGTAGCAGGAGGTAGGCACGCACGCCAGCGATGACTGTAGAGGTGTGGTGGTAAGCTGTTCTGGCGTTACATCGAGATTCAAGTGGAAGACTCCCAACTGGGTCGACTGTGGCGAAGCCACGGCTTGATTGTCTAAAGACCTGCCTACCTGCTGGTACTCTCGCATCCTCATGTGTGGCGGACGGTCAACACAAGTTCCAGGGACTAGACTCATGAGGAATAGGGAAATGCCTGGGCACGTCTTGAGGAGAGGCGGTGCACCGTGTGGTGGTCATATGCACTCCACGGCACCACAGTATGTTACTATGATGAGGCTACCCAGTGTTAGTGTTTCTACACCAGCAGCCTTAGATTTACGATCGTCCAGTATGGCTGAGGATTGGCATTTGTGGATTCAATTCTTCAGGAACGATATGGAAGTGTCAGGGATGGACCAGAGATCTCAGTTACTTAAAGTTAAACTTTTTGAAAGTTCTTTTAGGCATTGGTGCATTGATGGTCTTCACATTGTGAATAGCTTAACAGCTCTCGACAGGTGAGTGAAGATATGTACTAGATGACGTCACCAACAAATTTGAGAAGGTAATTGTTGATGAACAAAAAGAGTTTTTACAGAGGTTCCAATTTAAGAGACGTGAGCAAGGGTTAGAAGAGAGCACTGAGCAATACACGGCTGCTCTCAGGGAATATGGCAAAATCCTGTGGGTTTTGTGACTGTATGTATGGTAAGTTGCTAATGGACCGGCCAACAATTGGTATTAGAGATGATAAGACCTGGGAAAAACTCATCTCTCAACGGAGGCTAGACATACAGTCTGCCATAGACATATGTACAGTCATGGAGGTGGCAAGTACTCAGTTGGTAGTACATAGTGTTCATGTAGGTAAGAACTTTAACAGTGCAAGATACACTCAGAGTGTAGGAAATGATGCTAGATACAGTCAGAGTGTAGGAGATAATGCAAGATACAGTCAGAGTGTAGGAAATAATGCAAGACACTGTCAGAGTGTAGGAAATAATGCAAGATACTGTCAGTGTAGGAATTAATGCAAGATACAGTCAGAGTTTGGGAAATAATGCAAAATACAGTCAGACTGTAAGAAATAATGCAAGATACAGTCAGAGTGTAGGAGATAATGCAAGATACAGTCAGAGTGTAAAGAATAATGCAATATACAGTCAGAGTGTAGGAAATAATGCAATATACATAAAGCAATATCCCTGGGGATATGGGAGAAAGAATACTTACCGCGCATTCCTCACGTGTCGTACAAGGCGACTAAGGGGGACAGGAACGGGAGGCTAGAAACCCTCCCCTCCTAGTATTTTAACTTTCTAAAAGGGGAAACAGAAGAAGGAGTCACGCGGGGAGTGCTCATCCTCCTCGAAGGCTCAGGTTGCAGTGTCTAAATATGTGTGGATGTAACCAAGATGAGAAAAAAAAGGAGAGATAGGTAGGAAAGGAAAAGAACCTGGATGTTTTGGCTCTGAGTGAAACGAAGCTCAAGGGTAAAGGGGAAGAAGTTTGGAAATGTCTTGGGAGTAAAGTCAGGGGTTAGTGAGAGGACAAGAGCAAGGGAAGGAGTAGCACTACCCCTGAAACAGGAGTTGTGGGAGTATGTGATAGACTGTAAAAAAGTAAACTCTACATTGATATGGGTAAAACTGAAAGTGGATGGAGAGAGATGGGTGATTATCGGTGCATAATCTTCTCATTATCTTCTCATGCTCCTGGGCATGAGAAGAAAGATCATGAGAGGCAAGAGTTATGGGAGCAACTGGGTGAGTGTGTTAGTAGTTTTGATGCACGAGACCGGGTTATAGTGATAGATGATTTGAACGCAAAGGTGAGTAATGTGGCACTTGAGGGAATAATTAGTGTACATGGGGTGTTCAGTGTTGTAAATGGAAATGGTGAAGAGCTTGTAGATTTATGTGCTAAAAAAGGACTGGTTATTGGGAATACCTGGTTTAAAAAGAGAGATATACGTAAGTATACGTATGTAAGTAGGAGAAATGGCCACAGAGCGTTTTTGGATTATGTGTCAATTGATAGGCGCGCGAAAGAGAGACTTTCGGATGTTAATGTGCTGAGAGGTGCAACTGGAGGGATGTATGATCATTATCTTGTGGAGGCGAAAGTGAAGATTTGTTGAGGTTTTCAGAAAAGATCATGAGAGGCAAGAGTTATGGGAGCAACTGGGTGAGTGTGTTAGTAGTTTTGATGCACGAGACCGAGTTATAGTGATAGATGATTTGAACGCAAAGGTGAGTAATGTGGCACTTGAGGGAATTATTAGTGTGCATGGGGTGTTCAGTGTTGTAAATGGAAATGGTGAAGAGCTTGTAGATTCATGTGCTAAAAAAGGACTGGTGATTGGGAATACCTGGTTTAAAAAGAGAGATATACGTAAGTATACGTATGTAAGTAGGAGAAATGGCCACAGAGCGTTTTTGGATTACGTGTTAATTGATAGGCGCGCGAAAGAGAGACTTTCGGATGTTAATGTGCTGAGAGGTGCAACTGGAGGGATGTATGATCATTATCTTGTGGAGGCGAAAGTGAAGATTTGTTGAGGTTTTCAGAAAAGAAGAATGTTGGGGTGAAGAGAGTGGTGAGAGTAAGTGAGCTTGGGAAGGAGATTTGTGTGAGGAAGTACCAGGAGAGACTGAGTACAGAATGGAAAAAGGTGAGAACCAAGGAGGAAAGGGGAGTGGGGGAGGAATGAGATGTATTTAGGGAAGCAGTGATGGCTTGTGCAAAAGATGCTTGTGGTATAAGAAGCGTGCGAGGTGGGCAGATTAGAAAGGGTAGTGAGTGGTGGGATGAAGAAGTAAGATTATTAGTGAAAGAGAAGAGATGCATTTGGACCATTTTTGCAAGGAAATAATGCAAATGACTAGGAGATGCATAAAAGAAA
This sequence comes from Panulirus ornatus, assembly GCF_036320965.1. Classification (NCBI taxonomy): domain Eukaryota; kingdom Metazoa; phylum Arthropoda; class Malacostraca; order Decapoda; family Palinuridae; genus Panulirus; species Panulirus ornatus. The sequence continues at coordinate 10,482,057 of NC_092230.1, read as the reverse complement.
GGAGGTCAAGAGAAAGGTACAAGAGGCGAAAAAGAGGACAAATGAGAGTTGGGGTGAGAGGATATCATTAGATTTTATTGAGAATAGAAAGATGTTTTGCAAGGAAGTAAATAAAGTGCGTAAGACAAGGGAACAAATGGGAACATCACTGAAGGGGGCTAATGGGGAAGTGATAACAAATAGTGGTGATGTGAGGAGATGGAGTGAGTATTTTGAAGGTTTGTTGAATGCGTTTGATGATAGAGTGGCAGATATAGGGTGTTTTGGTCGAGGTGGTGTGCAAAGTGAGAGGGTTAAGGAGAATGATTTGGTAAACAGAGAAGAAGTATTAAAAGCTTTACGGAAGATGACAGCCGGCAAGGCAGCGGGTTTGGATGGTATTGCAGTGGAATTTGTTAAAGAAGGTGACTGTATTGTTGATGGCTGGTAAGGTTGGTTAATGTATGTGCGACTCATGGTGAGGTGCCTAAGGACTGGCGGAATGCTTCCATAGTGCCATTGTACAAAGGCAAAGGGGATAAAAGTAAGTGTTCAAATTAGAGAGGTATAAATTTGTTGAGTATTCCTGGGAAATCATACGGGAGGGTATTGACCGAAAGAGTGAAGGCATGTACAGAGCATCAGATTGGAGAAGAGCAGTGTGCTTTCAGAAGAGGTAGAGGATGTGTGGATCAGGTGTTTGCTTTGAAGAATGTATGTGAGAAATACTTAGAAAAGCAAATGGATTTGTATGTAGAGTTGATAGAGATGCTCTGTGGAAGGTATTAAGAATATATGGTGTGGGAGGCAAGTTGTTAGAAGCAGTGAAAAGTTTTTATCGAGGATGTAAGGCATGTGTACTTGTAGGAAGAGAGGAAAGTGATTGGTTCTCAGTGAATGTAGGTTTGCGGCAGGGGTGTGTGATGTCTCCATGGTTGTTTAATTTGTTTATGGATGGGGTTGTTAGGGAGGTAAATGCAAGAGTTTTGGAAAGAGGGGCAAGTATCAAGTCTGTTGGGGATGAGAGAGCTTGGGAAGTGAGTCAGTTGTTGTTCGCTGATGATACAGCGCTGGTGGCTGATTCATGTGAGAAACTGCAGAAGCTGGTGACTGAGTTTGGTAAAGTGTGTGGAAGAAGAAAGTTAAGAGTAAATGGGAATAAGAGCAAGGTTATTAGGTACAGTAGGGTTGAGGGTCAAGTCAATTGGGAGGTGAGTTTGAATGGAGAAAAACTGGAGGAAGTGAAGTGTTTTAGATATCTGGGAGTGGATCTGGCAGCGGATGGAACCATGGAAGCGGAAGTGGATCATAGGGTGGGGGAGGGGGCGAAAATTCTGGGGGCCTTGAAGAATGTGTGGAAGTCGAGAACATTATCTCGGAAAGCAAAAATGGGTATGTTTGAAGGAATAGTGATTCCAACAATGTTGTATGGTTGCGAGGCGTGGGCTATGGATAGAGTTGTGCGCAGGAGGATGGATGTGCTGGAAATGAGATGTTTGAGGACAATGTGTGGTGTGAGGTGGTTTGATCGAGTGAGTAACGTAAGGGTAAGAGAGATGTGTGGAAATAAAAAGAGCGTGGTTGAGAGAGCAGAAGAGGGTGTTTTGAAGTGGTTTGGGCACATGGAGAGGATGAGTGAGGAAAGATTGACCAAGAGGATATATGTGTCGGAGGTGGAGGGAACAAGGAGAAGAGGGAGACCAAATTGGAGGTGGAAAGATGGAGTGAAAAAGATTTTGTGTGATCGGGGCCTGAACATGCAGGAGGGTGAAAGGAGGGCAAGGAATAGAGTGAATTGGAGCGATGTGGTATACCGGGGTTGACGTGCTGTCAGTGGATTGAATCAAGGCATGTGAAGCGTCTGGGGTAAGCCATGGAAAGCTGTGTAGATATGTATATTTGCGTGTGTGGACGTATGTATATACATGTGTATGGGGGGGGTTGGGTAATTTCTTTCGTCTGTTTCCTTGCGCTACCTCGCAAACGCGGGAGACAGCGACAAAGTATAATAAATATAAAATAAATATATATATATATATATATATATATATATATATATATATATATATATATATATATATATATATATATATATATATATATATATATATATGGAGCGGGGGGCTGGAAATCCTCCCCTCCCGCTTTTTTTTTTAATTTTCCAAAAGAGGGAATAGAGAAGGGGGCCAGGTGAGGATATTCCTTCAAAGGCCCAGTCCTCTGTTCTCAACGCTACCTCACTGATGCGGGAAATGGCGAATAGTATGAAAGAAAGAATATATATATATATATATATATATATATATATATATATATATATATATATATATATATATATATATATATATATACATATATATATATATATATATATATATATATATATATATATATATATATATATATATATATTTTTTTTTTTTAATTTGCCAAAAGAAGGAACAGAGAAGGGGGCCAGGTGAGGATATTCCCTCAAAGGTCCAGTCCTCTGTTCTTAACGCTACCTTGCTAACGCGGGAAATGGCGAATAGTATGAATAAAAATAGAATGTATATATATATATATATATATATATATATATATATATATATATATATATATATATATATATATATATACATATATATATATATATATATATATATATATATATATATATATATATATATACATATATATATATATATATATATATATATATATATATATATATATATATATATATATATACGTTGAGATGTATAGGTATATGTTTGTTCATGTGTGGACGTGTGTGTATGTGGGTGGGTTGGGCCATTCCTTCGTCTGTTTCCTTGCGCTACCTCGTTCACGCGGGAGACAGCGACAAAGTATAATATATAAATAAATAACAGCCAGAGTGTAGGAAATAATGCAATATACAGTCAAAGTGTAGGAAATAATGTTAGGAAGGCACAACAATGGAGTTAGCAAATGTAAACATTTAACAACTTTAGTGAGAAAGATATTTGCAAATTCTGTTGTAAGACTGACGAGTTGATCAAAGAAAAGAATGTCCCGCCTGGGCGGAAGTTGTGGTTTGAGAAACCATTTCAATGTCTCATGTGTCTGTACAGCAAGAGTTATACAGTGTACGAGGACGAAGATGAAGTGTCTCCAGCAAGTGATCAAAACAAGTCAGTCGTTTAGAAACCGTTCATTCTCTGCCACACAATCAAAAAAGTGTCTACTGCAAGATGCAGATCAATGATGAACCAGTGAAAATGCAAATTGATTGTGTTGCTACTGTTAGTGTGGTACCTGATAAGTATATTGGTACTGCTCATGTGTTGAAGGAGAAAGTTACTCAACAGATGTGGGACAGTTCTATGAAGAAGGCACTGGGCAGGTGTGTTGTAAGGACTGTAAATCCCAGGACGGGATGATGTTCGATATGTTATTGTTAATGGTGAAAACCAGCCCTATGCCATTACTTAGGGCCAGGTCAGCAGTAATAAGTATGGAATTAATAACCATCAGGTATGATGATTTCGAGAGCAGTGATATAGTAAAACAGTATATTGATTTGTGTACATACAGAATTTCCTGTGTGTTTTATAGTGATCTTGGATCATTGCGTGGGAGTCCTGTGCATTTAGGTATATCTGGTGATGCTGATTGTGTTGTTCGGTTAGCCACGAGGATCCCAGAGGCCATGAAACAAGAAGCCAAAAAGTCCTTGGATAAGTTACAACATGAAGGTAAGATAGATCCTGTGGATGAACCAAGTGATTGTGTGAATCGAATGTGTCTCACTACAAAGAAGTCAGGTGGTCTCAGGGTGTGTATTGACCCTAGATAGACCCTTAAATGTAGCCCTGAAAAGGGAATATTATAAATTACCAGTTATAGAGGATGATTTACTTGATCTAAATTAGCTGGGTTCCCGTCCAACATCTTTGAAGCAGACACTAGTGAGGACCTGGGTTTCCGTCGTACATGTGTGGAACAGACACTGTTGAGGACAGTGAATGAGATTATGAGTCCAGTTTGTTGACAACGTTTGCTACTCCATTTGGGAGGCACATGTGGTTGCGTTTACCCTTTGGCCTGAAGGTGAGCAGTGAAATCTTTCAAAAGAGATTACATCAAGCTCTAGAAGGCCTGCAGGGCGTACAGTGTGCAGCAGATGATGTACTAGTGTGTGGTGATGATAGGAGCCGTGATAAGAGGATGAGGAAGATTTTAGGAAGACATGCTGGGGTAGGAATAAGACTCAGTCAAAAAGACATGTCACTTTTGTATGGCTGAGCTTGATTTCATGGGGCATATGGTGACAAGTAAGGGTCTTGGGCCTGATCCTAAAAAGGTGGAGGCCATAATAAGGATGGAACTACCTCGGGATATAAGGCGGAAACCAAAGCCCTCACAAGTCTCTTGTTTACAGAAGTCGGACGGGAGCGCAAGTCCTCATCAATGTCGCTACCGCAGATGTGGGACGGGAACACAGATCCTCATATGTTTCTGGTTCAGAGATGTAGAACAGAAATCCAGGACCTCATCAGTGTCAGATCCATAGATATGGGTCGAGAACCCAGGTCCTCACCAGTGTGTGGTCCACAGATGTAGGACTAAACGCCCAGGTTCTCACCAGTGTTTGGTCAACAGAATTAGGTCAGGAACCCAGGTCCTTACCTGAGTCCAGTCCATAGACGTAGGACGGGAACCCAGGTCCTCATCAGTGTCTGGTCCAAAGATGTAGGACGGGAACTTATGTCCACACCAGTGTCTAGTACTAGACACTGGTGTGGACATAAGTTCCCGTCCTACATCTTTGGACCAGACACTGATGAGGACCTGGGTTCCCGTCCTACGTCTATGGACTGGACTCAGGTAAGGACCTGGGTTCCTGACCTAATTCTGTTGACCAAACACTGGTGAGAACCTGGGCGTTTAGTCCTACATCTGTGGACCACACACTGGTGAGGACCTGGGTTCTCGACCCATATCTATGGATCTGACACTGATGAGGTCCTGGATTTCTGTTCTACATCTCTGAACCAGAAACATGTGAGGATCTGTGTTCCCGTCCCACATCTGCGGTAGCGACATTGATGAGGACTTGCGCTCCCGTCCGACTTCACACATCTCTGATCCATAGATGTAGAATGGTAACCCAGGTCCTCACTAGTATCCAGTCGAAAGATGAAGGACGTCAGCCAAGATCCTCACTAGTCTCTGGCTCAAAGATGTAGGACGGGAAACCAGGTTCTTATTAAGGTCTGGTCCACAGATATAGGACGGGAATGCAGGTCGTCACCAGTGTCTGGTCCACAGATATGGCACGAGAACCCAAGACCTCAACGGCGTCTGGCTCTCGGACGAGCGTAGAAGGAAAGAAAATAAAAACAAATGTTTAGTATTCTAAGACAAATCAAAAGGAGGCGAAAGGGTCTCGTTGGTGGAGGGACAAAGTACAGCATTGTGTAAAGAATCTGTCTTGTGTACCAAAGTGAACTTATTGTTCAAAACATCATCATTTAAGCTGAACTTTATATATAAATATCTGATATGGCATAGGCATATGCAAGACCCACTTGAAGCTGATTCAAAAGGTGAAATGGTGATAACTGAAACAAAAGGTGACTGACTGACTCGTTGAAGTAGTACTAAACACACACATACACACACACACACACACACACACACACACACACACACACACACAGGTGGCTCCGTCTCCCACGAGCAAGTGTAAACACTTATATCATGAGACGTGAAGTGAAGGTTCCTGCACTGTGCGATACATGAGACACTCGTAAACCTTTTCCAACAGGGGACTAGAACAACTCATGTAAACATTGAATCCTACTGTGTCTTGTACCGCAAGACGTGTGCGCTCTACACACGAAAAGTAATGGTGATAACTGTTACACCTTCGTCCTGTTGCCTGCGTCATCATCTGACCTACACCGTCCACAGCGAACAGGCTACCACGTAAGAGATAACCTTTTCAAAAACAACGATGTACGGCAGAAGTAATATGTACGTCGAGGAATCCAACCCACGGGTTCGAATAGTTGTGATCATGCTTGCTTGCGTACGCGAATGCACTCAGTCCAAGGACGGGGGCCATCTCACGAAAGACAAATACGTGAACATCAGAACAGAACCTCGGCCATCGTCACCAACGTAATTCAAACATCATTACGACCTCCTTCTCTTCAAAACTCGATCAACTCTATTAGATTGACTTTCCGCCTGACCTCCCTAACATATGTACCGATGAAGTTACTCTTAATCACCAGATGGCGACATACGCCTCCTCGCTCCACCTAATAATCAAAGGAGCTGCGTAGGGGCAAGACTGGCCCATCCCATGACGTAAGGCCTCTCCACTGAACGTTTGGATAAGTCTCGGAGACTCTCGGGTGCCATTTGACCACGTTCTTCCCTCATGCTATACTGGCACTATAACACTTGATAGCTGTCACAGTCAGTTCAGTGGGACCCAGGCCAACGCTCAGCCAACAGGGTTGATGGAAAATGCTAAACAAAACGATCCCTACCGTGTCCGGCCAGTACCATGCCCCATGGCATTACCCTCTTGTTCATCTCGCAGCCATATGACCGGACACGGCCTCCTGCTGGATATCAAAGAAGAGAAACCATTTCATGTGCAAATTCATGTGCAAATTAATTTACGAATAAACTCCAATTGGAAATTCAATTCCATGCTAGGGTTGTTAACAACGTAATACCTTTTTTCTTTATTCTTTTTTTTTACGTTGTTGTTATTGATGATTCTTCACCGGCGCTTGAGCGTCCCTGATCTGGACTAGTGTGTTGCTCTCTCGGGACGAACATATGAAATATAAAGTGGGAGGTCACAAACTGATGACTGCCTAGGGACGGTATGACCCTTGAGCACGACGGTATGACCCTTGAGCACGACTGCACGATCCTTGATTACAGCTGTACGACCCTTGAGCACGACGGTATTACCCTTGAGCACGACTGCACGATCCTTGATTACAGCTGTACGACCCTTGAGCACGACGGTATGACTCTTGAGCACGACTGTATGACCCTTGAGCACGACAGTATTACCCTTGAGCACGACTGCACGATCCTTGATTACAGCTGTACGACCCTTGAGCACGACGGGATGACCCTTGAGCTCGACTGAACGATCCTTGATTACAGCTGTACGACCCTTGAGCACGACGGTATGACCCTTGAGCACGACGGTATGACCCTTGAGCATGACGGTATGACCCTTGAGCACGACGGTATGACCCTTGAGCACGACGGTATGACCCTTGAGCACGACGGTATGACCCTTGAGTACTGCGGTATGACCCTTGAGTATGGCGGTATGACCCTTGAGCACGACTGCACGATCCTTGATTACAGCTGTACGACCCTTGAGCACGACGGTATGACCCTTGAGCACGACGGTATGACCCTTGAGCATGACGGTATGACCCTTGAGCACGACGGTATGACCCTTGAGCACGACGGTATGACCCTTGAGCACGACGGTATGACCCTTGAGTACTGCGGTATGACCCTTGAGTATGGCGGTATGACCCTTGAGCACGACTGCACGATCCTTGATTACAGCTGTACGACCCTTGAGCACGACGGTATGACCCTTGAGCACGACGGTATGACCCTTGAGCACGACGGTATGACCCTTGAGCACGACGGTATGACCCTTGAGCATGACGGTATGACCCTTGAGCACGACGGTATGACCCTTGAGTACTGCGGTATGACCCTTGAGTATGGCGGTATGACCCTTGAGCACGACTGCGCGATCCTTGATTACAGCTGGTCGACCCTTGAGCACGACGTTACGACCCTTGAGCTCGACGGTATGACCCTTGAGTACGGCGGTATGACCCTTGATTACGGCTGTACGACCCTTGAGCATGACGGTATGACCCTTGAGCATTGCGTTATGACCCTTGAGCACGACGGTATGACGCTTGAACACGATGGCTCAACCCTTGAGCACGACTGCACGATCCTTGATTGCGGCTTTACGACCCTTGAGCACGACGGTATGACCCTTGATTACGGCTGTGCGACCATAGAGCACGGCGGTATGACCCTTGAGCACGACGGTATGACCCTTGAGCATGACGGTATGACCCTTGAACACGATGGCTCAACCCTTGAGCACGACTGCACGATCCTTGATTACTGCTGTGCGACCCTTGAACACTACGGTACGACCCTCGAGCACTGCAGTATGACCCTTGAGTACTGCAGTATGACCCTTGAGTACTGCAGTATGACCCTTGAACACTGCGGTATGACCCTTGAGCACGACGGTTTGACCCTTGAGCACGACGGTATGACCCTTGAGCACTGCGGTATGACCATTGAGCACGACGGTATGACCCTTGAGCACGACGGCACGACCCTTGGGCACATAGGTCTGACAGACTTGACGGAGGATCATACCCTCGTGCTCATGAACTTCAAACACTGTACTGACGACGGGTCCTGGATCAGGCAATACCGGAACTCAGGTCCAGACGACTGTGGGATGACGACGACACGACTTCCACCACAGCGACGAGCAAGACAACGGCAACAGATGAGGGGAAAGAGAGGACACTCAACACTGGAGCTGAGGGTCAGACCACAAATCCAAAACAAAACAAAAATCGTCCACGAAAACTTACAAAAAGAAAAAAAAGAATCAGGACACCGGCAACCCACACCACAAATGATGAAGAACACTCTTTTGTTTTCTTATCAAAATGGCAAGAGCTGCGAAAGCGAGAGGCCAAGATAATGCAGACTCTTTTCAAAAGCATTTTTGGCAGCATCAAAGGCACGAGGATTGTGAGAGAGATTCCGTTATAAAGATAGGCAGAGAATAACTGGTGTGGGAGGAGGGTGCAACTGGAGTGTGTTGCCGGCTCAGAGTGGCTGGGAATTGTCTTTTGAGCATCAAATGGATCCTCCCTGGGTTCCTGAACCCTTGAAGACGAGACAACGAGTGTTTCTCGTGTGCACCATTGCCACTCCACCTGACATGAGGAGAGAAGTGACGTCTCTACCATCTGGATGAGCAACGTCCAGCACACACACACACATACACACACACACACACACACACACACACACACACATACACACACACACTTCCTGATCAGCGCAGATGACTTGCCAGATAGATATCTTTGCAGATAATGCGAAAGTCATGAGGGTAGCAAAAAAGCGAGGAGGAATGTATGCAGATGATGCCAAGGTCATGAGGGAACTGAAAAATGTGGCGGAATGCATCGGGTCAGGACTACAGGAAGGTGTAGACAAAAACCCAAGGCTGCTCTGACATAGCGCTGATGAAATTCACACCGAGTACTGTAGTGTCATGCAATGGACGAGGATGTGTCTCAGTTAGAGAGGGATTATCTATCAGACTTCAGGAATTTGTGTGTGAGATAGACTTGGGAGTTCATATCGTCCTTAACCTGACGCGACCTACCGTCCCACACTATGAGAACAGTTAAAGGAAAACAACCGCCTGTTGGCAAATATCAAAATTGTATTCAAGTTCATAGGCAAAGAAATATTCAGCAAGCACTTCACATGTTACATAAGCTTAAATCTAAATCATGCTTCTCAGATCTGGTCATCGCTCCTAAAGAAGAACCAAGAGATGAAATAGTAATTCCAGAGGAGGACTGCAAAGTTGGTACCAGAATTAAAGTAAGTGAATTACAGAAAAAAAGATGGAATCCTTAAATTTGCCGACTAATGAAGGGAGAAAAATGAAGTGAGACTTGATCACAACTGAACAGTTCTTGAAAGACATAAGGATAGATCAACCAGGGAACACAACGTTATGAAAAATGAATGTAAAGAAGTACTTTTGCGGTGCACCAGCAGACTCTGGCCCTCTGGGTCCTCGTCTGCTTGCTTCTGCGTAGGGAGGGCCGGAAATGTGAGAGTCATGTCTGAAAAGAAAACTGTAACCTGGGGAAAATCTGAACTGTACCTCCTACCATAAAGGACCGAGACGACATTTGATTTGTGTAATACATTTCCTGTTTCAGGTGCAAGCGGCCCATATATTCGTCTGCTGCACTTGAATGGGAAACAAAACTTTGGCGATGTCTCATGTAGCACATACATATATGCCCTTGTCAAAATTTTCTTTTTTTTTCATTTAATGAGTTTCAGTATTGTAGTCACTGATAATCTGCAGTGATGATGCGTTGGGGAGCGGCGGAAGGCATTGTTCAGTGGTATAATCACCAACCTTCACCGTTTTTTTTCTCTCTTCAAACCTCCAGTACTGCTGGCAGAACTTACCCACTTATCAATAGCAAATTCTTCCGAAAATGTATCACCCTAGAATCCTGCAATTAATATTTTATAAAAAATAATGGAAAATTTTGCCAAATTGTGTAGAATAGGATAATCGTGCATTTTATAACTTTCTCAAGGGAACTCCCATTTTTAGAATATATTAGGTGGTGGATGAGTAAAACAAATCGAATCAGGATATAATAAACCTGACAGCTTAGGTAGGTTTAAGTAATTGTGTACCAAAAGAGAAGATTCAAGAGATGAGGCAACACGGAAGTAAAACTCCTTCCCGAGCAGTACAAATAGGTAATTACACACAGACACACACACACACACACACACACACACACACACACACACACACACACACACACACACACACACACACACACACACACACACACACACACAAACACACACAGACACACACACACACACACACACACACACACACACACACATATATATATATATATATATATATATATATATATATATATATATATATATATATATATATATATATATATATATATATATATATATATATATATATATTTATATATATATATATATATATATATATATATATATATATATATATATATATATATATATATATATATATATATTGATGATGTGATGATGTCATTATCACACGAAAGTGCACTTGGGAACTTTTCGTGTTTCATTTTCCCCGTGGACTCATAGGAATATATATATATATATATATATATATATATATATATATATATATATATATATATATATATATATATATATATATATATATATATATTTAATTTTTTCTATTTTGCTTTGCCGCTGTCTCCCGCGTTAGCGAGGTAGCGCAAGGAAGTAGACGAAAGAATGGCCCAACCCGCCCACATACACATGTATATACATACACGTCCACACACGCAAATATACATACCTATACATCTCAATGTACACATATATATACACACACAGACATACATATATACACATGTACATAATTCATACTGTCTGCCTTTATTTGTTCCCATCGCCACCTCGCCACACATGGAATAACAACCCCCTCCCCCTCATGTGTGCGAGGTAGCGCTAGGAAAAGACAACAAAGGCCCCATTCGTTCACACTCAGTCTCTAGCTGTCATGTAATAATGCACCGAAACCACAGCTCCCTTTCCACATCCAGGCACCACACAACTTTCCATGGTTTACCCCAGACGCTTCACATGCCTTGGTTCAATCCATTGACAGCACGTCGACCCCGGTATACCACATCGTTCCAATTCACTCTATTCCTTGCACGCCTCTCACCTTCCTGCATGTTCAGGCCCCGATCACTCAAAATCTTTTTCACTCCATCTTTCCATCTAAAATTTGGTCTTCCACTTCTCCTCGTTCCCTCCACCTCTGACACATATATCCTCTTGGTCAATCTTTCCTCACTCATTCTCTCCATGTGACCAAACCATTTCAAAACACCCTCTTCAGCTCTCTCAACCACACTCTTTTTATTTCCACACATCTCTCTTACCCTTACATTACTTACTCGATCAAAAAACCTCACACCACATAATGTCCTCAAACATCTCATTTCTAGCACATCCACCCTCCTGCGCACAACTCTATCCATAGCCCACGCCTCGCAACCATACAACGTTGTTGGAACCACTATTCCTTCAAACATACCCATTTTTGCTTTCCGAGATAATGTTCTCGACTTCCAAACATTCTTCAAGACTCCTAGAATTTTCGCCCCCTCCCCCACCCTATGATTCACTTCCGCTTCCATGTTTCCATCCGCTGCCAGATCCACTCCCAGATATCTAAAACACTTTACTTCCACCAGTTTTTCTCCATTCAAACTTATCTCCCAATTGACTTGACCCTCAACCCTACTGTACCTAATAACCTTGCTCTTATTCACATTTACTCTTAACTTTCTTCTTTCACACACTTTACCAAACTCAGTCATCAGCTTCTGCAGTTTCTTACATGAATCAGCCACCAGCGCTGTATCATCAGCGAACAACAGTTGACTCACTTCCCAAGCTCTCTCATCCACAACAGACTGCATACTTGCCCCTCTTTCCAAAACTCTTGCATTCACCTCCATAACAACCCCATCCATAAACAAATTAAATAACCATGGAGACGTCACACACCCCTGCCGCAAACCCACATTCACTGAGAACCAATCACTTTCCTCTCTTCCTACACGCACAGATGACCTTACATCCTCGATAAAAACTTTTCACTGCTTCTAACAACTTGCCTCCCACACCATATATTCTTAAAACCTTCCACAGAGCATCTCTATCAACTCTATCATATGCCTTCTCCAGATCCATAAATGTTACATACAAATCCATTTGTTTTTCTAAGTATTTCTCACATACATTCTTCAAAGCAAACACCTGATCCACACATCCTCTAACACTTCTGAAACCACACTGCTCTTCCCCAATCTGATACTCTGTACATGCCTTCACCCTCTCAATCAATACCCTCCCATATAATTTACCAGGAATACTCAACAAACTTATACCTCTGTAATATGAGCACTCACTCTTATCCCCTTTGCCTTTGTACAATGGCACTATGCAAGCATTCCGCCAATCCTCAGGCACCTCATCATGAGTCATACATACATTAAATAACCTTACCAACCAGTCAACAATACAGTCACCCCCTTTTTAAATAAATTCCACTGCAATACCATCCAAACCTGCTGCCTCGCCGGCTTTCATCTTCCGTAAAGCTTTTACTACCTCTTCTCTATTTACCAAATCATTATCCCTAACCCTCTCACTTTGCACACCACCTCGACCAAAACACCCTATATCTGCCACTCTATCATCAAACACATTCAACAAACCTTCAAAATACTCACTCCATCTCCTTCTCACATCACCACTACTTGTTATCAACTCCCCATTAGCCCCCTTCACTGAAGTTCCCATTTGCTCCCTTGTCTTACGCACTTTATTTACCTCCTTCCAAAACATCTTTTTATTCTCCCTAAAATTTAATGATACTCTCTCACCCCAACTCTCATTTGCCCTCTTTTTCACCTCTTGCACCTTTCTCTTGACCTCCTGCCTCTTTCTTTTATACCTCTCCCACTCATTTGCATTTTTTCCCTGCAAAAATCGTCCAAATGCCTCTCTCTTCTCTTTCACTAATAATCTTACTTCTTCCTCCCACCACTCACTACCTTTTCTAATCAACCCACCTCCCACTCTTCTCATGCCACAAGCATCTTTTGCGCAAGCCATCACTGCTTCCCTAAATACATCCCATTCCTCCCCAACTCCCCTTACTTCCATTGTTCTCACCTTTTTCCATTCTTCACTCAGTCTCTCCTGGTACTTCCTCACACAGGTCTCCTTCCCAAGCTCACTTACTCTCACCACTCTCTTCACCCCAACATTCTCTCTTCTTTTCTGAAAACCCCCACAAATCTTCACCTTCGCCTCCACAAGATAATGATCAGACATCCCTCCAGTTGCACCTCTCAGCACATTAACATACAAAAGTCTCTATTTCGTGCGTCTATCAATTAACACGTAATCCAATAACGCTCTCTGGCCATCTCTCCTACTTACATACGTATACTTATGTATATCTCGCTTTTTAAACCAGGTATTCCCAATCACCAGTCCTTTTTCAGCACATAAATCTACAAGCTCTTTCCATTTACAACACTGAACACTCCATGTATACCAATTATTCCCTCAACTGCCAAATTAGTCACCTTTGCATTCAAATCACCCATCACTATAACCCGGTCTTGTGCATCAAAACCACTAACACACTCATTCAGCTGCTCCCAAAACTCTTGCATCTCATGATCTTTCTTCTCATGCCCAGGTGCATATGCACCAATAATCACCCATCTCTCTACATCAACTTTCAGTTTTACCCATATCAATCTAGAATTTACTTTCTTACACTCTATCACATACTCCCACAACTCCTGATTCAGGAGTAGTGCTACTCCTTCCCTTGCTCTTGTCCTCTCACTAACCCCTGCCTTTACTCCCAAGACATTCCCAAACCACTCTTCCCCTTTACCCTTGAGCTTCGTTTCACTCAGAGCCAAAACATCCAGGTTCCTTTCCTCAAACATACTACCTATCTCTCCTTTTTTCTCATCTTGGTTACATCCACACTCATTTAGACACCCCAATCTGAACCATCGAGGAGGATGAGCACTCCTCGCGTGACTCCTTCTGTTTCCCCTTTTAGAAAGTTGAAATACAAGGAGGGGAGGGTTTCTGGCCCCCCGCTCCCGTCCCCTTTAGTCGCCTTCTACGACACGTGAGGAATGCGTGGGAAGTATTCTTTCTCCTCTATCCCCCCTATATCCCCTATCTTCCCTATATATATATTTATATATATATATATATATATATATATATATATATATATATATATATATATATATATATATATATATATTCTTTTTTTTTTTTTCAAACTATTCGCCATTTCCCGCATTAGCGAGGTAGCGTTAAGAACAGAGGACAGGGCCTTTTTCGGAATATCCTCACCTGGCCCCCTCTGTTCCTTCTTTTGGAAAATTAAAAAAAAAACGAGAGGGGAGGATTTCCAGCCCCCCGCTCCCTCCCCTTTTAGTCGCCTTCTACGACACGCAGGGAATACGTGGGAAGTATTCTTAATCCCCTATCCCCAGGGATAATATATATATATATATATATATATATATATATATATATATATATATATATATATATATATATATATTGGTTGGTAACAATATTCAATGTATGTATGGATTAAGCTGAAGTGCCTGAGGATTGGCGGAATGTATGCATAGTGCCATCGTGCAAAGACAAAGGGGATAAAGGTGAGTGCTCAAATTACAGAGGTATAAGTTTGTTTGTTGAGTATTCCTGGGAAATCATAAGGAAGGGTATTGATTGGGAGGATAAAGGCATGCACAGGGAATGAGATTGGGGAAGAGCAGTGTGGTTTCAGAAGTGGTAGAGGATGTGTGGATCAGGTGTTTGCTTTGAAGAATGTATGTGAGAAATACTTAGAAAAACAGATGGATTTGTATGTAGCATTTATGGATCTGGAGAAGGCATATGATAGGCTAGATTGAGAAGCTTTGTGGAAGGTTTTAAGAGTATATGGTGTGGGAGGTAAGTTGCTACAAGCAGTAAAAAGTTTTTACCAAGGATGAAAGGCATGTGTACGAGTAGGAAGAGAGGAAAGTGATTGGTTCCCAGTGAATGTCGGTTTGTGGCAGGGGTGCGTGATGTCTCCATGTCTGTTTACATTGTTTATGGATGGAGTGGTTAGGGAGAAGAATGCAAGAGTTTTGGAGAGAGGGGCAAGTATGGAGTCTATTGTGGATGAGAAGGCTTAGGAAGTGTCAGTTGTTGTTCGCTGATGATACAGCGCTAGTGGCTGATTCGGGTGAGAAACTGCGGAAGTTGGTGACTGAGTTTGGTAAAGTTTTGTGAAAGAAGAAAGCTGAGAGTAAATGTGAATAAGAGCAAGGTCATTAGGTACAGTAGGGTTGAGGGACAAGTTAACTGAGAGGTAAGTTTGAATGGAGAAAAATTGGAGGAAGTGAAGTGTTTTAGATATCTGGGAGTGGGCTTAGCGGCGATGGAACCATGGAAGCGGAAGTGAGTCACTGGGTGAAGGAGGGGGCGAAGGTTCTTGGAGCGTTGAAGAATGTGTGGAAGGCGAGAGCGTTATCTCAGGAAGCAAAAATGGGCATGTTTGAAGGAGTATTGATTCCAACAATGATATATGGTTGCGAGGCATGGGATATAGATAGGGTTGTGCAGAGGAGGGTGGATGTGTTGGAAATGAGATGTTTGGGGACAATATGCAGTGTGTGGTGGTTTGATCGAGTAAGTAATGAAAGGGTAAGAGAGATGTGTGGTAATATAAAGAGTGTGGTTGAGAAAGCAGAAGAAGGTGTGTTGAAATGGTTTGAACACATGGAGAGAATGAGTGAGAAAAGATTGACAAAGAGGATATATGTGTCAGAGGCAAAGGGAAGAAGAAGCGGGAGACGAAATTGGAGGTGGAATGATGGAGTGACAAAGATTTTGAGTGATCGAGGCCTGAACATACAGGAGGGTGAAAGGCGTGCAAGGAATAGAGTGAATTGGAACAATGTGGTATGCTGGAGTCAGAGTGCTCTCAATGGATTGAACCAGGGCATGTGAAGCGTCTGGGGTAAACCCTGGAAAGTTTTGTGGGGCCTGGATGAGGAAAGGGAGCTGTGGTTTCGGTGCATTACACATGACAGCCAGAGACTGAGTGTGAACGAATGTGGTCTTTTTGTCTTTTCCTGGCGCTACCTCACTGGGAGGTGGATACTATTTCATGTGTGGCAGGGTGGCGACAGAAATTGATGAAAGCAGCAAATATGAATATGTACATGTGTATATATGTATATGTCTGTCTATGTACGCGGGTGACGGCGATTAATTATAATAAAACAGAAACGATAAACGCCCATGCACGTACTTATACATACACATGCATATACATATCAACATACACACACATACATATATATACACATGTACATATTCATGCTTGCCTTCAGTCTATTTCCGGCGCCACTCTGCCCTATAAGGAGACACCATCGTTACCCTCCTTTTCAGCGAGGTAGCGCCGGGAAAACAGACAACAAAGGCCACATTCGTTCACACTCAGTCTCTAGCTGTCATGTATAATGCACCGAAACCAAAGGTCCCCTATCCACATCCAGGACTCACAGACCTATACATGGTTTACCCCAGACGTTTCATATGCCTTGGTTCACTCCATTGACAGCATGTCACTCCGGTGTACCACATCGTTCCAATTTACTCTGTCCACCCGATCGCTCAAAATCTTTTCACTCCATCTTTCTACTGCCTGAGCTCTGCCAACAGTCCCTCACTGTCTGGTCCATTTTCAGAGGTTCCTCGGTACAGCAGTTATGCTTGACCACTGCCTGTGCTCTCTCCTGTCCCCAGCCCACACTGAAGTGATACCAGGTCGACATTTATACCATTCCTAATCCATCCTCCGGGCGCTACCTGCACCTCACTCCTGCTCCACACCTTACCTGGCTGTAGTAACGGCTATATCCAATCAAGCCCTCCAACCCATCTACAAATGTCCAGCTCAATTTTCGAGAGATGTAGACATAATGACCGTTCCTCTGGCTACCTACTACCCGGTACGCCGCAACAACGCTATCTACCGTAACATTCCCATCTCACACCACACACCTTGTACTACACGCCTATCACTCACCCTCTCGACTCCCCAGTCTTCTGTCTTCTCATCCTCCCTCCATCTATGTCCCCTTCGTTCTGTTCTAATGCACCCCGATCACTTCGTCCTTACTCAAAGCTGCTCATAGCGTACTTTACTATGGCCAGTGTTTCCTCTACACAGATACCCAAATGTAGACAGCTTCTCTCACTTACTCCCCACCCTGTATGGCACCATGTGTGAAACTACCGACCGCGGTTTCCCACATGGGTGTGAGGGATTGCCGAATCAGGCAACTCCACCCGCTGCCTCTATCACTTGTCAACACACCCCACATTGACCAACACCATCAACGCTGCTGGTGCTGACACACACACATGATGGCTAAGATCGTCATCCAAGCCTCCATCTTCCCGTAGCCTACAGGTCGTGAGTAGTCTACATGGCAATCAAGTTCTGCCACCAATTGTAGGGGTTCGAAAAGGGGGGGAAAAATACAAGATATACAATACAGATACAAGAGAATACAAGATATACAATACAGATACAAGAGAATACAAGATATACGATACAGATACAAGAGAATACAAGATATACAATACAGATACAAGAGAATACAAGATATATAATACAGATACAAGAGAATACAAGATATACAATACAGATACAAGAGAATACAAGATATACAATACAGATACAAGAGAATACAAGATATACAATACAGATACAAGAGAATACAAGATATACAATACAGATACAAGAGAATACAAGATATACAATACAGATACAAGAGAATACAAGATATACAGTACAGATACAAGAGAATACAAGATATACAATACAGATACAAGAGAATACAAGATATACAATACAGATACAAGAGAATACAAGATATACAATACAGATACAAGAGAATACAAGAATACTGTATTTGTGTTATTGTGGCTAGTAATGCTTAGTAGAGATTATTATTTGTTAGTTGATGATGTTCAAGTGAGGTAACATTTGGGGCCAATAGCCATGGTTTAAGTAAGGCCTTTAAATTGAACATTAATGACCCAACTAGGCCAATGGACTGCCAAGCGTACTTTAACTACTCACTTCCCTGTAGGCTAAAGAAAAGCCAATAACCTTCGTACATTTGTTGCCTAAATAGAATGATATGGGTAAACAAAACAAGGCAATTGAATATACGTAAGCACTTCGTAACTGAAATCTTAATATCTAACTGGTTGCCAAATCAGTAACATAATCAGTCATCATGCATGGATCAGCAGACATTATCTAAAGCTACTCACAGTATCAGAAATTATGTGGCATGCATCGTAACACAACTTCCAGTGGTAACTAACATCCTAATTCACAATTGCAAGGGACTTCTTGTTCTCTATTGCTAAAAGTTCACTTAAAGTTTCAATTGGTACACGTGTTCTTAGCTGGATCTTGAGTAACGACTGCTGCTGGGTCTCTGGGTGTGAGTGTGTCTGTCGACCCTCGTCCTCCAAGTCTGGTCGATCCGTGCTCACGTTTCCTAGAACGGCGCTGAGTCAATCACGCCAGAAGCACGTCCTTAATATTCACACATGCTGCTCGTGCCACACAAACTGCTTTCCTCGCCTCAGTGTCTTTTGTAAACACAGTATTGGCTCCTTACCCTCACAAATTGGGGCAGGCGAGAGCCATGCACACTGTACAAGACACCTTTTGTAACAAATCGAGTTGCTAGCTTACCAGGGTTTCTTAGTGGATGTTGAATGCTATGGGTCCCCACCCCGGGTTGGGTAACTGTCTCCAAAGGGGTAGGGTACTTAAGTGACTCACTGAGTCTCGTCTGTTTACTGCATGACTTAAAAATCACGTTGGGTTGCCAAGGCGATCATTTCAGTTTCCCTACTTAATTATTTCGCTATGTCAGTTTGTCACTTTTCTATTTCACTTTGTCGCTTTTCCACACTCGATACATTTTCGTGGAGACATTATTTGAAACTGTATGTACTTAGATATGTACTTAGATGACCACCGTGAATAGTAAACATTTGCATCTGGCGTAATCCTATATGGAAACTGCTATGGACAAGAACATGTCGCGTACAATCTAATTTCTATGATTAACTTACAGCTGTACTCATGATACATATACTCATGATGCATGCCATGAGTTATTTCATTGCCAATTCCTTACATCATTCTTACAATATGATAATTTGCTCCTTACTAGCTAAACAGTATTACAAGAGTACCCATATTTGGCGGGAAGGAGGAGGGAACGAGGAGAAGTGGGAGATCAAATTGGAGGTGGAAGGATGGAATGAAATAGATTTTGAGTGATCGGGGCCTGAACATGCAGGAGGGTGAAAGGCGTGCAAGGAATAGAGTGAATTGGAACGATGATGTATACTGGGGTCGATGTCCTGTCAATGGATTGAACCAGGGCATGTGAAACGTCTGGGGTAAACCTGGAAAGTTTTGTGGGGCCTGGATGTGGAAAGGGAGCTGTGGTTTCGGTGCATTATACATGACAGCGAGAGACTGAGTGTGAACGAAATTGGCCTTTGTTGTCTTTTCCTAGCGATACCTCGCGCGCGTGCGGGGGAGAGGGGGTGTCATTTCATGTGTGGCGTAGTGGCGACGGGCATGAATAAGGGCAGCAAGTATGAATTATGTACATGTGTATATATGTATATATCTGTGTATGTTTATATATGTATACGTTGAAACGTATAGGCATGTATATGTGCGTGTGTGGACGTGCATGTATATACATGTGTATGTGGGTGAGTTGGTCCATTCTTTCGTCTGTTTCCTTGCGCTACCTCGCTAACGCGGGAGACAGCGACAAAGTGTAATAAGAGAAAGGAGAAATATATATATATATAACGTGGGAGACAGCGACAAAGCAAAATGAATATATGATATATATACTATTGCTGAGCAGTAGTAAGGGGAAGCTGACCACCTGGGATGGGTGTTGTAGGCTGACTGTCACACCCAAGATGGACTGGCGTATGATGCCTCATGGTCAATAATGCCAATCTCTACACCATGGAAGCCTGTGTGTGTG
Source organism: Panulirus ornatus (assembly GCF_036320965.1). NCBI lineage: Eukaryota > Metazoa > Arthropoda > Malacostraca > Decapoda > Palinuridae > Panulirus > Panulirus ornatus. The sequence goes on along the minus strand of NC_092230.1, from coordinate 10,461,472 downwards.
TGTGTGTGTGTGTGTGTGTGTGTGTGTGTGTGTGTGTGTGTGTGTTACACCTAATGCAGTAGCCAAGCAGCTTCCTTCCCAATTCATGTATTCATTCTTCGCCTTTTTTGTTTTTTAGGTATGGTGATTAGAGGAGAGGATGAAGAGGTGGGACAGTGTAAGGGATAGTTTGAAATAGAACAGGAGACTGACGTGTGTATAGATGGATGATGTAAGGTCTTTGATGCACGTGGGGGATTATCTGGAAGAGTGTTTTTGGTGCCTTTCTATACCCCTGGCAGACTTCTGGTGTGTATGTACTTACGGTGTATTTTCTCGGTTTGTGACAGGAGAGTCCATAAGCTAAGCTGACCATTATTCATTATGTACATCATAGGACGAATGGAGCTCCTCTGTGAGCGATAAGACTTCGAGAGAACGTACGGTGTTGCTTGCTTGTACTGTTGTCCAGATCTCAGATCACCCTGTTCTGTTGCCTCTATGCCTTCCAGCATCATTCATCTCCCTTCTCTCTCCATTACCTCCCCCTACCCTATTCCCCATCCAACCATAACTCCCCACCCTCCTTCCAATTATTATCATCCTTCTCCCTAATTCCCATCCTACACTATTCTTCTCCCATCTCCCTATCCCACCATTACTTTCCTCATTACCACCTTTCTACTCACCATACAATACCCTTCCTATCTCCCAACAGCAACATACATACATATATACACCCCCAAAAAACAGACGTAAGTGTTAAAGTCAAGTTCATTAGTTCGCATAACTCTGGTATACATAATTCATCATGGAGTCTCCAATAATCGATGATTATTTAGCAGGCACTCCACTCTCTCGAGGTATTCAGGTCATCTAGCCACAAACCAGGCCATAACCTGACATCATTTGAATGGGTGGAGTCAATGCGTGCACGCTCTTGACCCACGCTGCACCTAACGAACCAAGCGAGTAATTCACTCCTTCCTGAAATTTCCCATGAGCCAGCTGGACTCATGTGTCCCGGCAGTTTTGCTGGGAAATTTCACCGAACTGCAGACTCCACACGTCATTTATAATCAAACGCTCGCCATTATTCACGCATATACATTACAGAATCATTTACATAAATAATGCTTATATATAAGATAATACTGCCACCAACGTCTATAAAGCACACGTCAATAACTGCCACCAACGTTTACAAAGCACACGTTAATAACTGCGATCATTTTGATAAAACGCCTCAGGGATAGTTCGAAATCAGTTCGACCCAACTGATCCCTTCGTATCTAATCTGTATTTGTTTTTAACATAATTACAAACATTTACCATGTAACCCTTACTGCCGTCATACATAGCAATGGGGTATGTCGTGTAGTACAGTGGCGTATTGCAGGAGAAACGTGCTTGCCGTCTGGAACAACCAGGTGGGCTCACAGCCCCGTTATATGCCCTTTGAGCGAGAAAGCCAGAGCCACAGTGAACGTTCGGACACATGACTCCGCGGACAGAAAGGTAAACAAAGATGGATGACAATGGACACTCAGGGGATATGTCGTCTAAGGCATGTGAAAAACACAGGTTTAACCTTCTCCGTGTATTGTACTTCATTATAATAGGCCACTCACGAACAACGGAAAGGTGAATATAAAAGTTACGAGCACTGTAGATCTACAATAGCCACAATGGAGAGAGACATCAAATAAGATACAGCGAATTGTGTTAAAATATCTTCAAAGTAATTACAAGTGTTGAACTCTTGAAGCGGGCAAGGCAGACATAACTTTCCCAAATAAAGTGACACTCACTGTATCCAGGGTTGGTATCCAAGTGGTTTGTCATCTCACGGAATGCATGTCTTATGGCAAGGAAGGCGGTCAATATCTGCAATGCTTAGAAGAAAAAAAAGAGGCCAAAGTTGTCCACATACAGAATGGCACAGGACACGTAAAAACAAAATAAAGAACAACGGACACTTGAACATGACAGTATAAACTTTGAGCAGGAATGCATGACTCTTGGGTATGTCAGTTTGAATAACTGCATGAAAATAACACCATGATAACCTCGCGGTTGTGTTCGCTAGGGAAAAGTGTTCGCTAGGGATAAGACCCGTTGTCATCATTCAGCAGCAAATTCACAACGTGATCTTCGTGAAGGGTAGTCAGCACACGTCCAGCAGCTGAACATTATGAAACAGTTTTATCCAGATGTGAAATGTGTAGCTGAAAATCTCAAGGGTATAGTATACAGCAGTAGTAGTCAGTAGTTGCTGATTTTCAAAGGCCATACACAGACCACCAGACCTCATATCAACTATAGAACCTTACAACATCCAGATGTCATGTATGATGAAGATGAGCAGCATCCTTAGACGACAGTGATGTCTGACTTCTCAAAAGCTTTCGAGAGTCTGTGGTCTGCCGCAGGGATCAGTCTGTACCGTGCCGCAGGGATCAGTCTGTGGCGTGCCGGAGGTCAGTCTGTGGCGTGCCGCAGGGATCAGTCTGTGGCGTGCCGGAGGTCAGTCTGTACCGTGCCGCAGGGATCAGTCTGTGACGTGCCGCAGGGATCAGTCTGTGACGTGCCGGAGGTCAGTCTGTGACGTGCCGCAGGGATCAGTCTGTGACGTGCCGCAGGAATCAGTCTGTGGCGTGCCGCAGGGATCAGTCTGTGACGTGCCGGAGGTCAGTCTGTGACGTGCCGCAGGGATCAGTCTGTGACGTGCCGCAGGAATCAGTCTGTGGCGTGCCGCAGGGATCAGTCTGTGACGTGCCGCAGGGATCAGTCTGTGACGTGCCGCAGGGATCAGTCTGTGACGTGCCGCAGGGATCAGTCTGTGACGTGCCGCAGGGATCAGTCTGTGACGTGCCGGAGGTCAGTCTGTGACGTGCCGCAAGGATCAGTCTGTGACGTGCCGCAGGGATCAGTCTGTGACGTGCTGCAGGGATCAGTCTGTGGCGTGCGGCAGGGACCAGTCTGTGACGTGCTGCAGGGATCAGTCTGTGACGTGCCGCAGGAATCAGTCTGTGGCGTGCCGCAGGGATCAGTCTGTGACGTGCCGCAGGGATCAGTCTGTGACGTGCCGCAGGGATCAGTCTGTGGCGTGCCGCAGGGATCAGTCTGTGACGTGCCGCAGGGATCAGTCTGTACCGTGCCGCAGGGATCAGTCTGTGACGTGCCGCAGGGATCAGTCTGTGACGTGCCGCAGGGATCAGTCTGTGGCGTGCCGCAGGGATCAGTCTGTACCGTGCCGCAGGGATCAGTCTGTGGCTTGCAGGAGAGTCAGTCTGTGGTTCTGTTTCTCATATAGAACACTAAACACTGATCATTATGAGCTGTGTTGAAGGATATCAACACAGACATGATATATTCAGTTGGGGAATGATAACTGTAAGTCTCATGTGTTTGAGGCGTTAAAATCTAAGTCATTGCCATTCTTGCCCTCCGGTGTGTTCAGGTTTAATCATCCTACTTGCATGATAAGTCACATACAGAATGGGTAGAATACAGCAGCGAACAATATATATGAAATTGCATACAGAAAATATGTAGAGTTGGAAATGGATCAGCAGGCTTGATTCGTGACCCGAATGTATCTAGTTAAGCTTGCTAAATTACGTAAATTTAGTTTATATCATGTTGCTGGTCTAATACAGAAAGGAAAAATATACCTCCATAGAACAAAAAAATTAAAATAAGCATTTCAAATAAGCGTAAAAACGTAATTAGAAAATTTCATGGAAAAAATCGCAAATTATACAGCAATTCCAATTTTTTTTCTTTTTATTTTTTTGTCCTGGGCGCATTTAACTCTTCTATAAGGCAAGAAAATGCACATTATAAATTTCTGGTCTGAAGATACTGTAACCGCCACTTGTCTTTATACTACAAACCTTAATACAGAATATCAAAACCATATATTTTCATTTGTAAGCTAGAAATATGTTGTATACGAAAACAATCGTGATTTAAAAACTCAAAAAAACGTTTTTGACCCACAGAATCAGACATCACAGTGTTGACCAGCTCCCAGGTCATGCAAGGCGCCTATAATCCGTGACCCAATATGACCAGTTCACTCCCAAGTGACACCATCACCTGTCGAACTGTTTCCAAATCTGTTGAGAATCAAATCCTATGAGAGCCGGCGATCTGGTATCTAAAATCAACCAAGGCTATGCCAGTCTCGGTACAAGAAGTTGGTAATGCTATAATTGTCTGGTATCGCTTACAGTGATTGCTTCAGACAAACGTCTGACTTCGAATGAGGTAAAATATCTTTTTTTTGATGAGATATTTAATATATGGAATGATTTACTAATTATTGATGAAGGCAACGTAGTTAAGAAATGACTTGACAAATCCTTCGCTTCAAGTCCATGCTTAACATTATGTTCTCCTGCCTCGTCACATATATAAAGTTTACAAGTATTTATCCCATGTTATGTTTTTCAACTCTAACCGCACTGATCTCTGTGCTTCTAATTTCCCCTTATAACAAACAGCCTCAAAGGATCGAATTGTCTATTGATGTCTGTATTCTTTTGCATGTTACATAGATCCCACATTAAGCTTCAAAAAGCATCGTTTGATGAATGCGGTTTGAACTTAATTGCCTAACTAGATTCATCACATTGTCGACAGCGTCCTTAACTGGCATCCTGTTCTTGGGGTCTCGCTACTTTTGCCATTTTCTTGGTTACTATATAATCTTCTTGGTCTAACAATGATACAACACGTGAAGTCTGCATATTAACATCTCGCGAGACGTCATTATCACCTGATCCTGTATGTCGGTTTTGCTCTCAACCGTAATTCATATACCCATCAAAGCCAGTTGAAAATACTGACCCCATTTATCGGGCTCGACCTGTGGCATCTGTAGGTGCGAGAAGCGAAGTTCAAAATTATCAGGGACACCAGTCTGAACCTAAGTATGGTAGGTGACACACAGGGTTGAGCGCCCTGCCACGAAGCAAAAGGCAAGACTGATCACAACAAATCAAGTATCAGATGACAGCAAAATATCGAGTATATCTACTAAGTCAATCTATGATGTTTTATGCATCAGGTCGTGAGGGGCTGAGGTTAGCTGGATTATCTACCCTAATCAGCTCCAATATGAGAACACATCATGAGTAAAGATCGTGAGTATAAGAGATCAACCATAGATACATATATTGTTCTACATAAGATTCTGGGAGCAGAGAGCGTAGTTAAGAGTGCTTACTAGGACCAGCACCCTCTGCAGAACACAGCTACATGTTCACACAACTAGGAACGAAAACTACATTTAGAAACCTATCCACCGTACCATATCTTATGTTACTGCTTGTCGTTCAAAACATTAGAGGTGGTTCACTGGATCTTGTGATACCAGTGGGTCTTAATGGTCTCTCCTTCAACAAATACACTGACGTCTTTGAATTATACATCTTCTGTACATATGCAAGGAGTGCCTTCTGATTGAAAATAGATGAATCGAACCCTAAACAACTAAGGAAGTTATGGGTTTCAATAGAAAACAGCATCCTACGGGATCGAATTAAGTTTGATAATTATTAAACATATTTCAGTGTTGTAGGAAATGATGACCCTTTTTCCTTTTTGTTCACTGACCGAAATCATAATAAATGAAGGCTTTACCCTGTGTGCAAGAATGCAGTTGCAAGGAAAACCTGCAAAGTTTCCATCAACGGATGATTATATATGCTATTCAGTTTCAGTTTCACTGTATTCCCGATGATTTTTTTTTTTGTTTTGTTTTGTAGGATATATTCATTCCAAGCTACTTTGAAATGCTTTGAAACAAACAGACGAACAACGGAAAGTTTCAGCTCCACTTACGACTTTGTGAATGTAGCCCCATTCTTTGTTTCTCTTGAAGGAAAAAGAAATATATCTTATGAGCCCCATAAAGATGTTCCCTTCCTAGGAAAAAGAAAGCAATTTCCTGTGTCGTAATCTACTAACGTCGATGGCTGGTTTCTTCTGTCTTGCTCTACGACAACAGTATTCGTTCACAGTTTGGCTCTCGAAGACCTGTGGTATTTTACCATTTAAGATGTCGCATTTGGCCTTCCAGCGAGTTATCAAGACTTTCAACAATATCATTACACTTACAATAGTAACACAGTAATTAACAATTAATGCTATAAGTCTCCTTACGCCACCAACGTACGTTGTAAGGCTTCGTAGTTTACAGCCCAACAGAAGCATTTTTACTTATGTTTTACAAGCTAAGATAATAGAGCATATATTTACTTTTCCTATACTACTTTATATGTTCTTTTTTTTTCCTTTTGGAAACCTGCTTCTCAGGGTAACAAATCTGGTGCTAGAAATGAACAATTTGTGAGGGGGAGAATGACTGCCAAGTTCTCATCCCATAACTTTATGTGAACCCCACATTGTGTGGGAAAGGGTTTTGAAGATCATGGAAAACGGAGGGTTAATTGAAACGACTTTTCGCAAACTTTCAACCCAAGCATATCTAACATATCATAGGTTAACATAACTAACATACGATACATTTGGTGTCGATCATTTCGAACGAACGTTTCTTACCTAATGAGTACTATGCTAAGTGAGGTTTACTGTAGACCACTTCGAACGAACGTTTCTTACCTAATGAGTACTATGCTAAGTGAGGTTTACTGTAGACCACTTCGAACGAAAGTTTCTTACTTAACTCAGATGGACAGAGGCCTGCAGCAACATGCAAAACCTCGTCCACTCGCTGTATTGAACTTAAGAAAAAGACGTCTTGAAAGGCAACTGTAGCAGATTTATTCAAAGAATTTAAAACGAACTGACACAGAGGAGTTACATTATGGTCTACAGCTCCCGTCTTGAATGTAAACAATTTCAATGTGATTTGTCGTATACAGACTTTCCTGACGTACAGGATATTTCATGGAGATACTCATTTGTTTTCTTCTTCGTAGATGACCAGGCAGCGATCCTATGAGACGACAATGGGCAACACAATGAAGAAATTAAAGGAACATCTCTTCCAATTTTTTTTTTTTGCTGATGAAAAAAAATAAGCGATAATGAATCTTTGCATGTGGAGGAAGACGTGGGCAAAACAACCAAAATTCCATTCCAAACTTTATTCCAAGATGAGTTTGCTTGAGTAAGAACTCAAAATCAAAATGCATTTAGGCGTGTTTCATTCAATAAACATAAACAAAAAACTAGATATGTAAAAGAATGTTCATGTTGCACGTCTATTACACTGTGTAACATAGTTCTTGTTACCAGGTAGTAAGTGTTATTTCCTAATTGCTTATGCGTGAAAAGTAGCTAAAAAGGCTATCATTATTCTCTTCAAACTTTGCTTTTGTGACCAGGATAGTGACATTTTGAAATTTACATATTTCCATTGAACAACGGGCGAATTTGCAATTTTTTTTATTCCCATCAAGTCAGAAAAACAACATATGAATCGATATCAACACGTATTTACACTTATGTTAAACAAAAGTGGTCACAAAAGATTTAGAAGTGAGCAGTTTTTCGAGATTTACGATTGCACTGTATATCACTTTCACGAATCAGACCACAAATATAATCTGCCATCATGTTCTTGTTATATGTTCCTTGGTTGTTGTGTTCAAAGTCCAGTGTATCCTGGTTGGAAGCGCTCGCCTTGCTCCTCCGAATGCGCTCCCATGTCCTCCTCGAATTTATCAAGATGAGCGTCAAGGATATGGACTCGGAGGGACATCCTGTAACCCATTTTGGTATTGTTCTTCACCATAGTCTCAACCAGCTACACACAGCTTTCGGCCTTGTGATTGCCCAAGAAGCCCCGAACCACTACGACAAAGCTGTACCAAGCTGCTTTCTCCTTCCCAGTGAGTTTCTTAGCGAACTCCTCGCACTCAAGGATTTTCTTTACCTGTTGTCTGACGAAGACACCGGCTTTGACATTTGCCTCAGACAACTTAGGAAAGAAGTCCCGAAGGTACATAAAGGCTGCAGACTCCTTGCCTAGCGCTGTGACAAATTGTTCCATAAAGGCTAAATTTATGTGCAGTGGTGGCTGGCATCAACACCTCCCGCGGGTCCACCAGTGGCTTCCACTTGACATTACATATCCTTGCAGGGAATTCGGTCCGCTGTGGCCAATCCCACCTGCGGAAGTGCGCCACGGTGACCCTGCTGTCCCAAAGGCAAAGATAGCAGGAGGACACTTGGTGAAACCCTACTGGAGACCCAACACGAATGTCACCATTGTGAAGTCACCAATGACCTCCCAGCTGTGCTCACCATATTTGAAGGTATCTAGCAAGGTCTTGACACTTGTATTCTTCTCTGAGGTGCACCGAGTGAGCCAGGGGAAGAAACGGGTACTTGCCCCCATCATGGACCAGCACGGTTCTGAGGCTCCTGGATGAGCTGGCAATAAAAGAGGCGCCACTCGCTAGGGTTACAGGCAATTCCGACTGCCTCGAACAGACTGGTTACATTGTGGCAGAAGCAGAGCCCATCTTGACGGGTGAAGAGGCAGGAAAATCCTAGGTGACGCTTCCTCCGATCTGTGACTTTCACAATTTCATCCAACAAGAGCCACTACTTGAGTCTAGACGTCAAAAGCTTGGCAGTGGACTTTATGAGACCCAGATCCCTGGTCAAGTCGTTGAGGTCCTTTTTGACTGGAGTAATATGACTTTCCCTTCTCAGCTGCGACTCTGAAATTGTAATCTGGATCTACAACGTTTTCCTCGCCCTCTGACTACTGTCTATATTACTTGAAGCTTCTAGAAAGTTCTAAATCAGCTGCTTATCGCTGAATCTATCTGGAACGTTCTGAAAATTAGGTAAATATCAAAATATACCTGTCCTGATCACAAAAGCAAAGTTCCATGGTAAATAATTGCCATTTTCTATATTCTTCAGACATAACCGAATTAGAAAATAACACTTATCACCAAGGAACAAAAGGAGTAAAGATTTGCAGAGACACTTTATCAAACTGAATGACATCGGCTGAATTTTCAGCGCAAATCCAATATACACATGTTTTTACCCCACTTATTTGTTGGTTTCTCGATAACTACATCTTTTGTTGGTTTTGGTTTAGGTGATCGTCGATAAATTGAACATTAAGTTGGTAAGACGAAAGTAAACATGTATGAAATGATCTCACCGAGTCGTGGCCCTGACGTGGGCGCTGCAGCAGACAGATCATCGCCAAATTTAACCGAGTCACAATTTTGTATGTTATTGTAACGTGTCTAGTGTTGACTCGTGCGCTCCGCTCCGCAATATCCCTCGCCAGTCCTGCCCACTTTTGTCGTTTGTTCAGTTCTGTATGACGTGTACAGGAACACACATTTGTTATTGTTCCCGTAAGAGAGAGAGAGAGAGAGAGAGAGAAAAAAAAAAAAAAATATATATATATATATATATATATATATATATATATATATATATATATATATATATATATATATATATATATATATATATATATTATTTTTATTTATTTATTTATTTTGCTTTGTCGCTGTCTCCCGCATTTGCGAGGTAGCGCAAGGAAACAGAAGAAAGAAATGGCCCAACCCACCCCCACACACATGTATATACACACACGTCCACACACGCAAATATACATACCTATACATCTCAATGTACACATATATATACACACACAGACACATACATATATACCCATGCACACAATTCACACTGTCTGCCTCTATTCATTCCCATCGCCACCTCGCCACACATGGAATACCATCCCCCTCCCCCCTCATGTGTGCGAGGTAGCGCTAGGAAAAGACAACAAAGGCCCCATTCGTTCACACTCAGTCTCCAGCTGTCATGCAATAATGCCCGAAACCACAGCTCCCTTTCCACATCCAGGCACTGGTGAAGAGAAGGATATTGGCTTAGGAAAAGGCAGATATTGTTGTTTTAATGTTCCCTACAAAGCAGGGATAAATAACAAGCAGTTTCTTTACTTGTTTAAAAGCATACTTTATAAACTATGTGAAGTATATGTCCCAGATGCAGTTGTTTGCCAGTGTGGGGCTGATGCAATTAGTGGGGACCCTATAGGAGGAGCAAATCTAACTTCTGAAGCCTTCCAGTCTTGTGTTTTGCAGATTTGTAACATCAACACACCCACTCTTGTTCTGGGTGGAGGAGGTTATGACGAAGTGAATGCAGCCAAATTGTGGACGGTGCTCACCTCTACTCTTGTCAGTAGCCCACTCAGTGCTGAGATTCCAGAACATGAGTTCTTTCCATTGTATGGCCCAAGCTTTGAGTTGGAAGTTACTGCAGGGCTCCGAAAGAGTGAGAACACACAGAAGTCTTTGGATGAAACTATTCAAGCAGTTCATGGTAAATGGTGCTCAAAGCAAGTTCATGAGAAGTAAACCACTTTCAACATAGTATGAAAGGAGGTATGTTCCAGATCCATCCAAGACCCAATGATATACTCCATTTTGTCACTTAAGAAAACACCAAACGAGTAGGCATCAACAGTGTTAGAGTGACCCGCAGTGTATCGAGACAGACGTCCCCAGAACTTTTTTTAAAGGGGAAGTAAATGTTTATAGTTGTGTTACTGGAGTGATAGTTTTCATACATGGTGCTCTGACAAGAAAATAGTGAAATTGGAAAAGAATGTAGCTTAGACATCGAAGCTTATTCTGTCATTGAAATGTGAACAAATGGAGCATTTTTTCAAAGTGATAGAGATGGAAAGCAAAAAGGTGTCTTTCATGAATGTACTGGAAAAGTTGAGGTCCAGATAAACTTTTGGTCTGTCAAGGCTTTAATATGGCGGATGACCAACTACCTACCCTCATGTATCCAAGATATGGTTGTACATTGTGTAATGAAGACAATTGAGAAACATCATAAGCCAATATTCCAGCTTTATGATAAGAGAAGTGGACCAGGCAGTATGCTACGGTGGTTAAATTGATGAAAACTACTATTGACGTTTGTGTAAATAAATTATACATTTCCCTTTTCCATAGCCAGAGGCTGAACCATTATGTGACATTCATTTTTTCAGTTCATTTCAAGCTAGAAGTTTCAGTTTTCTAAATTATTTCTTACATTTTTCATATATATATATATATATATATATATATATATATATATATATATATATATATATATATATATATATATATATATATATATATATTATCCCTGGGGATAGGGGAGAAAGAATTCTTCCTACGTATTCCCTGCGTGTCGTAGAAGGCGACTAAAAGGGAAGGGAGCGGGGGGCTGGAAATCCTCCCCTCTCGTTTTTCATTTTCCAAAAGAAGGAAGAGAGAAGGGGGCCAAGTGAGGATGTTCCCTCAAAGGCTCAGTCCTCTGTTCTTAACGCTACCTCGCTGATGCGGGAAATAGCGAATAGTATGAAAAGAAAAAAAAAAAAATATATATATATATATATATATATATATATATATATATATATATATATATATATATATATATTTCTTTCGTCTGTTTCCTTGCGCTACCTCGCAAACGCGGGTGACAGCGACAAAGCAAGAAAAAAAAAAAAAAAATATATATATATATATATATATATATATATATATATATATATATATATATATATGTATATATATATATGTGTGTGTGTGTATGTGTGTATGTATGTATATATCTATATATTATCCCTGGGGATAGGGGTGAAAGAATACTTCCCACACATTCCTCACGTGTCGTAGAAGGCGACTAGAGGGGACGGGAGCGGGGGGCCAGAAATCCTCCCCTCCTTGTATTTTAACTTTCTAAAAAATGGGATATATATATATATATATATATATATATCCCTGGGGATAGGGGAGAAAGAATACTTCCCACGTATTCCCTGCGTGTCGTAGAAGGCGACTAAAAGGGAAGGGAGCGGGGGGCTGGAAATCCTCCCTTCTCGGTTTTTTTAATTTTCCAAAAGAAGGAACAGAGAAGGGGGCCAGGTGAGGATATTACCTCAAAGGCCCAGTCCTCTGTTCTTAACGCTACCTCGCTAATGCAGGAAATGGCAAATAGTATGAAAGAAAGTAATATATATATATATATCACAAAGTTTTTATCGTGGAATATTTGCACTCCCACGCACCAAAAACATTTACCAAAAGCTGTAGTCTGCGACATTTATTTGTTTATCGATAGATTTCATTTTGCCGAAGTATTACACTGAGATGTATCTGTTCTACCAGAGCCACAAACCAGATGAAACTCATGTCCTTTCATGATTATTAAATGCACAACACCATGTAAGATAACAGTCGACATTAACAGGATAAGATAGAATACATTGAACTAAAAAAGGGTATTCACATTTGCAACATAATAAAATGTTCTAACACTCTATATCGCTGAAACAATACAGTTTGACCGACTAAGTCTATTATAATGGACATGGCCAATGGTCATCGCTTGCAGTTTTCCCACTTTACGTTTTCTTGAACATTTCACACAAATACAGTAACTTCTTATTCATTCTTCCTCCCTTTAATATCACTCGTCAGAATCTTAGAATTGTGCATACAAACTTGCCCATCCCGGACAAATATAGATATAGGGAGAGTCATTAGTTCTAGTTCCCGATTTACCATTGTCAAACTAACGAAGCTGTAACCTTGGCAGGTAGCCTATGTCCTTACCAAGAAATGTACTTTAACCTGAGCTAAACCAAGGACCCTAACATTATCCGAAGGACTTCACCTAATCCTAAAGGGAAAAAAACTGCAGTAACCTATGACCAAAGATTTACGAAAGGATTAAATCTAGATCTAAACCAGTGATCTAAGAAATGACTGACACAGGACTACCGAAGACGTAACCTATTCATACGTTGCTAGATCTCCCAGGAATTCTACTTTACCGGGTCCGGAGCCTGGGGAAAATTGGTGGGCTCTTACGACTCCGGAGACACTCCCATGAATTCCTTTGTCGTATACTGATAACGGCTTCTTTCCACGAACTTAGTACAAATATATATATATATATATATATATATATATATATATATATATATATATATATATATATATATATATATATATATTTATATTTTGCTTTGTCGCTGTCTCCCGCGTTAGCGAGGTAGCGCAAGGAAACAGATGAAAGAATGGCCCAACCCACCCACATGCACAGGTATATACATAAACGTCACACACGCAAATATACATACCTATACATCTCAACGTATACATGTATATATACATACACACACAGACATATACATATATACACATGTACAAAATTCATACTGTCTGCCTTTATTCATTCCCATCACCACCTCGCCACACATGAAATAACAACCCCCTCCCCCCTCATGTGTGCGAGGTAGCGCTAGGAAAAGACAACAAAGGCCATATTCGTTCACACTCAGTCTCTAGCTGTCATGTGATAATGCACCGAAACCACAGCTCCCTTTCCACATCCAGGCCCCACAGAACTTTCCATAGTTTACCCCAGACGCTTCACATGCCCTGGTTCAATCCATTGACAGCACGTCGACCCCGGTATACCACATCGTTCCAATTCACTATATTCCTTGCACGCCTTTCACCATCCTGCATGTTCATGCCCCGATCACTCAAAATCTTTTTCACTCCATCTCTCCATCTCCAATTTGGTCTCCCACTTCTCCTCGTTCCCTCCACCTCTGACACATATATCCTCTAGGTCAATCTTTCCTAACTCATTCTCTCCATGTGACCAAACCATTCCAAAACACCCTCTTTGGCTCTCTCAACCACACTCTTTGTATTACCACACATCCCTCTTAGCCTATTATGACTTACTCGATC